>NW_027514442.1:362170-724340 GCF_048772815.1 Callospermophilus lateralis | reverse complement strand
AGGTTTCAAGGGCAACTCTCATGTGTGGCCTCCTACAATGCCAACACAATTAATGGCAATACTTCTCTGAGGTCAGTTCCAGAACTCAGTCTCCAAGGAGAATCACAGCAGAGTTCAAGCCCATGTGGACCCTGTCATCTCTTCCAAACGCCACACAAATGACCACAATTAAAACCAAAACATTCCCACATGGCCCTCATCTTCATCCATATAGGCACTCATCATAAACTCTGGCTGGAGGTTTCCATGAGGAATGCAGCCCAAGACAGTGTCCAAAATATCCACCATTGCCCCTCATTTGTCTAAATTTAGGGTGGTCTGGAAACCCTTTCTGTGAACCAAGAGTGATCAAATAGGCGTGCCGTTAATACTGCTCTGCTTCTCCAATTTGAGGCCTACTGACTGTCAGGTATAGATTGCTTATGTGATTTGGCATCATGAGAGAAACCAAGCACTTATGCAGGACTTTGAATAACTCATTTGACCTATAGGAATCCTATTCTCACTTGATGGACGTCAGGAACCTAACAGAGAAAGGCAAGAGACTTCATCCACAATGACTGATCCTTTTGCCATTTTGGTTTTGGATGCACACATGGGATCTTCTTTAAATTTATCAGGAGCTGAGAATCTTAGCCACAGCCTCAACCAAGGCCTAGTGTCTGATTAAGACACATCCCTTTCCAAAGAAATTAAGCAATGAGCCACAGGTGATGCCCATTCATTTCCATTTGAAAACTGTTTCTTCAGGCTTCAAAAAGGGGTGGCCTGAAACAAAGACCTTCCTGACATTCAAGGCAACAGAACCATAGGTAAGCAAATGGCCCAAAGCAGGGTTTCTCCAATGAGACTTTACTGGTCACACTAATATCTGAGATGTTCCCATTCCCTTCAGCTATCAAGAACATGGCCATGTCACAGAGCATGGAGGTTATACATATCTTGGACAATAAATCATGAGCTCATTCTGGAGAGTGGCCAGAATTCAGGAAGAAAACCGGAACTTAGGAAGTTAGTAGTTGTTTCCTATCCATAAGACAAGCCACAGTCTATTCATCACTTATGAACGATGAATGCTGGGAAGCTTTCTACTAGACAGGACACCTCCATTGATGCATTCTCTTTTCTAATGTCTAAAACCACGGACACAGTGGATACACAGACATAGAAACACTCGCCTTGTCAAAAGAGTTACTATCAACAGTAGACTCCAAAGCAAACGAACCACCTTTATTACCTATTCGCAGAATATGAGACAAAACCACAAACTCACACCCACACACATAAAGTCACCTCATTCCCAAAAGTGGATCTGTGACTATCTGGAGTGTCCTCTGACTGGTGGGCCATACTATGTTCCTCTCGAAATGGCCTTTCCTCTCTCAGATTTTGTCTCCTTGGCCAACTCTGTGATGCTTTGAGGAGCCTGCAGTTAGCCACTACCTGCTATCTCAGGAAAGACCTCTCTTCAGAGCTCAATTGGCATTTGGCCATCCTCAAATCAGTAGGTACCAAGAAGGTCTGAATCTGTACTTGGTAAATACAAACAAGTGAGCCCATTGGGACTGGGACTGGGACTGGCTCTTGGTGCCTGGCTTCTTGCATCACAATTTCAGAGAGTTCCATCACCAAGGAAGTTAGCTAGGACACTTCCTTCAGGAACTGAATGAGGTCACTGCCTTGGCAACAACTTTGTCCTAACCGTTGCTTCCAAGGGTTCCATGAGATGGAGGCTGCTCCTACTTTGTGTGACAATTTGACTTGTTACAATGGTATATCAAAATAGGCACCTGGGAATAGCTCTCCACGCAGGCCTGCTTAGGTCCATCTTCTCTACATTAAGAAGAGAAAGGCTGATGCATACACATCCCTTCGTCCTGTTCAGGTTGTTTTCCATGAAGATGGATTTTGCTCTCTCAGATCCTTCATAGCTGCCTACATCTTCTCCAGGGATCATTTCTGCATCGAACTTTGAGGTTCTCAGCAGTTGGAAGATACCCTACATTCCTGTATTGTAAGGCGAACTCTGTCCCTGCTCTTTTGTAATTTTAGATTGAAGCAACAGTGTATGGTTAGGGTTAATAACAGGTTCGATTTGGGCAAGGAATCATTATGCGGGATGAATAATGGTATTGGGAACCTGCAATATTTATAGGAATATAGAGATGAAATATAAGTATGAAAACAGAAATCTAGGTAAGATTTGAAGCTCAGAAATGCATTGGGCAACTGATTGCGATACGTAGCTTTGAATTACGTTCTAGATACATGTTTCAGAAAAATCTTTATACAATGGCATAGGATCTTGTACCTTGGATGATTGAATGTAGTAGAGAACATCTACTCAAAAAGGGATAGTCGATAGGATCAGGAACATAGTCAGTATGTTTCGGAAGAAGAGTGAGTATAGGATTTGGACCAAAGTTCATAAGCAATAGGGTTTCGGTTAGAGAGTGAATGTCAATGTCAGCACATGTGAAGGGTCGGTCACAATGTTGAACTGGAGAAAATATGTAGGAAAGTAGATATCAATAGAGACATTAGGAAATCAGGCAAAGTACAAAGTGAGTGAAAAAATTAGACATTTTCAATGGTATTGAGGTTGAATATATAATCTTAGGAAGAAACAAATATGTAGTCACCAACAGGATGATCATTTGAGAGCATTAGGCAACCTGGACATGGATGTTTTTAGTAATCCATGTTCAGTTTCCGTTTAGGCTTTGTTACAGTCATACGTGTGACTTTTGCATTTTGTGTCCAGAATACTACTGTGATAACATGCATATGTAGATCAGGTGACATGAGTATTTCTTCCACCATTTCTGGGAGCAATATTTTGAAGATGTATAAATTAGTATTGGGGGTACAAAGAGGTGTAACCTGTGTCTATGAATATAGAGATAATGCATGAATAGACCATACTGTGAATAGATAATATAACTGGTTCCACTTTACAAAATGTATTGAATTGATATCTGAAAATATATAAGAAATCTTATATTAATATAAAATCATTCATTCCAACCAGTTATACATCTAATAGTCATATTATAGTTATGATTTATCATGCAGTGTGTGTCCGTTTTGCTTCAAAAGTGATAAAGGAATTCGAAAATAATGTGTTTGGAAAGAAATCTCATGAAAAGTTCAGTCAAGAAACATTGAGGAATCCATGTGTTCTAAAGCAGGAAGTGATTGAAAGTGAAACAAATGCCTATAAATTTGCTAACCTGTGGAGGAAATATATATCCTATGATGTGCATAAACTGAAGAAATTGTAATGTCCCATTGTTGAATAAAAATGAACATCGATAAACACATCATGTCCCATAGGCATCTATTTGCATTGATGATAAACTGTGTCAGTTACTATAGAAATATTAGGATTTGTATGCACCATTCACTGAAGTTAGTTTTCAGTACTAGGAAGCAAATATGTATTTCAGGTGGATGAAATTTTTTGAGAATAATCTTGTGAAAAGTTGATTATAAATCCACATTCATGAACATGAATAAAATTAGGGAGTGTATATAAGACACATATATTTCATATTTTGAAAAATAGAAGGAGAGAGTGTATATATATATATATATATATATATATATATACATATATATATATATATATATATATATATATATATACACACACAGACACACACACATACACACCCAGAGACATTAAAAATAGCAATATATGCCAATCAAAATTCACCATGAAATATATATCATCCACAGATCCAAAAATATTCATTGTACTGAACATGGATTTGTGTATAATTTTGTTCAACTAGGAAGCTCACCCATAGGTTGAATTTTCAGTTCCAACGACATTTAGAAGGAGTGATCTTTTCTCTCAATTTGTATCTGCCAAGTTAGCCACCTCACAAGAATGTACGTGTAGTACCAGGTAAGATTCTCTATGTGTATATAAAAATATATTTGCTGAGTAGGCTACAGAGAAAGAGAGACAAGAATTCACATATTTGTTATCTTTAAAACCACATGGACAACTATTGCAACAAAAAATTGTCTAGATTTATAACCCCTAACCTTTAAAATGCAAAAGGCAAGTCCAACTATACACCATGCCTCCTCTGAACTGCTTGTATTTCTATTATGTTTGGGTTATTTTTCTGCCTCATATTAGGATTAGTAGTCAGAGACTAGTAGGGTGTGGTTTAGTGTCAGAGATAAAGTATTTGAAATGGAAAATTGGAAAATGAATCCAATATGTATGCAAATATGTCCTACACAAAAGTCTTCCCACTCTCATCCAGATAAATACTTTGACATTACCTTCACCCCATGTAAGATGCAATTCGAAGAGAAGAGTTAGAAAATCTGTGAATACATATCTGGAATGGAAAATGCACAGGAGTTCACAACCTTGGAGGTGGTAGAGGAGTTTCCAAAAGTAAGTGACTGTGTAAACACTCCACAAACATGGAACTCTGCTGGCCAATAGCCTTCTTGTAAAACTGCCTCTGAGTTTGGACACTTGAAATATATCTTGTTGTCTGGAGCTTTAGCTTCATTTCTGGTGAGACCATCAAACCTGGATCTGCATCTATGTGACCTGGAGGACATCGTTTCTTATTTTCCATTGAACATGTGGTACCAGTGTTGATTTCTCTCTTTGTTGGTAAACTGTGGCCACTGGAAGCTTATTGTCTCCCTGAGTGGACTGTGAAGCCATTTGGTCATCCTGCCCTTTTTGTGGTGTTTCTTTCTTCTTTTTTTAATTTTATTTTTTTATTGGTTGTTCAAAACCCTACAAAGCTCTTGACATATCATATTTCATACATTAGCATACATTAGCTTCAAGTGAGTTATGAACTCCCTTTTTTGCCCCAAGTACAGATTGCAGAATCACATGGGTTACACATCCACATTTTTACATAATACCATAATAGTAACTGTTGTATTCTGCTACCTTTCCTATCCTCTACTATCCCCCCTCCCCTCCCCTCCCATCTTCTCTCTCTACCCCTTCTACTGTAATTCATTTCTCACCTTGTTTATTTTCCCATTCCACTTACAACCTCTTATATGTAATTTAGTATAACAATGAGGGTCTCCCTCCGTTTCCATGCAATTCCCCTTTTCTCTCCCTTTCCCTCCCACCTCATGTCTCTGTTTAATGTTAATCTTGTCTTCCTGCTCTTCCTCCCTGCTTTATTCTTAGTTGCTCTCATTATATCAAAGATGACATTTGGTATTTGTTTTTTAGGGATTGGCTAGCTTCACTAAGCATAATCTGCTCTAGTGCCATCCATTTCCCTGCAAATTCCAAGATTTTGTCATTTTTTAGTGCTGCGTAATACTCCATGGTGTATAGATGCCACATTTTTTTAATCCATTCATCCATTGAAGGGCATCTGGGTTGGTTCCACAATCTAGCTATTGTAAATTGTGCTGCTATGAACATCGATGTGGCAGTATCCCTGTAATACGCTCTTTTAAGGTCTTCAGGGAATAGTCCGAGAAGGGCAATAGCTGGGTCAAATGGTGGTTCCATTCCCAGCTTTCCCAGGAATCTCCATACTGCTTTCCAAATTGGCCGCACCAATTTGCAGCCCCACCAGCAATGTACAAGAGAACCCTTTTCTCACTCCAGTAAGACTGGCAGCCATTATGAAATCAAACAACAACAAGTGCTGGCGAGGTTGTGGTGTTTCTTGATGCTGCAATGGGAGGTTGGTATTTGCTTCATGAAATACAAGGAGTTCAACTAGGATATAGGGCTGGAGGGAGTTGTGTCACGTGTGTTGGGTCAGGGTGTGCAGGAGAATTCACCAACCAGGGTTCTATCCCACATAACTTGCCCCCTTGACCATAGCAACTTGATTGTGAACATTGCCCTGAAACCTCTCCATATAACAAGATGCCTTTTCATATAATGGTCTGCTGGCTGTACCAAGTCAGTCACAAGCTATTTGGAAGCCAATGGCAGATCCACATGGCGACACCACAGTTGTATTATCACACACCTGCCCACCACTGCTCTAGGCCCACTACTCAGCAGGCTCCAACTTACTGGCATCTCTGTTCTGCACCATTTTCATGAAACCCAGTCAATCAAGGCACTGTCTGTAACACAACAATCAAGCCACTGTCTGCAACAGAACATCCAATGGTTCTCCAGTGCCACTTGGTCATTGGGAATTTCAAAAATATCATGGTATTTATCTATCCATTTTTCAAGAATGAAGTTGGAGGCACTTTGGGGTTTCCATTCTTCAAGGAACCATTACATGGGGAGGAAGCTCATTTCAATGAAAGCTCTGAGGAACTCTAACAGGCAAGGCTTCCCAAACACTGGCCAAAAGGTCACATGAAGCAAGGCCTATGGAGGTCTACAACGGGAGGTCCATGTGTCTTTTGACTCTTAACTATGGCTGCCAAGTTTTTCAGAATAAAATTATGCGATATCCTTGCTGAGATTTTCAGTTCTCTGAGGAAAGCCATCCTGGGCCTAGATCTCAGGTTTCAAAGGCAACTCTCATGTGTGGCCTCCTACAATGCCAAAACAATTAATGGCAATACTTCTCTGAGGTCAGTTCCAGAACTCAGTCTCTAAGAGGAATCACACCTGAGTTCAAGATAATGTGGAACCTGTCAACTCTTCCAACCGCCACACAAATGACCACAATTAAAACCAAAACATTCCCACATGGCCCTCATCTTCAGCCGTATAGACATTCATCATAAACTCTAGCTGGAGGTTTCCATGAGGGGCGCTGCCAAAGACAATGTCCAAAATATGCACCCTTGCCCCCCATGTGTCTAAATTCAGTGTGGCCTGGACACCCTTCCTTTGAACCAGGAGTGATCAAATAGGCCTGCTGTTAATGCTGCTCTGCTTCTCCAATTTGAGGCCTACTGACAGTCAGGTATAGATTCATTATGTGATTTGGCATCATGAGAGAACCCAAGTACTTCTGCAGGATTTGAATAACTCATTTGACCCATAGGAATCCTATTCTCACTTGATGGATTTCCGGAACCTATCAGAGGAAGGCAAGAGACTTCATCTACAATGACTGATCTTTTTGCCATTTTGGTTTTGGATGCACACATGGGATCTTCTTTACATCTATCAGGAGCTGAGAATCTTAGCCACAGCCTCAAACAGGGCCTAATGTCTGATTAAGACACCATCCTTTTCAAAGCAATTAAGCAAAGAGGCACAGGAGATGCCCATTCATTTTCATTTGAAAACTGTTTCTTAAGGCTTCACAAAAGGGTGGCCTGAGGCAAAGACCTTCCTGACATTCAAGGCAATAGAACCATAGTTAAGCAAATGGACCAAAGCAGGGTTTCTCGACTGAGACTTTACTGCTCACACTGATGTCTGAGTTTTCCAAGATGTTCCCATTCCCTTCAGCTATCAAGAACATGGACATGTCACAGAGCTTGGAGGTGGTACATATCTTGCACAATAAATCATGAGCCTATTCTGGAGAGTGGCCAGAATTCAGGAAGAAAACAGGAACTTAGGATGTTAGTAGGTGTTTAAGATCCATAAGGCAAACCACAGTCCATTCATCAATTGAGCAGGATGAATTCTGGGAAGCTTTCTACTAGACAGGACACCTCCATTGATGCATTCTCTTTTCTAATGTCTAAAACCACGGACACAGTGGATACACAGACATAGAAAGTCGCCTTGTCAAAAGACTTACTAGAAACAGTCGACTCCAAACCAAACCAACCACCTTTCCTACCTATTCTCAGAACATGAGACAAAACCGCAAACTCACACCCACACACAAAGGCACCTCCTTCCCAAAAGTAGGTCTGTAACTATCCGGAATGTCTTCTGACTGGTGGGCCATACTATGTTCCCCACAAAATGGCCTCTCCTCTCTCAGATCTTGTCTCCTTGGCCAACTCTGTGATGCTTTGAGGAGCCAACCGTTAGCCACTACCTGCTATCTCAGGAAAAGCTTCTCTTCAGAGCTCTACTGACATTTGGCCATCCTCACATCAGTAGGTACCAAGAAGGTCTGATCTGTACTTGGTAAATCCAAACAAGTGAGCCCACTGGGACAGGGACTGGGACTGGCTCTCGGTGCCTGGCTTCTTGCATCAAAATTTCCGAATGTTCCATCACCAAGGAAGTTAGGTAGGTCACTTCCTTCAGGAACTGAAAGAGGTCACTGCCTTGGCAACAACTTTGCCCTAACCGTTGCTTCCAAGGGTTCCATTAGATAGAGGCTGCCCCTACTTCCTTTGAAAATTTGACTAGTTTCAATTGTATATCAAAATAGGCACCTGGGAACAGCTCTCCATGCAGGTCTGGTTAGGTCAATCTTCTCTACATTAAAAAGAGAGAGGCTGATGCATACAAATCCCTTTTTCCTGTCTAGATTGTTTGCCATTGAAGATGGCTTTTGCTCTCACAGGTCCTTCATAGCTGCTGACATCTTCTCCAGGGATTATTTCTGCATCGAACTTGAGGTTCTCAGCAGTTGGCAGATACCCTACATTCCTGTATTGTAAGGCGAACTCTGTCCCTGCTCTTTTGTAATTTTAGATTGAAGCAACAGTGAATGGTTAGGGTTAATAACAAGTTCGATTTGGGTAAGGAATCATTATGCGGGATGAATAATGGTATTGGGAACCTGCAATATTTATAGGAATATAGAGATAAAATATAAGTATGAAAACAGAAATCTAGGTAAGATTTGAAGCTCAGAAATGCATTGGGCAACTGATTGCGATACGTAGCTTTGAATTACGTTCTAGATACATGTTTCAGAAAAATCGATATACAATGGCATAGGATCTTGTACCTTGGATGATTGAATGTAGTAGAGAACATCTACTCAAAAAGGGATAGTCGATAGGATCAGAAAGATAGTCAGTATGTTTCGGAAGAAGAGCGAGTATAGGATTTGGACCAAAGATCTTTAGCAATAGTGTTTCCGTTACAGAGTGAATGTCAATGTCAGCACATGTGAAGTGTCAGTCACAATGTTGAACTGCAGAAAATATGTAGGAAAGTAGATATCAATAGAGACATTAGGAAATCAGGCAAAAGTATCAAGTGAGTGAAAAAATTAAACATTTTCAACAGTTTTGAGGTTGAATATATAATCTTAGGAAGAAACAAATATGTAGCCAGCAATAGTATTGACATTTGAGAGCATTAGGCAACCTGGTCAGGGATGTTTTTAGTAATCCATGTTCAGTTTACCTTTAGGCTTTGGTACAATCATACGTGTGGCTTTTGCATTTTGTGTCCAGAATATTACAGTGATAACATGCATATGTAGATCAGGTGACATGAGTATTTCCTCCACCATTTCTGGGAGCAATATTTCAAATATGTATAGATTAGTATTGGGGGTACAACCAGGTGTACCTTGTGTCTATGAATATAGAGATAATGCATGAATAGACCATACTGTGAATAAATAATATAACTTGTTACACTTTAAACAATGTATTGAATTGATATCAGAAAATATATAAAAAATCTTTTATTGATATATAATCATTCATTCCAACCAGTAATACATCTAATGGTGATATTACAGTGATGGTTTATCATGAAGTGTGTGTCCGTTTTGCTTCTAAAGTGATAAAGGAAATCGAAAATAATGTGTTTGGATAGAAGTCTCATGAACAGACCAGTCAAGAAACATGGAGGAATACATGTGTTCTGAAGCAGGAAGTGATTGAAAGTGAAACAAATGCCTATATATTTGCTAACCTGTGGAGGAAATATATATCCTACGATGTGCATAAAATGAAGAAATTTTAATGTCCCATTGTTGAATAAAAATGAACATCAATATACACATCATGTCCTATATTAATCTACTTGCTTTGATGATAAACTGTGTCAGTTACTGTAAAAATATTAGGGTTTGTAAGCACGATTCACTGAAGTTAGTTCTCAGGACGAGGAAACAAATATGTATTTCAGGTGGTTGAATGTTTCTGAGAATAATCTTATGAAAAGTTGATTTTATATCCACATACATGAATATGAATGAATTTAGATAGTGTTTAATAGACACATGTTTTTCATATTTTGAAAAATCTAGATATATATATATATATATATATATATATAACTCATGGAGAAATATTACAATGAAAATTTGACAAGACTTATAACACATACCCTTGATAAAGCAGAAGGAAATTCCAAGTATATACCATGCCTCCTATTAAAGGCCTGTATTTCTATTCTGTTAGTTTTCTTTTTATCCATCATATTAGCATTAGTAGTCAGAGTCTATTAGGGTATGTGTTAGTGTCGGGGATCAGTATTTCAAATGAAAATAGGAAAATAAATCTAATGTGTATGCAAATATGTGCTACACAAAAATCTTGCCACTCTCATCCAGAACAATTCTTTTACATTAACTTCACTCCAAGTAAGACACAATTAGTGGAGAGGAGTTCGAAAACCTGTGATTACATATGTGGAACTGAAAATGTTCAGGAGTTCACAACATTGGATGTGGTAGAGCAGTTTCCAAAAGTAAGGGAGAGGTTAAACACTCCACAAACTTGGAGCTCTGCTGGCCTTAAGGCTTCTTGAGAAAATGCCTCTCAGGTTGGGAACATGAAATATATGAAGTTGTCAGGAGATTTAGCTTCCTCATTGTGACACCATCAAATGTGGGTCTGCATCTATGTGACCTGGAGGAAATGGTTCCTTATTTTCTAATGAACATGAGGCAGCAGTTCTGAATTCTTTCTTGGTAAACTGTGGCCACTGGGAGTTAAGTGTCTCCCCGTGTGGTCTGTGAAGCCATTTGGTCATCCTCCATTTTTGTGGTGTTTCTTACTGCTGCACTGGGAGTTTGGAATTGGCTTAATGAAATACAAGGAGTTCAACTGGGACACAATTCTGGAGGGAGCTCTGACACGTGCTTCAGGAGAATGTTCGAAACATGGGTCTATCCCACATAGCTTTCCCCTTGACTATAACAACCAGATTCTGAACATTGCCCTGAAACCTCTCAATAAAACAAGATGCCTTTACATATAAGGGTCTGCTGCCTGCACCATATCAGTCACAAGTATTTTGGAAGCCAAAGGGAGATCCACGTGGTCCCATCACAGATATTTATTCACAAATGTATAGTCCACTGCTCTAGCCCCAATACTCAGCAGGCTCCAACTTACTGACATCTCGGTTCTGTACCATTTTCATGACAACCAGTCAATCAAGGAACTGTCTGGTACACACATGATCAGCAACAGGACATCCAAAGTTTCTCCAGTGCCACCTGGTCATGGAAATTTCAAAAATTTCATGGTATTTGTATAGCCATTTTTCAAGGATGATGTTGGAGGCACTGTGGGTTTCAATTCATTCAGGAACCATTAAATGGTGAGTAAGCTCATTTCAATGAAAGCTCTGAAGAACTCTCACAGGCAAGGCTTCCCAATGAGTGCCCAAAAGTTCACATGAAGCCAGGCTCATTGAGGTCTACAATATGAGGTACATGTGTGTTTTGAGTCTCAACTATGACTTCCAAGTCTTTCAATAAAAAAATCATGTGTTACCCTGGCTGAGATTCCCAGTGCTCGGTGGAAAGCCACCCTGGGCCTAGATCTCAGTTTCCAAGGGCTAATCTCATGTGTGGCCTAATATAATCCCAAAACAATTCATGGCAATACTTCTCTCAAGTCAGTTCCAGAACTCAGTCTCTAAGGAGTATCAGAGCAGAGTTCAAGCCCTGGTGGACCAAGTCATCTCTTCCAACCGCCACACAAATGACCACAATTAAAACCAAAACACTCCTACATGACCCTCATATTCTTCCATAAAGACACTCATCATAACATATGGCTGGAGGTTTCCATGAGGGGCACAGCCCAAGACAGTGTCCAAAATAAGCTCCCTTGCCCCTCATTTGCCTAAAGTCAGGGTGGCTTGGACACCCATCTTGTGAACCAGGAGTGATCTTTAAGGGTAAAAGAAATTGAAATTAAAGTGTAAAAGTTAAAGTGTAAAAGACCGGGTTTGTAAAGTTTCTAAGATTCAAGGCCTGATTTAAAATGTAAAGGACCAGGTATTGTTAAGTTCCTATGCTACATGAAAAATCTGAAATTCCTGTTACTTGTAGGACAATTTCTGGACTGCCCAGTAAATATTCCCCCTGATCGCCTGGTTGTTTAATAACCTAGGACCCTGTGTGGCTTGGCACATATGCATCGCAGGGCCTAATCTAATCAATTTGAATCTGTACCCCACTGTAGAACTGACCTATCCCTCCTGCCTGACATGTTCCCACCAATGAATGAACTAATCATGTTTAGGATTTGTTGTTTGATTTTCCCGCAGTGTATGATGATTTTTTAAAAGATACTGTGATATATGTAAAGTCTCGCCCTCCCCAAAAAGTGTACTTAAGCACTGCTCAACCTCAGCTCGGAGATCTGGGCTGCTCTCCCTTCTTGAGTGACCACGGAGCCCTAGCATACTGGATTGGATCCTCAATAAATGTCTTTTGCTGTTGCATGAGCCGTGGTCTCATACATGAACATGAATGAATTTAAGGAGTGTATAATAAGACACATATATTTCATATTTTGAATAATCTATAGAGTGCAGATTTTTCACAAAACACATACAGAGATATTAAAAAGTAGCAATATATATGCCAATCAAAATTCATCATGAAATACATATCATACACAGATCCAAAAATATTTATTTTACTTAACATGGATTTATGTGTAATGTTGTTCAACTAGGAAGCTCACGCATAGGTTGAATTTTCAGTTCCTACAGCGTTTAGGAGGAGTGATCTCTTCTCACAATTTGTATCTGCCAAGTAGGCCACCTCACAATAATGTACGTGTGGTACCAGGTAGGATTCTATTTGTGCATATAAAAATACATGTGCTGAATAGGCAACAGAGAAAGGGAGACAGGAATTCACATATTTGATACCTTTCAAAACACATGGAGAACTATATCAATTAAAAATTAACCAGATTTTTAACAACTACCCTTTATCATGCAAAAGGCAAGTCCAACTATACACCATGCCTCTTCTGAACTGCTTGTATTTCTATTCTGTTTGGGTTATTTTTCTCCATCATATTAGCATTAGTAGTCAGAGTCTAGTAGGGTATGCGTTAGTGTCATGGATTCAGTAATTCAAATGGAAATAAAGGAAAATGAATCCATTGTGTATGCAAATATGCGCTACAAAAAAACTTTCCACTCTCATTCAGAGCAATGCCTTGACATTACCTTCACCCAAGTAAGACACAATTAGAGGACAAGAGTTAGAAAATCTGTGAATACATATCTGGAACGGAAAATGCTCAGGAGTTCACAAGCTTGGGCATTTTAGAGGAGTTTTCAAACTTAAGGGACAGGATAAACAGTCCAAATTCATGGAACTCTGCTGGCCTAAAGACTTCTTGAGAAACTGCCTCTGAGGTTGGGCACTTGAAATATATGTTGTTGTCAGGAGCTTTAGCTTCCTTTGTAGTGATACCATCAAAGATGGGTCTTCATTTATCTGACCTGGAGGACATGGTTTCTTATTTTCCAAAAGAACATGAGGCAGCAGTGCTCAATTCTTCCTTTGAAGGTAAACTGTGGCCACGGAGGGGTAAGTGTCTCCCCGTCTTGACTGTGAAGCCAATTGGCCATCCTACAATTTTCGTGGTGTTTCTTGCTGCTGCACTGGGCTTTTGGTTTTTCCTTCATGAAATACAAGGAGTTCAACTGGGACACAGTGCTGGAGCGAGTTCTGTCACGTGTGGAGGGTCAGGGTCTACAGGAGAATTCACCAACCAGACTTCTATCCCACATAACTTGAAACATTATCCATAGCAAACTGATTCTGAACATTGTCCTGAAACCTTTACATATAACAAGATGCCTTTACAGATAAGGGTCGGCTAGCTGTACCATGTAAGCCACAAGCCATTTGGAAGTCAATGGCAGACCCAAATGGCCCCACCACAGATGTTTTATCATACACCTGCACACCACAGCCCTGGGCCCACTTCTCAGCACTCTCCAACTTTCTGGCATCTCTGTTCTGCACAATTTTCATGAAATCGAGTCAGTCAAGGCACTGTCTGGTACACTCATGATCAGCAACAAGACATCCAAAGGTTCTCCAGTGCCACCTGGTCAGGGGAATTTTATGGTATTTATAGAGCCATTTTTCAAGGATGAAGTTGGAGGCACTGTGGGTTTCAATTCATTCAGGAACCATTAAATGTTGAGGAAAATCATTTCAATGAAAGCTCTCGAGAACTCTCACAGGTAAGGCTTCCCAAAGAGTGGCCAAAATACACATATATTTCATATTTTGAAAAATCTTGACAGTATATATATATATATATATATATATATATATATATATATATATATATATATATATACAAACACACACAGACATTAAAAACTAGCAATATATATGCCAATCGAAATTCATCATGAAATATATATCATCCACGTATCCAAAAATATTCATTTTACTGAACATGGATTTATGTATAATGTTGTTCAACTAGGAAGCTCACCCATAGGTTGAATTTTCAGTTCCAACAGCGTTTAGGAGGAGTGAACTTTTCTCACAATTTGTATCTGCCAAGTCAGCCACCTCACAAGAATATATGTGTGATACAAGGTACAATTCTATATGTGCATATAAAAATACATGTCCTGAATAGGATACAAAGAAATGGGGGAGACAGGAATTCACATATTTGATTAGTTTAAAAATACATGGACAACTCTTTCAACAAAAAATTGACTAGATTTAAAACTCCTTCCCTATATAATGGAAAAGTTAATTCAATGGTAAACCATGCCTCCTCTGATATGTTTGTATTTCTGTTCTATTTGGGTTATTTTTCTCCATTACGTTAGGATTAGTTGTCAGAGTCTTGTAGGGTATGGGTTAGTTTCAGGGATTCAGTATTTCGAAAGGAAAATTGGAAAATGAATCCAATGTGTATGCAAATATGTGCTACACAAAAATCTTCCGACTCTCATCCACAACAATGCCTTGACCTTAACTTCGTCCCAAGTAACACATGTAGAGGAGATGAGTAAGAAAATCTGTGAATACATATCTGGAATTTAATATGCTCAGGAGTTCACAAACTTGCAGGTAGAAGGCGAGATTCCAATAGTAAGGGACAATGTGAACACTCCAAAAACATGGAGCTCTGCTAGCCTAAAGGCTTCTTGAAAAACTGGCTCTGATGTTGGGCTCTTGAAATATATGTTGTTGTCAGGAGCTTTAGCTTTTTTTGTAGTGAGACCATAAAAGCTGGGTCTGCATCTATGTGACCTGGAGGAGATGCTTTCTTATTTACCAATGATCATGAGGCAGCATTGCTGAATTCTCTCTTTCGGGGTCAACTGTGGCCACTTGGGGCTAAGTGTCTCCTCATGTGGACTGTGAAGCCATTTGATCATCCTCCAATTTTTGTGATATTTTTTGCTGCTACACTGGGAGTTCAGTATTTCCTTCATGAAATACAAGGAGTTCACCTGGGACACAGTGCTGGAGGGAGTTCTGTCACGTGAGGAGGGAAAGGGTCTGCAGGAGAATGCACAAACCAGGCTTCTGTCCAACATAGCTTGACCCCTTGACCATAGGAACCTGATTCTGAACATTGCCCTGAAACTTACCCATATAACAAGAATCATTTACATATAAGGGTCTGCTGGCTGCACCATGTCAGTCACAAGCCATTTGGAAGCCATTGGGAAATCCACATGGAAGCACGACAGATGTTTTATCTCACACATGCCCACCTTTGCTCTATGCCCACTATTCAGCAGGCTCCAACTTACTGGAATCTCTGTTCTACACCATTTTCGTGAAACCCAGCCAATCAAGGCACTGTCTGGTACACTCATGATCACCAACAGGATATCCAATGGTTCTCCAGTGCCTCCTGGATATGGGAATTTCAAAAATTTCATGGTATTTATCGAGCCCATCTTTCAAGGTTGAAGTTGGAGGCACTGAGTGTTTCATTTAATTCGGTAACCATTAAATGGTGAAGAAGCTCATTTCAAAGAAAGATCTGGAGAACTCTCACTGCCAAGATTTCCCAAAGAGTGGCCAAAAGGCCACATGAAGCCAGGCCCATTGAGGTCTACAATGTGAAGTGCATTTGTGTTTTGACTCTCAACTATTGCTGCCAAGTGTTTCAGAATAAAATTATGTGATACCTTGGCTGAGATTCCCAGTGCTCTGTGGAAAGCCACACTGGGAATAGATCTCAGTTTCCAATGGTGACTCTCATGTGTGGCCTCCTAATATCCCAACACAATTCATGGCAATACTTCTCTGAGGTCAGTTCCAGGACTCAGTCTCTATAGGGTATCACACCAGAGTTCAAGCCCAGGTGGACCCAGTCATCGCTTCCAACTTCCACACAAATAACCACAATTAAAACCAAAACACTCCCACATGGCCCTCATCTTCTTCCATATAGACACTCCTCATAACCTCTGGCTGGATGTTTCCATGAGGGGCGCAGCCCAACACAGAGTCCAAATAACCTCGCTTGCCCGTCATTTTCCTAAAGGCAGGGTGGCCTGTACACCCTTCCTGTGAACCACAAGGGATCAAAAATGCCTTCCTTTAATACTGCTCTGCTTCTCCAATTTGAGGCCTACTGACTGTCAGGTATAGATTCTTTATGTGATTTGGAGTCATGAGAAAACACAAGCATGTATGGGATAGCCTTTGCAGGGCTTAGAAGAACTCATTTGATTCAAAGGATCTCTATTCTCACTTGATGGTGGTCAGGAACCTAAGAGAGGAAGGCGAGAGACTTCATCAACAATTACTGATCTCTTTCCCATTTTGGTTTTGGATGCACACATGGGATCATTCTTTAGATGCATCAGGTGCTGAGAACCTAAGCCACAGCCTCACACAGGGCCAAGAGACTGATTCCGACACATCCATTTCCAAAGAAATTAACAAAGAGCCACAGGTGATGCCCATTTATTTCCATTTTAAAACTGTTTTCTTCAGGCTTCACAAAGCGGTGTCTTGAGGCCAAGACCTTCCTCACATTCAGGGGAAGAGAAGAATTGGTTAGCAAAAAACCCAAAGCAGAGTTTCTCCACTGAGGCTTTCCTGGTCACACTGATATCTGAGTTTTTTGAGATGCTAGCCATTCCCTTTAGCTATCCATTACATGGCCTTGTCACAGAGCTTGGAGGTGGTACATATCTTGGACACAAAACCATGAGCCTATTCTGGAGAGTGGCCAGAATCAGGAAGAAAACAGGAACTTAGGAAATTAGTAGGTGTTGCCCATCCATAAGGGAAGCCACAGTCCATTCATCAATTGGGCAGAATGAATGCTGGGTAGGTTTCTACTAAACAGGACACATCCATTGATGAATTCTCTTTTCAAATGTCTACAACCACAGACACAGTGGGATACACAGACATAGAAACACTCACATTGTGAAACGACTTACTAGGAACAGTCCACTCCAAACCAAACAAACCGCCTTTTTTACCTATTCTCAGAAAATGAGACAAAACCACAAACTCACACCCACACCCACAAAGGCACCTCCTTCCCCCAAAGAGGTCTGTGACTATCCGGAGTGTCCTCTGACTTGTGAGCCTTATTATGTTCCCTGAAATGTTCTGTCCTGTCTCAGATCTGGTCTTTTTGGCCAAATCTGTGAAGTGGTCAGGAGCCAGCTGTGAGCAACTTCCTGCTTTCTCAGGAAAGGCCCCTCTTCTGAGCTCTCCTGAAATTTGGCCATTCTCACATCAGTATGTACCAAGAAAGACTGACTCTGTTCTTGGTAAATCCAATTAAGTGAGCCCACTGGGAATGGTACTGGGACTGCCTCTGGTAGCCTGGCTTCCTGGATCCCAAGTTCAGAGAGTTCTATCACCAAAGAAGTGAGGAAGGTCACCTCCTTTGTGAACTGAATGAGGTCACTGCTTTGGAAACCACTTTGTCCTAAAATTTGCTTCCAAGGTTCCCATGAGATGGAGGCTGCCCCTATTTCCTGTGATACGTTCACAACTGAGGATTGTATATCAACCATAGGCAGCCAGGAACAGCTGTCTACACTGGACTGGTTTGGTCCATCTTCTCTACATTAAGAAGAGTGAGGCTTATTCTGACACATCCCTTCATCCTGACTGGGTTGTTTGCCATGGAAGATGACTTTTGCTCTCTCAGGTCCTTCATAGCTGCCTACATCTTCTCCAGGGATCATTTCTGCATGAAACTTTGAGGTTCTCAGCAGGTGGAAGATCCCCTACACTCCTGTATTGGAAGACTAATTCTGTCCCTCCTCTTCTGTAAAGTTAGATTGAGGAAACATTGTATGGTTAAGGTTAATAACAGCTTCCATTTGGGTTAGGAATCATTCTCTTGGATGAATAATGGTATTGGAATTTTGCTATATTTTCAAGAATATATAGGTGAAATATAAGTATGAAAAAAGAAATCTAGGTAATTTTTGAAGCACAGAAGGGAATTGGCCCCACTATTTTGATTCTTGGCTTTGAATTATGTTCTGCACAGGTGTCTCAGATTAATTGATATACAATGGCATAGGACCTTGTCTTTTGGATGATTGAATGTCGAAGAGAAAATCCAGTCCAAAAGGGATAGTTGGTGGATTAGGAAGATATTCGGTAGATTTAGAATGAAGAGTGTGTATAGCATTTGGACCAAAAAATCTTTAGCAATAGGGTTTTGGGTAGAGAGTGAAAGTAAATGTCAGCACATGTGAAGAGTCAGTCATAATGATGAAATGGGAAAAAAAAATACAGGAAATCAGATTTCAATAGAGACATTAGGAAATCAGGCAAAGCATAAAGTGAGTGATAGGATTAGACATTTTCAACAGGGTTGAGGTTGAATATGTAATTTCAGGAAGAAACAAATATGTAGTCACCAATAGGATTCACTTTTGAGAGCATTAGGCAACCTGGACATGGATTTTTTTTTAATCCATGCTCACTTTCCATTTAGGATTTGGTAAAATCATAAGTGTGACCTTGCTTTTTGTTTCCACAATATTACTGTGATTAATGTATATATAGATCAGGTGACATGAGTATTTCTTCCACCATTTCTGGGAGCAATATTTTGAAGACATATAATTTAGTATTGTGGGTACAAATAGGTATACTCTGTGTTATATGAATATAAAGATAATGCATGAATAGACCATACTGTGAATAAATAATATAACTGGTTCCAAATTTAAATAATGGATTGAATTGATATCTGAATATATATTGGAAATCATATATTGATATTCATACAATCATTCCAGCCAGTTATACATCTAATGGTAATATCACTGTTATGGTTTATCATGAAGTGTGTGTGAGCTTTGCTTGTAAAATGATTATGGAAATTGAAAATAATGTGCTTGGAAAGAAGTCTCATTAAAAGAGCAGTCAAGAAACCTGGGGGAATACATATGTTCTGAAGCAGGAAGTAATTGAAAGTGAAAAAAATGCCTATAAATTTGTGAATTTGTGAATGAAATATGTATTCTATTATGTGCAAAAACTGAAGAAATATTAATGTACCAGTTTTGAATAAAAATGAACGTCAAAATACATATCATGTCCCATAGGAATCTACTTGCATTGACGTTAAACTGAGTCATTTACTATAGCAATATTAGGATTTGTATGCACCATTCACTGAAGTTAGTTTTCAGTATTAGGAAACAAATATGTATTTCAGGTGGATTAATATTTCTGAGAACATTCTTATGGAAAGTTGAATATAAATCCACATTCATGAACATCAATGAATTTAGGGAGTATATAATAAGACACATACATTTCATATTTTGAAAAATCTGGAGAGTTTATACATATATATATGCACACACACACACACACACACACACGTATACATTAAAAAGTAGCAATATATATGCCAATCGAAATACATCATGAATTATATATCATCCACAAATCCAAAAATCTTCATTTTTCTGAGCATCGATTTATGTATAATGTTGTTCAACTAGGGAGCTCACCCATAGTTTGAATTGTAAGTTCCAACAGCATTTAGGAGGAGTGATCCCTTCTCACAATTTGTATTTGCAAAGTCAGCAACCTCACAAGTATGTACATGTGATACCAGGTAGGATTCTATATGTGAATATAAAAATGCATGTGCTGAATAGGGTACAGAGAAATGGAGACAGGAATTCTCATATTTGTTAACTTTAGAAACACATGGAGAAGGGAGGGGCAGAGCCGCCAACCGCGCCTGTAAGGTAGGCGGACCTGCGAGCCACCCGTAGAACAGGCCTAGCGGCCCGCCATCGTGAAAGACACATCACCCTGGTTGGGGGTTGGGCAGAGCCACTGCACGCGTGCAAGGAACGCGGACATGCAACCCACAGGCAGAACAGGCCCAGACACCCGCGGAGGGGCAGAGACACCCCTTGTGACTTCAAGATAGGTGAACCTGCGACCCACCAGCTGAAGCGGCCCAGCTGCCTTCAGAGGGGCAGAGCCGGCCCCCCTCGCCTGCGAAGTAGGTGGACCTGCGAACACCGACAGACCAGGTGCTAGGCCCCGCCAGGGTGCTAGACACATAACCAGGTTTGGGGAGGGGCCGAGCCACTGCCCGTGCCTGCAAAGCAGGTAGACCTCTCACCCAGAGGCAGAACAGACCCAGCGACCTACCAGCGTGGTAGACACATCGCCCCGGTTTGGGGGGGGGCAGAGATGCCACTCACGCCTGCAATGTAGACAGCCCTGCAACCCACAGACAGAAGAGGCCCAGCGGAGCGCGGAGGGGCAGAGCCGACGCCTGTGCCTGCAAGGTAGCTGGACCTGTTACCCACTGGCTGAACAGGACCAGCACCCGCAGAGGGGTAGATCAACTGCCCGCTCCTGCAAGGTAGGCGGACCAGCTACCAAGAGGCAGAACAGGCCCAGCGGCGTGCTGGTGTGGTAGGCACATTGCCCCAATTGGAGGAGGGGCAGAGCCGCTGCTTACGCCTGTGAGGGAGACTTTTCAAGAATACAATAGCAATATAAACATTTAGGGGTAAAATTCAATAACACAAAAGTTTCACCAAGCCGAAAAAAACGTGAACAGTAGGGAAAGACAAGGAAAGAAAGGACCACAAGCAACGCAGGTCAACTCAACATTAGAAGAGGTAATATCTGCAGCATATGGAATGTCAGATAAAGAATCAGGATATACTTGCTTCAGATGATCTGAAGTCTCCAGGGAGACATTAGACAGCAAAATCAGACAATGAAAGATCACTTTGACAATGAATTACAAAAACAAATCCAAGAAGCAAAAGATCAACTATACAGGGAGATAGAGGTTATAAAAAACACACAAACAGAAATCATAGAAATGCAGGAAGCAATAAACCAACTTAAAAACTCAATTGAGAATACTACCAGCAGAATAGATCACTTAGAACAATGAAGACAAAGTATTTCAACTTGAAAAGAACATAGAAAGCTCAGCAAGACTGTTAAGAAACCATGAGCAGAACATCCAAGAAATATGGGATAACATGAAGAGACCAAACTAAAGAGTAATTGGGATACAGGAAGGTATACAGGTCCAAACCACAGGATTGAGCAATCTATTCAATGAAATAATATGAGAAAACTTTCCAGACATGAAGAATGAGACAGAATCCCAAATCCTAGAAGCCTACAGGACGCCAAATGTGCAAAATCATAAGAGATAAACCTCGAGACATATTATAATGAAGATGCCAAACATACAGAATAAAGAGAGAATTTTAAAAGCTACAAGAGAAAGGAAGCAGATTACATTTAGGGGTAAACCAATCAGGATAACAGCTGATCTTTCAACACAGACTCTGAAAGCTAGAAGATCCTGGAATAACATTTTTCAATCACTGAAAGAAATTGGGTTCCAACCAAGAATTGTGTATCCAGCGATTTTAAGCTTCAGGATGGAAGATGAAATTAAAACCTTCCATGATAAACAAAAGTTAAAAGAATTTGCAGCTAGAAAACCATCTCCTCAAAAGATCCTTGGCAAAACATTATAGGAAGACGAAATGGAAAATAACAATAAAAACCAACAGTGGGAGGTAGTACAGTAAAGGGGCGAAAAATAATCAAAGAGAAAAACAAACCATGTTTAGTAACATAAATAAACAAATATGGCTGGAAGAACAACCCATATTTCAAAAATAACCCTAAATGTTAATGCCTTAAACTCACCAATTAAGAGACACAGGCTAGTAGAATGGATCACAAAAGAAGACCCAAAAATTTTCTGCCTACAGGAGACACATTTGATAGGAAAAGACATATATAGACTAAAGGTGAAAGGTTGGGAGAAATCATATCACTCATATTGACTTCGGAAACAAGCAGAAGTGTCCATACTCATATCAAATAAAATAGATTTCAAGACAAAGTTAATCAAAAGGGATAAAGAGGGACACTACATATTGCTCAAGGGAACCATACACCAACAAGACATAACAATCATAAATATATGTGCCCCAAACAATGGTTCAGCTATGTTAATCAAACAAACTCTTCTCAAGTTCAAGAGTCTGGTAGACCACCATACAATAATCATGGGAGATTTCAACACACCTCTCTCATAACTGGACAGATATTCCAAACAAAAGTTGAATTAGGAAACTATAGAACTCAATAACACAAATAATAACCTAGACTTAATTAACATATATAGAATATACCACCCAACATCAAGCAGTTACACTGTTTTCTCAGCAGCACATGGATACCTCTCAAAAATAGATCATATATTATGTCACAGAACAACTCTTAGACAATATAAAGGAGTATAGATAATACCAGGCATCTTATCTGATCGTAATGGAATGAAACTGAAAATCAACAATAAAAGAAGGAAGGAAAATTCATGCATCACTTGGAGAATGAACAATACGTACTGAATGATCAATGGGTTATTGAAGACATCAAGGAGAAAAATAAAAAAAATTCTTAGACATAAATGAAAAAGACAGACAGAACATATCAGAATCTATGGGACACATTGAAAGCAGTTCTAAGTGGAAAATTCATTGCTTGGAGTTCTTTCCTTAAAAAAAGAAAAAAAAAAAACAACAACAAATAAATGATCTCATAGTTCATTTCAAAATCCTAGAAAAAGAAGAGCAAAACAACAGAAAAAGAAGTAGAAGGCAAGAAATAATTAAAATCAGAGCTGAAATTAATGAAATCGAAACAAAAGAAACAATTGAAAAAATTGAAAATACTAAAAGTTGAAAAATTAATAAAATCGACAGATTCTTAGCCATGTTAATGAAGAGAAGAAGAGAGGGAACTCAAATTACTATCATAAGGGATGAAAAAGGCAATATCACAACAGACACTTCTGAAATACAGAAGATAATCAGAAATTATATTAGAAGATAGTGAAGGCATCAATAAATTTCTTAAGTCATATGATCTGCCCAGATTGAGTCAGGAGAATATAGACAAACTAGGCAGACCAATATCAATTGAGAAAATAGAAGAAACCATCCAAAGACTACCAACTAAGAAAAGCCCAGGACCGAATGGGTATACAGCAGAGGAGGCCAATATCACCCTGATTCCTAAACCAGACAAAGACCCTTCAAAGAAACAAATATACAGACCAATCTCTCTAATGAACCTAGATGCAAAAATCCTCAATAAAATTCTGGCGAATCAGATACAAAAACATATTTAAAAAATTGTGCAACATGATCAAGTAGGATTCATTCCTGGGATACAAGGCTGGTTCAATATACGGAAATCAATAAATGTTATTCACCACATCAATAGACTTAAAAATAAGAACCATATGATCACCCCAATAGATGCAGAAAAAGCATTCAATAAAGTACAGCATCCCTTTATGTTTAAAACTCTAGAAAAACTGGGATAACAGGAACATACCTCAATATTGTAAAAGCAATCTATGCTAAGCCTCAGGCTAGTATCATTCTGAATTGAGAAAAAATTGAAGGCATTCCCTCTAAAATCTGGAACAAGACAGGGATGCCCTCTCTCACGATTTCTGTTCAACATAGTTCTCGAACACTGGCCAGAGCAATTAGACAAATAAAAGAAATTAAATGCATAAAAATAGGAAAAGAAGAACTTAAATTATCACTATTTGCAGATGACATGATTCTATACCTAGTAGACCCAAAAGGGTCTACAAGAAACTATTAGAGATAATAAATGAATTCAGCAAAGTGGCATGATATAAAATCAACAATCATAAATCAAAAGCATTCCTGAATATCAGCAACAAATCCTCTGAAACGGAAATGAGGACAACCACTCCATTGAGAGTATCCTCAAAAAAAATAAAATAAAATATTTGGTTATCAACGTAACAAAAGATGTGAAAGACTTACACAATGAAAACTACAGAACCCTAAAGAGAGAAATAGAAGAAGATCTTACAAGATGGAAAAATATACCCCGTTCATGGATAGGCAGAATTAACATCATCAAAATGGCGATATTACCAAAAGTTCTCTATAGGTTTAATGCAATGCCAATCAAAATCCCAACGGCATTTCCTGTAGAAATAGATAAAACAATTATGAAATTCATATGGAATAATACAAGACCCAGTATAGCAAAGACAACTCTAAGCAGGAAGTGTGAATCAGGCGGTATAGCGATACATGTCCTCAAACTATACTACGGAGCAATAGTAACAAAAAGAGCATGGTACTGGTACCAAAACTGGCGGGTGGACCAATGGTACAGAATAGAGGACACAGAAATCAATCCACAAAATTACAGCAATCTTATATTTGATAAAGGAGCTAAAAGCATAAACTGAAGGAAGGATAGCATCTTCAACAAATGGTGCTGGAAAAACTGGAATTACATATGTAAGAAAATGAAACTGAATCCCTTTCTCTCGCCATGCACAAAAGTTAACTCAAAATGGATCAAGGAGCTTGATATCAAATCAGCGACACGGCATCTGAAAGAAGAAAACTTTGGCTATGATCTACATACTGTGGGGTCGGGCTCCAAATTCCTCAATAGGACACCCATAGCATAAGAGTTAATAATTAGAATCTACAAACAGGACTTACTCAAACTAAATAGATTTTTCTCAGCAAAAGAAACAATAAGAGAGGTAAATCGGGAGCCTACATCCTGGGAACAAATCTTTACTCCTCACACTTCAGATAGAGCCCTAATATCCAGAGTTATACAAAGAACTCAAAAAATTAAACAATAAGCAAATGAATTACCCAATCAACAAATGGGCCAAGGACCTGAACAGACACTTCTCAGAGGAGGACATACAATCAATCAATAAGTACATCAAAAAATTCTCACCATCTCGAGCATTCAGAGAAATGCTAAACTAACCCACCCTAAGATACCATCTCACTGCAGTACGCTTGGCAGCCATTATGAAGTCAAACGACAACAAGTGCTGGCGAGAATGTGGGAAAAAGGGTACACCTGTACATTGCTGGTGGGACTGCAAATTGGTGCAGCAAATTTGGAAAGCAGTATGGAGATTTCTTGGAAACTTGGGAATGGAACCGCCATTTGACCCAGCAATTCCCCTTCTCGGTCTAATCCCTATAGACCCAAAAAGTGCATGCTACAGGGACATTGATAAATCTATGTTCATAGCAGCACAATTCACAATAGGAAGACTGTGGAACCAACCTAGATGCCCTTCAATAGATGAATGGATTAAAAAAAATGTGGCATTTATACACAATGGAGTATTACTCTGCATTAAAAAATGACAAAATCATACAATTTGCAGAGAAATCGATGGCATTACAACGTATTATGCTACGTGAAGATAGCCAATCACTAAAAAACAAATGCCAAATGTTTTCTTTGATATAAAGAGAGTAACTAAGAACAGAGTTGGGAGGAAGAGCATGAGAAGATGATTAATATTAAACAGGGGTGAGAGGTGGGAGGGAAAAGGAAAGAGAAGGAAAATTACATAGAAATGGAAGGAAACCCTCATGGTTATACAAAATTAAATACAAGATGAAGTGAGGTGAAAGGGGACAAAAACAAGTGGAAGAAATGAATTACAATAGATGGGGTAGAGAGAGAGGATTGGAGGGGAGGGGATGGGAGATAGTAGAGGACAGGAAAGGCAGCAGAATACAACAGACACTAGTATAGCAATATGTAAAATAGTGGATGTGTAACTGATGAGATACTGCAATCTGTATACGAAGAAAAATGGAAGTTCATAACCTACTTGAATCAAAGTGTGAAATATGACATGTCAAGAACTATGTAATGTTTTGTAGAACCAACAATAAATATTAAAGGAAAAAAAACACATGGAGAACTATTTCAATGAAAAATTGACTAGGTTTATAACACCTACACTTTATCATGCAAAAGGCAAGTCCAACTATACACCATGCCTCTTCAGAAGTGCTTGTATTTCTATTCTGTTTGGGTTATTTTTCTTCATCATATTAGGATTAGTAGTCAGAGTTTGGTAGGGTATGCGTTAGTGTCAGGGATTCAGTCTTTGGAATGGAAAATTGGAAAATGAATCCAATGTGTATGCAAATATGTGCTACACAAAAATCTTCCCACTCTCATCCAGAACAATGCCTTGACGTTACCTTCACGCCAAATAAGAAACAATTAGAGGAGAAGAGTTAGAAAATCTGTAAATACATATCTGGAATGGAAAATATTCAGGAGTTCACAAACTTGGAGGTGGTAGAGGAGTATCCCAAAGTAAGGGACAGGGTAAACACTCCACAAACATGGAGGTCTGCTGGCCTAAAGACTTCTAGAGAAACTGCCTCTGAGGATGGGCACTTGAAATATATGTTGTCAGTAGCTTTAGCTTCCTTTGTAGTGAGATCATCAAAGCTGGGTCTGCATCTATGTGACCTGGAGGACATTCTTTCTTGCTTTCCAATACACATGAGGCAGCAGTGCTGAATTCTCTCTTCGTATGTAAACTGTGGCCACTGGGGTCTAAGTGTCTCCCTGTGTGGACTGTGAAGCCTTTTGTTCATCCTCCATTTTCGTAGAGTTTCCTGCTGCAGCACTGAGAGTTTGGTATTTGCCTCACAAAATACAAGGAGTTCAACTGGAACACAGTCCTGGAGGGAGTTCTGTCATTTGTGGTTTTTCAGGGTCTACAAGAGAATGCACCAACCAGGCTTCATTCCCACATAACTTGCCCCCTTCTCCATAGCAACCTGATTCTGCACATTGCCCTGAAAACTATCCATTTAACAAGACACCTTTACATATAAGTGTCTGGTCACTGCACCGTGTCAGTGACAAACCATTTGGAATTCAATGGCAAAACCACATGGCGCAACCACAGAAGATTTATCACACACCTGCACACCACAGCTCAGGGCTCACTACTCAGGAGGGTCCAACTTAATGGCATCTCTGTTCTACACCATTTTCATAAATCCCAGTCAATCAAGGCACTGTCTGGTACACTCATGATCAGCAAGAGGTGCTGACAATTTAAGCCACAGCCTCACACAGGGCCCAGAGTCTGATTCAGACATAACCATTTCCAAAACAATTCATCAAAGAGGCACAGGTGATGCCCATTCATTTCCATTTGAAAATTGTTTTCTTCTGGCTTTATAAAGGGGTGGCCTGAGGCAAAGAGGTTCCTGACATTCAGGGCAACAGAACAATAGTTAAGCAAAAGGCCCTAAGCCAGGTTTCACCATAGAGACTTTCCTGGTCACACCAATATCTGAGTTTTCTGGTGTGCTCGCCATTCCTTTCAGCTAACTAGTACATGGCCATGTCACAGAGCTTGGAGGTGGTACATATCTTGGACAAAAAACCATGAGCCTTTCTGGAGAGTTGCCAGAATTCAGGAAGAATTCAAGAACTTAGGATGATACTAGGTGTTGCCCATGGATAAGTCAAGCCTCAGTCCATTCATTAATTGGGCAGGATGAATGCTGTGAAGCTTTCTACTAGACAGGACACACCCAGTGAGCCATTTTCTTTTCTAATATCTACAACTAAGGACACAGTGGGATACACAGACATAGAAACAGTCTCCTTGTCAGATGACTTACTAGTAACAGTCCACTCCAAACCAAACAAACCTCCTTTTTTACCTATTCTCAGAATATGAGACAAATCCACAAACTGACATCCACACACACAAAGTCACCTCCTTCCCCAAGTATGTCTGTTACTATCCGGAGTGTCCTCTGACGAGTAGGCCATAGAATGTTCCCCAGAAATGGCCGGTCCTGTATCAGATCTGGTCTCCTTGGCCAATTCTGTGAAGTTTTCAGGAGGCAGTGGTGAGCCATTTCCTGCCCTCTCAGGAAAGGACCCTCTTCAAAGCTTTCTTGGCATTTGGCCACCCTCACATCAGTAGGTACCAAGAAAGACTGACTCTTTACTTGGTAAATCCAAACAAGTGAGCCCACTTGGACTGGGACTGGTACTGGCTCTTGGTGCCTGGCTTCCTGGATCACAAAATTCAGAGAGTTCCATCATGAAAAAAGTGAGGTGAGGTCACTTTCTTCAGAAAATGAATGAGGCCACTGTCTTGGCCACCACTTTGTCCTAACAGTTGCTTCCTAGTGTCTCAGGAAAAGGAGGCTGCCTCTATTTCCTGTGACACTTTCACAAGTTAGAATGGTATAGAAACATAGGCACCTGGGAACAGCTCTCCACACATGCCTGGTTTCATACATCTTCCCTACATTAAGAAGAGATAGGATGATTCAGACACATCCTTTCATCCTGATCGGGTTGTTTGCAAAGGAAGATGACTTTTGCTGTCTCAGATCCTTCATAGCTGCCTACGTCTTCTCCAGGGATCATTTCTGCATGGATTTTGAGGTACTCAGCAGGTGGAAGATCTCCTAACTTCCTGTATTGTAATACTAACTTTGTCCCTGCTCTTCTGTAAAGTGAGATTGAGTGAACAATCTCAGTTTACAGAATGGTTAGGGTTAATAGCATGTTCGATTTGGGTTATGAATCTTATTGGGAACCTGTGATATTTACAAGAACATGGAGGTGAAATATAAGTATGAAAACAGAAATCTAGGTAATATTTGAAGCCCAGAAGGACTTTGGGCCCTTGATTGGGATACTTAGCTTAAATTATGTTCTGTGTGACCTTTGCATTTTGTGTCCAGAATATTAGTGTGATAATATGTATATGTAGCTAAGGTGACATGAGTATTTCTTTCACCATTTCTGTGAGCAATATTTTGAAAACTTATAAATTAGTACTGGGGATACTATTAGGTTTACCCTGTTTTGATGAATATAGAGATGATGCATTAATAGACCATACTGTGAATAAATTATATAACTGGTTCCATATTTAAATAATGGATTGTATTGATATCTGAAAATATATAGAAAATCTTATATTGATATACATACATTCATTCCAACCAGTTATATATCTAATTGTAATGTTAGGGTTATCATTTATCATGAATAGTGTGTGAGTTTTGCCTCAAAAATGATTATGGAATCGAAAATAATATGTTTAGAAAGAAGTCTAGTAAAAAGACCAGTCAAGAAACATGGAGGAACATATGTCTTCCGAAGGAGGAAGTGATTGAAAGTGAACCAAATGTTTATAAATTTGTGAACTTGTGAATGAAAGGAAATATCTTATGATGTCCATGAACTGAAGAAATAATAACGTACCAGGTTTGAATAAAAATGAACTTTAACAAACACAATAGAGACATTAGGAATTCTGGCAAAGTATAGTTCGCAGTGAAAGGTTAATAAAATAAGTACTTGTCACTTCCTGTTTTTCTGTATGCTTAACAAAACACTTTTGAAATATTGAGAACTGTTTGCTAATCTTATTCCCAGAATGTGCTGTCCCCAATTGCCAAACTGCAGAATGTACTCCCTCAACCGGTTGCACGCAAACCGCTCACTCGCCCGGACCCATCAATAAACTTACCCCCCTGCCCTGTCCAAGGGAAATATATAAGCTCTGCTTAAGCTGTTCTCTGGGCTCTCTGCTCTATTCAAGTGAGCTCTGAGCCCCAGCATGCTGGACCCCCAATAAACCCTTTGCTTTTGCATGAGACAGTCTCTTGGTGGTCTCTTCCCCCGATTGTCACCGGACCTTTACATATGGAGGTTCCACTGAGATCCGGCAGCGGTGGACAAGAGACCCCAACAAACTCCTCTCAGGGTAAGTAAGGTGCCTCTTTCTGGTCAGGTTTCAGGTCAGGGCTTGGCAAAATGGATGTCAATGAAGAGCGTGAGCTCTCTCCAACGATGGCTGACAGTCATGTCACAGAGCCACAGGCCAAGTCCCTGGGTGACGTCATAGAGGACTCAGAAAATTGAGGAACAATAGTCTCCATGACTCAGTGATATTTTGTTTCAGATTCGTTATTGCCAACCGATCGGGTTCTGCCAACAACTAAGTCCTGGTCTCAGTGTTGGACTTCCATAACCTGTCTTTATTGTCTTGTCTTGTCTTTATTGTCTTGTCTTGTCGGCTGGCCAGTCCAATAATAATCCTCATATTATTGCTAACTATTAAACCCTGCTTGCTCAACCATGTAATTTATTTTCTCCAAGCTCAAATTGGACAAGTTAAACTAATGGTAATACCCCACTAGCAGACATAGAATGTGACACCCCCCAATGATCATTTTTATGATTAAAAGTAGCCAGAAAAAGAAGTGTCGAATGAAAGGTTAATAAAATATGTAGTTGTCACTTCCTGTTTTTCTGTACGCTTAACAAAACACTGTTGAAATCTTGAGAAATGTTTGCCAATCTTGTTCCCAGAATGTGCTGTCCCCAACTGTCAAACTGCAGAATGTACTCCTTCACCAGGTTGCATGCAAATTGACCACTCGCCCTGACACATCAATAAACTTCCCTCCCTGCACTCGCAAGGGAAAGTATTTAACCTCTGCTTAAGCTGTTCTCAGGGCTCTCTACTCTTTTCAAGTGAACTCTGAGCCCCAGCATGCTGGACCCCCAATAAACCCTTTGCTGTTACATGAGATAGATTCTTGGTGGTCTCCTCTTCTGACACTCGACCGACCTTTACTTGGATGATTGAATGTAGAAGAGAACATCCAGTCAAAAAGGGATAGTCAGTAGGATTAGGAATATAGTCCGTAGGTTTAGGAAGAAGAGTGAGTATAGGATTTGGACCAAAAGTTCTTTAGTAATAGGGTTTCGGTTAGAGAATGAATGTAAATGTCAGCACATGTGAAGAATGAGTCACAATGATGAACTGGGGAAAATATGTAGGAAAGCAGATATCAATAGAGACATTAGGAAATCAGGCAAAGTATAAAGTGAGTGATAGGATTAGACATTATCAACAGGGTTGAGTTTCAATATATAATCTTAGGAAGAAACAAATATGTAGTCACCAATAGGATTGACATTTGAGAGTATTAGGCAACCTGGACATGAATGTTTTTAATAATACAGGTTCACTTTCTATTTAGCCTTTGGTACAATCATAAGTGTGACTTTTGCATTTTGTGTTCCGAATATTACTGTGATAAAATGTATATGTAGATCAGGTGACATGAGTATTTCTTCCACAATTTCTGGGAGCAATATTTTGAAGACGTATAAATTGAGCACTCTAGGATATGCCAACAAACAATTCTTACATAAACTTTTACCAATGTGGTTCCAAAGGTAGAGGCGCATACGCAAGGAATGCAAAGTGAACTAATTCTAACCAAAAAAAAAAAGAAAAAAAAATTGATACTTTATCTTCCACTTCTTGTGCCACTCCTGTTTCAAATTACTTAGTCTTGACTGCATGTCTCCTGCAGAAATAATCAAAATCTCTGGAATACGTCTTTTGTTTGTTTTGCTTTTGCGGTGCTGCAGATAGAACCCAGGGCCTCCACATGCTTCGGAAAGCACTTGACTGCTAAACTACATCCATGCTCCCCACCCCCACTACTTTTTTGTTGTTTTGAGAAAGGGTCTTAGTAGCTGGGATTTCAGGCATGCACTATTGCACCAGACTCCTGAATATATCTTGCCACTACATTTAGATGCAGAATTGGCTCAACAATAAGAAATTAAGAGGGTGTGAATAAAATAGTAATAGTGAAGAACCACTAAGAATACAGAGAAAGCACACTAAACAATACCTTTTGTTCAAATGCAATCTCTTTTAAAAGATTTTTTAAATGGATGACAATAAACTTCTGAAAAACAGACACAAATATCTTTCCTATCCTTTGCCTGAATTTCAATACTTTAAATTTTATTTTAATTACAGCTTTACTGAGATACAAATTTATATACCATGCAATCTATTGTATCACATGTGTATCTATTTTATATCCAGTATGGTTATTTCAATAAAATGACACACTAACTTTTCTGAATGAGTAGAATTACTAGTTACTACTAGGGTTCAATTCCTAGCTTTGCAAAAGCAAACAAACAAACAAACAAAGTTGGCTAACGGATCATATATTCTAATATTCCTAGCATTTTTTCAGTACAAAAAACCCACATTATCCCACAAAGGGATATGAAATAGAATTATATTTTTTCATGTGGGTATGCTAAAGACAAGTCTATTTAGAAAATCCTGTTGTTTCAAATGTTGTTGAAAATAATATAAAAATACTTTAAGAAAGAATGCAAAATAAAAAAAAAATAAATTAGTATTGGGGGTACAAAGAGGTGTACCCTGTGTCTATGAATATAGAAGTAATTCATGAATTGACAATACTGTGAATAAATAATATAACTGATTCCACTTCAAATAATGGATTGCTAGAATTGATATCTGAAAATATATAAGAAATCTTATATTGATATAGAATCATTCATTCCAATGAGTTATACATCTAATGGTAATATTAGGGTTATATTCTATCATGAAAGGTGTGTGAGATCTGCTTCAAAAGTGAGAATGGAAAAGGAAAATAATGTGTTTGGAAAGAAGTCTCATGAAAAGACCAGTCAAGAAACATAGAGGAATGCATGTGTTCTGAAGTAGAAAGTGATTGAAAGTGACACAAATGCAAATAATTTTGCTAACTTGTGGATGAAATACATATCCTATGATGTGAATAAACTGAAGAAATAGTAAAGTACCAGTGTTGAATAAAAATGAACGTCAAAATGTACATCATGTCCCATAGTAATCTACTTGGATTGATGTTAAACTGGGTCAGTTACTGTAGAAATATTAGGATTTGTATGCACCATTCACTGATGTTACTTGTCAGTACTAGAAAACAAATATGTATTTCAGGTGGATGAATAATTCTGAGAATAATCTTGTGAAAAGTTTATTATAAATCCACATACATGAATATGAATGAATTTAGGGTGTGTAAAAGAAGACAGAAGTATTTCATATTTTTAAAAATTTGGAGAGTATATATATATATATATATATATATATATATATATATATATATATATATATATACACACACACAAACAAACACATATACACACAGAGACATTGAAATGTAGCAATATATATGCCAATTGAAATTGATGTAGAAATACATATCGTCCAAAGATCCAAAAATATTTAATTTACTGAACATGGATTTGTGTATAATGTTGTTCAACTAGGAAGCTCCCCCTTAGGTTAAATTTTCAGTTCCAACAGCGTTTAGGAGGAGTGATCTCTTCTCATAATTTGTATCTGCCAAGTCAGCCACCTCACAAGAATGTACATTTGATACCAGGTAGGATTCTATATGTGCATATAAAAATGCATGTGCTGAATAGGCTACAGACAAACGGAGACAGGAATTCAAATACTTGTTAAATTTAAAAACACATGGACAACTATGTCAACAAAATATTGATTAGATTTATAACTCCTACACTATATAATGCAAAAGGCAAGTTCAACTATACACCATGCCTCCTCTGAACTTCTTGGATTTCTATTCTGTTTGGGTTATTGTTCTCCATCATATTAGGATTAGTAGTCAGATTCTAGTAGGTTATGGGTTAGTGTCAGGAATTCAGTATTTCGAATGGAAAATTGGAAAATGAATCCAATGTGTATGCAAATATGTGCTACAAAAAAATCTTCCAACTCTCATCCACAACAATGCCTTGAAATTACCTTCACCCCAAATAAGACACAATTAGAAGAGAAGAGGTAGAAAATCTGTGAATATATATCTGTAGTGGAATATGCTCAAAAGTTCACAATTTTGGAGGTTGTAGAGCAGTTTCCAAAAGTAAGGGACAGGGTAAACACTCCACAAACATGGAGCTCTGTTGGCCAAAAGATTTCTTGAGAAACTGCCTCTGAGGGTGGGCACTTGAAATATATGTGTTTGTCAGAAGCTTTAGCTTCCTTTCTAGTGAGACCATCAAAGCTGGGTCTGTATCTATGTGACATGAAGATCTTGGTTTCTTATTTTCCAATGATCCTGAGGCAGCAGTGCTGATTTCTCTCTTTGTATGTAAACTGTGGCCACTGGGGGCTAAGTGTCACCCCATGTGGACTCTGAAGCCATTTGTTCATCCTCCAACTTTTGTGGTGTTTCTTGCTGCTGAACTGGGACATTGGTATTTGCTTCACGAAATACAATGAGTTCAACTGGAACACAGTGCTGGAGGAAGTTCTGTCACGTGTTGTGGGTCACGTTCTGCAGGAGAATGTACCAACCAGGCTTCAATACCAGATAGCTTGTCCCCTTAACCTCAGCAACCTGATTCTTAACATTACCCTGAAACCTCTCCATATACAAGATGCCTTTACATAGAAGGGTCTGCTGGCTGCACCATGTCAGTCACAAGCCATTTGGAAGTCAATAGCAGATCCACATGGTCGCACCACAGATATTTTATCACACACTACTGCTTTAGGTCCACTACTCAGCAGGCTCCAACTTATTGGCATTGCTGTTCTAGATAATTTTTATGAAACTCAGTCAATAAAGGCCCTGGCTAGTATACTCATGATCAGCAACAGACCATTTAAGAGTTCTCCAGTGCCACCTGTTAATGGCCTCCACAGGGCTTTGAAGAACTCATTTGACCCAAAGAATGCCTAATCTCACTTGATGGAGGTCAGGAACCTTACAGAGGAAGGCAAGAGACTTCATCCACAATTACTGATCTTTTTGCCATTTTGGTTTTGAATGCACACATGGGATCTTTCTTTAGATCCATCAGGTGCTGAGAATCTAAGCTATAGCCTCACATAGGACCAAGAGGCTGATTCAGACGCATCCCTTTCCAAAGCAATTAAGCACAGAGCCACAGTTGATGTCCATTTATTTCCATTTGAAAGCTGTTTTCTTCAGGATTCACAAAGGGATGGCCTGAGGCAAAGACTTTCCTGACATTCAGGGCAACAGAACAATAGCAAAAGGCCCAAAGCAGGGTTTATCCACTGAGACTTTCCTGGACACACTGATATTAGAGTTTTCTGAGATGCTCGCCATTCCCTTCATCTATCTTGTACATGGCCATGTCACTCAGATTGGAGGTGGTACATATCTTGGACACAAAACAATGAGCCTATTCTTGAGAGTGACCAGAATTGAGGAAGAAATCAGGAACTTAGGAAGATTGCAGGTGTTGCCCATCCATAAGGCAAGGGGCAGTCCACTCCTAAATTGGGCAGGATGAATGCTGGGAAGATTTCTACTAGACAGGACACATTGATGCATTCTTTTTTCTAAGGTCTACAACCACGAACACAGTGGGTTACAAAGACATGCAAAAAATCGCCTTGTCAAACGACTTACTAGAAGCAGTCCACTCCAAACCAAACAAACCGACTTTCCTACCTATTCTCATAAGAAGAGACTAAACCACAAAATCACACACACACGCGCAAACGCACCTCCTTCATTCAAGTAGGTCTGTGACTATCTGGAGTGTCCTCTGACTGGTGGGCCATACTATGTTCCCCCAAAAGGCCTGTCCTGTCTCAGATCTGGTCGCGGTGAACCACTACCTGCTTTCTCAGGAAAGGCCCCTCTTCAGAGCTCTCCTGGCATTTGAAATCCTCATATCAGTTGGTACCAAGGAATACTTAGTCTATCCTTGGTTTTTCCAAACAATGGAGCCCACTGGCACTGGAACTGTGACAAGGTCTTGGTATTCTCTGTCTTCCTGGAGCCCAAGGTCAGGGAGTTTCTTCACCAAGGAAGTGAGGTAGGTCGCTTCATTCAGGAACTGAGTGACTTTACTGCCTTTGCAATCACTTTGTCCTAACAGGTGATTGCAAGGTTCCCATGAGGTGGAGGCTGCCCCTACTTCCCGAGACAGTTTCAACAGTTAGAATGGTATATCAACCATAGGTATCCGGGAACAGCTCTCCACACAGGCCTGGTTTGGTCCCTCTTCTCTACATTAAGAAAAGAGAGGCTGATTCAGACACAATGCTTCATCCTGAGTGCGTTGTTTGCCATGGAAGATGACTTTTGCTCTCTCAGGTCCTTCATAGCTGCCTATGTCTTCTCCAGGGATCGTTTCTGCTTAAAACTTTGAGGATCTCAGCATCTGGAAGATCCCCTACATTCCTGTATTGTAAGACCAACTCTGTCGCTGCTCTTCTGTAAAGTTAGATTGAGGGAACAGTGTTTGGTTAGGCTTAATAACAGGTTCGATTTGGATTAAGAATCATTCTGAGCGATGAATAATGGTATTGGGAATGTGCGATATTTACAAGAATATTTAGGTGAAATATAAGTATGAAAACAGAAATCTAGGTAAAATTTGAAGCCCAGAAGGGCATTGGGCCTTTAATTGGGATACTTAGCTTTGACTTACGTTCTGCACAGATGTCTTAAATAAATCCATATATAATGTCATAGGACCTTGTACCTTGGATGATTGAATGTCACGAGAATATCCAGTCAAAAAGCTATAGTCGGTAGGATTAGGAAAAGTGTCGGTAGGTTTAGAAAGAATAGTGATTATAGGTTTTGGAGGAAATGTTTTTAGCAATTGGGTTTCGGTTAGAAAGTGAATTTAAATGTCAGCACATGTGAAGTGTCAGTCAAAATGATAAACTGGGAAAATATTTAGGAAAGCAGAAATCAATAGAGACATTAGGATATCAGGCAAAGTATAAAGTGAGTGATAGGATTACACATTTTCAACAGGCTTGAGGTTGAATATATAATCTTAGGAGGAAACAAATATATAGTCACCAATAGGATTGACATTTGAGAGCGGTAGCAACCTGGACAGGAATATTTTTAGTAATCCATGCTCACTTTTCATTTAGGTTTTGGTACAATCATAACTGTGACCTTTGCATTTTGTTTCCAGAATATTACTGTGATAACATGTACATGTAGATCAGGTGACATGAGTATTTCTTCCACCATTTCTGGGAGCAATATTGTGAAGACGTATAAGTTAGTACTGGGGGTACAAATAGGTGTACCCTGTGTCTATGAATATAGAGATAATGCATGAATAGACCATACTGTGAATAAATAGTATTACTGGTTCCAACTTTGAATAATGGATTGAATTGATAAATGAAAACATAGAGGAAATCTTATTTTGATATATATACATTCATTAAAACCAAATATACATCTAATGGTAATATCAGGGTTATGGTTCATCATGAAGAGTGTGTGAGTTTTGCTTCAAAAATGATTAAGGAAATCGAAAAAGAAAACTCATGAAAAGATCAGTCAAGAAATATGGAGTTATACATGTGTTCTGAAGCAGGAAGTGATTGAAAATGAAACAAATGCCTATTAATTTTCGAATTTCTAGATGAAATATATATTTTATGATGTGCATAAACGGAAGAAATTGCAATGTACCAGTGTTGAATAAAAATGAATTTCAAAATACACATCATGTCCCATAGAAATCTATTTGCATTGAAAAACTGGGTAAGTTACTGCAGAAATACAAGGATTTGTATGCACCATTCACTGAAGATAGTTCTCAGTACGAGGAAACAAATATGTTTTTCAGGTGTGTGAATATTCCTGGGAATAATCTAGTGAAAAGTTGATTAAAAATCCACATACATGAATATGAATTATTTTAGGGAGTGTATAATAAGACACATATTTCATATTTTGAAAAATCTGGAGAGTATGTATACACACACACACACAAACAGACTTTAAAAAGTAGGAATATATATGCCAATTGAAATTCACCATGAAATATATATCATCCACAGATCAGAAATATTTATTTTACTGAACATGGGTTTTTGTGTATAGTTGTTCAACCAGGAAGCTCACCCATTGGTTGAATTTTCAGTTCCAGCATCATTTAGGAAGAGTGAACTATTCTAACAATTTGTATCTGCCAAGTGAGCCATCTCACAAGAATGTACGTGTGATTCCAGGTAGGATTCTATATGTGCATATAAAATTACATGTGCTGAATAGGCTGCAGAGAAAGGGAGTCAGGTATTCACATATTTGTTAACTTTAGAAATACATGGAGAAATATTTCAACAGAAAATTGACTAGATTTATAACTCCTACCCTATATAATGCAAAAGGCAAGTCCCACTATACAACATGCATCCTCTGAACTGCTTATATTTCTATTCTGTTTGGGTTTTTATTCTCCATCATATTAGGATTAGTAGTCAGAGTCTAGTAATGTAGTGGTTAGTGTCATGGATTCAGTATTTCTAATGGAAATTTGGAAAATGAATCCAATGTGTATGTAAATATATGCTACACAAAAATCTTCCCACTCTCATCCAGAAAAATGCCTTGACATTACCTTCGCACCAAGAAAGACACAATTAGAGGAGAAGAATTAGAAAATGTGTGAATACATATATTCAATGAAAAATCCTCAGAAATTCACAACCTTGGAGGTGGTAGAGGAGTTTCCAAAAGTAAGGGACAGGATAAACACTCCACAAACATGGAGCTCTGCTGGCCTAAAGACTTCTTGAGAAATGCCTCTGAGTTTGGGCACTTGAAATATATGTTGTTTTCAGGAGCTTTAGCTTCTTTCTAGTGAGACCATCAAAGCTGGGTCTGCATCTATGTGACCTGGAGGACATGGCATCTTATTTTTCAATGAACATGAGGCAGCAGTGCTGGTTTCTCTCTTTGCAGGTAAACTGTGGCCACTGGGGGCTAAGTGTCTCCCCGTTTGGACTGTGAAGCAATTTGGTCATGATCCACTTTTCGTTGTGTTTCTTGCTGCTGCACTGGGAGTTTGGTGTTTGCTTCATGAAATACAACGAGTTTATCTGGGACACAGTGCTGGAGGGAGTTCTGTCACGTGTGGTGGGTCAGTGTCTGCAGGAGAATGCACCAACCAGGCTTCTATCCAGATAGCTTTCCCCCTTGACCATAGCAACCTGATTCTGAACATTGCCCCGAAACCTCTGCATATAACAAGATGCCTTTACATAGTAGGGTCTGCTGCCTGCACCATGTCAGTCACAAGGCATTTGGAATCCAATGCTAGATCCTCATGGCCGTACCACTGATGTTTTATCACACACCTGCCCACCACTGCTCTAGGTCCACTTCTCAGCAGACTCCAACTTACTGGCATCTGTGTTCTACACCATGTTAAAGAAACCCAGTCAATCTAGGCACTCTCTGGTATACTCATGATCAGCAACAGGACATCCAAAGGTTCTCCAGTGCCACCTGGTCATGGTAATTTTAAAAATTTCATGATATTTATGTAACCATTTTCAAGGATGAAGTTGGAGGCATTGTGGGTTTCAATTATTCAGAAACCATTAAATGGTGAGGAATCTCATTTTAATGAAAGCTCTGGAGAACTCTCACAGGCAAGGCTTCCCAAATAGTGGCCAAAACGTCACTTGAAGCCAGGCCCATTGAGGTCTAAAATGTGAGGTCCATGTGTGTTTTGACTCTCAATTGTGGCTGCCATGTCTTTCAGAATAAAATTATGTGATTCTCTGGCTGAGAGTCCCAGTGAACTGTGGAAAGTCCCCCTGGGACTAGATCACAGCTTCCAATGGCGACTCTCATGCGTTGCCTCCGAAAATCTTAACACAATTCATGGCAATTCTTCTCTGAGGTCAGTTCAAGAACTGAGTCTCTAAGGGGAATCACACCAGAATTCAACCCAGGTTGAACCAGTAATCTCTCACAATTAAAACCTAAACACTCCCACATGACCCTCATCTTCTTCCATATAGACACTCATCATAACCTCTGGCTGGAGGTTTCCATGAGGGCACAGCCCAAGACAGTGTCCAAAATAAGCTTCCTTGTCCCTCATTTGCCTAAAGTCACGTTTGCCTGGACACACTTCCTATGAACCAGGAGTGATCAAATAGGCCTGACATTTATACTGCTCCACTTCTCCAATTTGAGGCCTACTGACTGAGGGGTTTAAATTCTTTTTGGGAATTGGACGCATGAGAAACCACAAGAACTATGGGCAAGCCACTGCAGAGCTTTGAAGAACCCATTTGACACAAAGGATCCCTATTCTTCCTTGATGGAAGTAAGTGCCCTACCAGAGGAAGGCAAGAGACTTCATCCACAATGACTCTACTTTTAGCCATTTTGGTTTTGGATGCACATATGGAATCTTTCTTTAGATCCATAAGGTGCATAGAATCTAAGCCACAGCCTCACACAGGGCCAAGAGGCTGATTCAGACACATCCCTTTCCAAAGCAATTAAGCAAAGAGCCACAGGAGATGCACATTTATTTCCAATTGAAAAGTCTTTTGTTAAGGCTTCCAAAAGTTTTGGCCTGAGGAAAACACCTTCCTGACATTCAGGGCAACAGAAAAATATGTATGCATAAGGCCCAAAGCAGGGTTTCTCCACTGAGATATTCCTGGTCACACTGCTATCTGAGTTTTCTGAGATGCTCGGCCATTCCATTCAGCTATCCAGTACATGGCCATTTCACAGACCTTGGAGGTGGTACATATCTTGGACACACAACCATGAGTCTATTCTTGAGAGTGACCAGAATTGAGTAAGAAATCAGGAACTTAGGAAGATTGCAGGTGTTGCCCATCCATAAGGCAAGCCGCAGTCCATTCATAAATTGGGCAGGATGAATGCTGGGAAGCTTTCTACTAGACAGGACACATCCATTGATGCATTCTCTTTTCTAATGTCTACAACCACTAACACAGTGGGATACACAGACATAGAAAAACTCGCATTGTCAAAGGACTTAGAAGAATCAGATAATTCCAAACCAAACAAACCTCCTTTCCTACCTATTCTGAGAACATGAGACAAAACCACAAACCCCACCCGAACTCACAAATTCAACTTCTTCCCCCAAGTAGGTCTGTGACTATCCGGAATGTCCTCTGACTTGTGGGCCATACTGTGTTCTCCCGAAATGGCCTGTCCTGCCTCAGATCTGGTCACCTTGGCCAACTCTGTGAAGTTGTCAGGAGCCAGTGTTGAGCCACTACCTGCTTTCTCAGAAAAGGCCCCTCTTCAGAGCACTCCTGGCATTTGGCCATCCTCACATCAGTAGGTACCAAGAATGACTGACGCTGTCCTTGGTAAATCCAACAAGTGAGCCCACTGGAACTGTGACTGGGACTGGCTCTGGGTGCCTGGCTACTTGGGTCACAAGTTCAGAGAGTTCCATCACCAAGGAAGTTAGGAAGGTCATTTCTTCGGGAACTGAATGAGGTCACTGTCGTGGCAACCACTTTGTCCTAACACTTGCTTCCAAGGGTCCCATGAGATGGAGGCTGCCCCTAATTCCTGAGACACTTTCAAAAGTTAGAATGGTATACCAAACATAGGTACCCAGGAACAGCTCTCCACACAGGCCCGGTTTGCTCCATCTCCTCTACGTTAAGGATAGAGAGTTGATTCAGACTCAACCCTTCATCCTTACCAGGTTGTTTTCCATGGAAGATTACTTTTGCTCTCTCCGGTCCTTCATAGCTGCCTACATCTTCTCCAGGGATAATTTCTGCATTGACCTTTGAGGTTTTCAGCAGGTTGAAGATCCCCTACATTCCTGTATTGTAAGAACAAATCTGTCCCTGCTCTTCTGAATACTTAAATTGATGGAACAATGTATGGTTAGTGTTATTAACATGTTCAATTAAAACCAAAACACTACCACATGGCCCTTATATTCTTCCATATAGACACTCATCATTACGTCTGGCTGGAGGTTTCCACAAGGGGCGAAGCCCAAGACAGTGTCCAAAATAAGTTCCCTTGCCCCTCATTTGCCTAAAGTCTGGGTTTCCTGGACACCCTTCCTGTGAACCAGGATTGATCAAATAGGCCTGCCATTAATAATGCTCTTTTTCTCCTTTTTGAGGCCTACTGAACGTGAGGTATAGATTCTTTATGTGATTTGGAGTCATGTGAAACCCAAGCACCTTTTCTCGTCTTTGAAGAACTCATTAGACCCAAAGGATCCCTATTCGTACTTGATGGAGGTGAGGAGCCTAACAGAGGAAGCAAGAGACTTCATCCACAATGTCTGATCTTTTTGCCATTTTGGTTTTGGATGCACACATGGGATCTTTCTTTAGATCCATCAGGTGCTGAGATTGTAAGCCACAGCCTCACACAGAGCCGAGAGGATGATTTAGACACATCCTTTTCTAAAGCAATTAATCTAAGAGCCACGGGTGATGCTCATTCATTTCCATTTGAAAGCAGTTTCTTCAGGCTTCACAAACTGGTGGTCTGAGGCAAAGACCTACCTGACATTCAGGTCAACAGAACAGTAGGTAAGCAAAAGGCACAAAGCAGGGTTTCTCTACTGAGACTTTACTGGTCACACTGATATCTGAGTTTTCTGAGATCCTCCCCATTCATTTCAGGTATCCAGTAAATGGCCATGTCACAGAGCTCGGAGGTGGTACATATCTTGGACAAAAAAAAATGAGCCTATTCTGGAGAATGGCCAGAATTCATTAAGAAAACAGGAACTAAGGAAAATAGTAGGTGTTGCCCATCGATAAGGCAAGCAACAGTCCATTCATAAATTGGGCAGGATGTGTCCTGGAATGCTTTCTACTTGTCAGGACACATGCATTGATGCATTCACTTTTCTCATATCTTCAACCACCGACAAAGTGGGATACACAGACATAGAATCACTCACCATGTCAAATGACTTATTAAAAACAGTCCACTCCAAACCAAACAAACTGCCTTTCCTACCTATTCTCAGAACATGAGACAAAACCATAAACTCACATCTACACCCTCAAAGGCATATCGTTTACCCACATAGGTCTGTGAGTAACCAGAGTGTCCTCAGACTGATAGGCCATACTATGTTCCCCCGAAATGGCCTGTCCTGTCTCAGATCTGGTCTCCTTTACCAACTCTCTAAAGTTTTCAGGAGCCATCGGTGAGTCACTACCTGCTTTCTCAGGAAAGGCCCCTCTTCAGAGCTTTCCTGGCATTTAGTGATCCACAAGAAAGACTGACTCTGTCCTTGGTAAATCCAAACAAGTGAACCCACTGGGAAAGGGACTGGGACTGGCTCTTGGTGCCTGGCTTCCTGGATCCCAAGTTCAGAGGGTTCCATCACCAAGAAAGTGAGGTAGGTCACTTCCTTCAGGAACTGAATGAGGTCACTGCCTTGGCAACCACTTTGTTCTAACATTTGCTTCCAATGGCTCCATGACATGGAGGCTGCCCCTACTTCCTGTGTCACATTCACAAGTTAGAATGGTATACCAACCATAGGCACCCGGGAACAGTCAGAGTCTACTAGGGTATGGCTTACTGTCAGGAATTCAGTATTTCAAATAGAAAATAGGAAAATGAATCTAATGTGTATACAAATATATGCTAGACAAAAATCTTCCCACTGTCCTCCACAACAATGCCTTGATATTTCCTTCACCACAAGTAAGACACAATTAGTGGAGAAGAGTTTGAAAATCTGTGAATATATATCTGGAAAAAAAATGAATGGAGTTCACAACCTTGGAGGTGGTAGAGGAATTTCCAAATGTAAAAGAAAGGATAAACACTCCACAAACATGGAGCTCTGGTGGCCTAATAAATTTTTGAGAAACTGCCTCTGAGTTTGGGCCCTTGAAATATTTGTTGTTGTCAGGAGCTTTAGCTTCCTTTGTAGTGAGACCATCAAATCTGGGTCAGCATCTATGTGACCTGGATGACATGGTTCCTTATTTTCTATTGAACATGAGGCAGCAGTTCTGAATTCTCTCTTTGTAGGTAAACTGAGGCCACTGGGGTCTAAGTGTCTAACCGTGTGGTCTGTGAAGCCATTTGGTCATACTCGAATTTTTGTGGTGTTATTTACTGCAGTACTCTGAGTTTGGTATTGGCTTCATGAAGTACAAGGAGATAAACTGGGACACAGTCCTAGAGGGAGTACTCTCATGTGTGGTGAGTGAGGGTCTGCAGGAGAATGCACCAACCAGGCTTCTATCCCAAAAAGCTTGCACCCATGTCCATAGCAACCTGATTCTGAACATTGCCATGAAACCTCTCCATATAACAAGATCCCTTTATTTGTAAGGGTCTGCTGGCTGCACCATGTCAGTCACAATCCATTTGGAAGCCAAGGGAAGATCCATGTGGCCCCACGACAGATGTTTTATCATACACCTGCCAACCACTGCTCTAGGCCCACTACTCAGCAGGTTCCAACTTTCTGGCATCTCTGTTCTACAACATTTTCATGAAACCCAGTCAATCAGGGCACTGTCTGGTATACTCGTGATCAGCAACAGACATCCAAAGATTTTCTAGTGCCACCTGTTCATAGGAATATCAAAAATTTTATGGTGTTTATCTAGCCAATTTTCAAGGATGAAGTTGGAGGCACTGTGGGTTTCAATTCATTCAGGAACCATGAAATAGTGAGGAAGCTCATTTCAATGAAAGCTCGGGACAACTCTCACAGGCAAGGCTTCCCAAGGAGTGGCCAAAAGGTCACATGAAGCCAGGCCCATTGAGGTTTACAATTGAGGTCCATGTGTGTTTTGACTCTCAACTATGACTGCTAACTCTTTCTGAATAAAGTCATGTGATATCCTGGCTGAGAATCCCAGTGCTCTTTGGAAAGCCAACCTGGGCCTAGATCTCAGTCTCCAAGGGCAACTCTCATGTGTGGCCTCCTAAATTCCAAACACAATTCATGCCAATACATCGCTGAGATCTGTTCCAGAACTCAGTCTCTAAAGGGAATCACACAAGAGTTAAAGCCCAGGTTGACCCTGGAATCTTTTCCAACCGTAACACAAATGACCACAATTAAACCAAAACACTCCAACATGGCCCTCATCTTCTTCCATATAGACAGTCATAATAAACTCTGGTTGGAGGTTTCCATGAGGGGCGCAGCCCAAGACAGTGTTCAAAATAAGCTCACTTGCCACTCATTTGCCTAAAGTCAGGGTGACATGAAAACCCTTCCTGTGAACGAGGGGTGATCAAATAGGCCTGCCATTAATAGTGCTCTACTTCTCCAATTTGAGGCCTACTCTCTGTGGGGTATAGATTCTTTATGAGAATTGGGGTCATGAGAAAACCCAAGCACCTATGGGCTACCCTCTGAAGGGATTTGAAGAACCCATTTGAGTGAACCAAGGAGTTGGATCAAAAGACTTTAGATATAGGGTTTTGGTTAGAGAGTGAATGTAAATTTCAGCATATGTGAAGAGTCAGCCACAGTGATGAACTGGGGAAAATGTGTAGGAAAGCAGATATCAATAGAGATATTAGGAAATCAGGCAAAGTACAAAGAGAGTGATAGGATAAGACATTTTTAACAGGGTTGAGTTTGAATATACAATCTTAGGAAGAAACAAATATGTAGTCACCAATAGGAATGATATTCGAGATCATTAGTGAATCAGGACATGGATGTTGTTACTAATACATGCTCACTTTCAATATAGGCTTTGGTACAATCATAAGTGTGACACTTGCATTTTTTGTCAGGAATATTACTGTGATGAAATGCATATGTATATCAGGTGACTAGAATATTTCTTCCACCATTTTTGAAAGCAATATTTTAAAGGCTTATAAATTAGTATTGGGGATACAAATAGGTATACCCTGGGTCTATGAATATAGAGATGATTCTTTAATAGACCATACTGTGAATAAATAATATAACTGGTTCAAAATTTAAATAATGGATTGAATTGATATCTGAAAATATACAAGAAATCTTACATTGATATACATACATTCATTCCGAACAGTTATACATCTAATGATAATATTAGTGTTACGGTTTATTATGAAGAGTGTGTGAGTTTTGTTTCAAAAGTGATTATGGAAATCGACAATAATGTGTTTGGAAAGAATCTCATGAAAAGAACAGTCAAGAAACATGGAGGAATACATGTCTTCTCAAGTAGGAAGTGATTGAAATTGAACCAAATGCCTATAAATTTGTAAAATTGTGGATGAAATGATATATCCTATATTGCCCATAAACTGCAGAAATAGTAATGTACCAGTGTTGAATAAAAATGAACTTCAAAATACACATCATGTCCCATAGGTGTCTACTTGCATTGATGTTAAACTGGGTGAGTCACTGTAGAAATATTAGGATTTCTTAGCACCATTCCCTGAAGTTAGTTTTCAGTACTAGGAAACAAATATGTATTTCAGTGGATGTATATTTCTAAGAATAATCTTGTGAAAAATTGATTATATATCCCCATACAGGAACATGAATGAATTTAGGCAGTGTATAGTAAGACACTTATATTTCATATTTTGAAAATCTGGAGACTATATATATATATAGACACAAACACACACACATTATAATGTAGCAATATATATGCCAATTGAAATTCATCATGAAAAATAATTCATCTGCATATCAAAAAATATTCATTATACTGAACATGGATTATGTATAATGTTGTTCATCTAGGAAGGTCACCCATGGGTTGAATTTTAGTTCCAACAGCCTTTAGGAGAAGTGATCTCTTCTCACAATTTGTATCTGCCAAGTCAGCCACCTCACAAGAATGTACGTGTGAAACCAGGTAGGATTCTATTTTTGCATATAAAAATACATGTGCTTAATAGGCTAAAGAGAAAGAGAGACAGAAATTCACATATTTCTTAACTTTAAAAACACATGGAGAATTATTTCAACAAATAATTGACTAGATTTATAACTCCTACCTTATATCATGCAAATGGCAAGTACAACTACACACCATGCCTCTTCTGAACTGCTTGTATTTCTATTCTGTTTTGGTTATTTTTCTCATCATATTAGTATTAGTAGTCAGAGTCTATAAGGGTATGGGCTAGTGTCAAGGATTCAGTATTTCGAATGAAAAATTGAAAAATAAATCCAATGTGTATGCAAATATGTGCTACAAAAAAATCTTCCTTCTCTCATATAGAAGAATGACTTGACATTACCATTGCCCCAAGTAAGTCACAATTAGAGGAGAAGAGTTAGAAAATCTGTAAATATATATCTGCAACGAAAATGCTCAGGAGTGCACAACCTTGGAGGTGGTAGAGGAGTTTCCAAAAGTAAGTGACATGGGAAATACTCCACAGACATGAAGATCTGCTGGCCTAAACACTTCTTGAGAAACTGCCTTTGAGGTTGGGCACTTGAAATATATGTTGTTTTCAGGAGCTTTCGCTTCCTTTATAGTGAGACCATCTAAGCTGGGTCTGCATCTATGTGACCTGGAGGACATGGCATCTTATTTTCCAATTAACATGAGGCAGCAATGCTGAATTCTCTCGTTGTAGGTAAACTATTGCCACTGGGGGCTAAGTGTCTCCCCGTGTGGACTGTGAAACCATTTGGTCATCTTCCACTTTTCGTGGTGTTTCTTGCTGCTGCACTGGTAGTTTGGTATTGGCATCACGAAATACAAGGAGTTCAACTGGGACACAGTGCTGGAGGGAGTTCTGTCACGTGTGGTACGTGTACCCTGGTCTACAGTAGAATGCACCAACCAGGCTTCTATCCCACATAGCTTGCCCCCTTGATCATAGCAACCTGATTCTAAACATTACTCTGAAACTTCTCCATATAACAAGATGCCTTTATATACAATGGTCTGATGGCTGCACCATGTCTGTCTCAAGACAATTGAAAGTCAATGGCAGATCCACATGGCCCCACCACAGATGTTTTATCACACACCTTCCCACCACTGCTCTAGGCCCACTACTCTGCAGTCTCCAACTTTCTGGCATCTCTGTTCTAAACATTTTCATGAAGCCCAGTCAATCAAGGCACTGTCTGGTATACTCATGATCAGCAAAAGTACATCAAAAGGTTCTCCAGTGCCATCTGGTCATGAAAATTTCTAAACATTCATGGTATTGATCTAGACAAATTTCAAGGATGAAGGTGGAGGCACTGTGGGTTTCAATTCATTCAGGGACCATTAAATGTTGAGGAAGCTCATTTCAATGAAAGATCTGGAGAACACTCACAGGCAAGGCTTCCCAAAGAGTGGCCAAAAGGTCACATGAAGCCAGGCCCATTGAGGTCTACAATGTGAGGTCCATGTGTGTTTTGACTCTCAACTATGGGTGCCAAGTCTTTCAGAATAAAATCATGTGATATCCTAGCTGAGATTCTCAGTACTCTTGGGAAAGCCACCCTGGGCCTAGATCTCAGTTTCAAAGGGCGACTCTCATGTGTGGCCTCCTGAAATCGCAACACAATTCATGGCAATAATTATCTGAGGTCAGTTCCAGAACTCATTCTCTAAGGGGAATCACACCAGTGTTCAAGCCCAGTTGGACCCAGTCATCTCTTCCATCTGCCACACAAATGACCACAATTAAAACCAAAACACTCCCACATTGTCCTCATCTTCTTCCACATAGACACTCCTCATAACCTCTGGCTGGAGTTTTTCATGAGGGGCACAGCCCAAGACAGTGGCCCAAATAAGCTTTCTTGCCCCTCATTTGCCTAAAGTCAGGGTGGCCTGGACACCCTTCCTGTGAACCAGGAGTGATAAAATAGGCCTGCCATTAATACTGCTCCACTTCTCCACTTTGAGGCCTTCTTACTGTGGGGTTTAGTTTCTTCTTTTTTTAAAAAAAAATTGAAATTTAATTGGAAAGTTAAAAAAATTGTATTGCAGAATATTAAATTTCCTATGCAAAAGCCTTTATCTTGTTTGTGAGGGAAACCTTGATGCCTTGCCAATCTGGTTATATGGAGACACTGAAAATTTTCTGTTACATACTACATGGATGAATGGCTACAGCACATCGTTTTTTCAAACTGAAAGGCAGATAACAGCAAGTAAGATAACAAATAAAAGCCAATTTTATTAAAAAATAAAGTTGTAAAATGTCTCAAATATTGGATATTAAATTCCTTTTTTTTTCTTTTTTTTGGTTGTTCAAAAGCTCATGCTATATCATCTTTCATACATTTGACTCATTTGGGTTATGAACTCCCATTTTTACCCCAATACAAATCGTAGAATCACATCAGTTACACACTCACGATTTTACATAATGGCATATTAGTGATTGTTGTATTCTTCTACCTTTCCTATCCCCTAATATCCCCCTCCCCTCCCCAACCATCTACCCTCTATACCTCATCTGCTATTGTTCAATTCTCTCCCTTGTTTCCCCCCCTTTCCCCTCACAACCTCTTATATGGAATTTTGTGTAACATTAAGTGTCTCCTACCATTTCCATATGCTTTCCATTCTCTCTCCCTTTCTCTCCCCCCACTCATCTCCATTTAGTGTTAATATTTTCCTCATGCTCTTCTTCCCTGTTCTGTTCTTATTTGCTCTCTTTATATCAAAGAAAACATTTGGCATTTGTTTTTTAAGGATTGGCTAGCTTTGCTTAGCATTATATGTTCTAATGCCATCCATTTCCCTTCAAATTCAATGATTTTTGTCATTTTTTAATGCTGCATAATACTCCATTGTGTATAGATGCCCCTTTTTTATCCATTCGCCTATGGAAGGTCATCTAGTTTGGTTCCACAGTTTAGCTATTATGAATTGTGCCGCTATGATCAGTGATATGGCAGTATCCCTATAGTGCGCTCTTTTAAGATCCTCAGGGAATAGTCCGAGAAGTGAGATAGCTGGGTCAAATGGTGGATCCTTTCCCTGCTTTCCCAGGTATCTCCATACTGCTTTCCAAATTGGCCTCAACATTTTCCAGTCCCACCAGCAGTGTACAAGTGTACCCTTTTCCCCACATCCTCGCCAACACTTATTGTTGTTTGATTTCATAATGGCTGCCAATCTTACTGGAGTGAGATGGTATCTTAGGGTGGTTTTGACTTGAATTTCCCTAACTGCTAGAGATGGTGGGCATTTTTTCATGTTCTTGTTGATGGATTGTATGTCCTCCTCTGTGAAGTTTCTGTTCAGGTCCTTGGCCCATTTGTGGATTGGTTTATTTGTTATCTTATTGTTTAATTTTTGAGTTCTTTGTATATTCTAGATATTAGGGCTCTATCTGAAGTGTGAGGGGTAAAAATTTGTTCCCAAGATGTAGGCTCTCTATTTACCTCTCTTATTGTTTCTCTTGTTTCGAAAAAAACTTTTTAGTTTAAATAAGTCCCATTTGTTGATTCTTGTTATTAACTCTTGTGCTATGGCTGTCCTATTAAGGAATTTGGAGCCCAACCCCACAGTATGTACATCGTAGCCAAATTTTTCTTCTATTAGATGCATTGTCTCTGATTTTATATCTTGCTCCTTGATCCATTTAGAGTTAACTTTTGTGCATGGCGAGAGAAAGGGATTCATTTTCATTTTGTTGCATATGGATTTCCAATTTTCCCTGGACCACTTGTTGAAGATGCTATCCTTCCTCCATTGCATGCTTTTAGGCCCTTTTTCAAATATAAGAAAGTTGTACTTTTGTGGATTGGTTTCTGTGTCCTCTATTCTGTACCATTGGTCCAGCTGACTTTTGTGATACCAGTACCACGCTGTTTTTGTTACTATTGCTTTGTAGTACAGTTTGAACTCTGTTATCGCTATACATCCTGATTCACACTTCCTGCTTAGAATTGCTATTGCTATTCTGTGTCTATTGTTTTTCCATATGAAATTCATGATTGCTTTATATATTTCTACAAGAAATGCCATTGGGATTTTGATTGGCATTGCATTAAACCTGTAGAGAACTTTGGGTAATATCGCAATTTTGATGATGTTAGTTCTGCCTATACATGAACAGGGTACATTTTTCCATCTTCTAACATCTTCTTCTATCTCTTTCTTTAGAGTTATGTAACTTTCATTGTATAAATCTTTCACCTCTTTTTTTAGGTTGATTCCCAAGTATCTTATTTTCTATGAGGATATTGTGAATGGAGTGGTTTTCCTCATTTCAATTTCAGAAGTTTTGTTGCTGATATACAGGAATGCCTTTGATTTTTTCTTGTTGATTTTATATACTGGCACTTTGCTGAATTCATTTATTAACTCTAGCAGTTTCTTTGCATACCCTTTAGGGTTTGTTAAATATGTTATCATGTCATCCTCAAATAGCGAATATTTAAGTTCTTCTTTTTCTATTTTTATGCCTTTAATTTCTTTTGTCTGTCTAATTGCTCTGGCTAGTATTTCAAGAACTAAACTGAATAGAAGTGGTGATAGAGGGCATCTCTGTCTTGTTCCAGATTTTAGAGGGAATGCCTTCAGTTTTTCTCCATTTAGGATGATGCTAGCCTGAGGTTTAGCATATATAGCTTTTACCATGTTGAGGTAAGTTCTTGTTATCCCTAATTTTTATAGTGTTTTGAACATAAAGGAATGCTGTACTTTGTCAAACGCTTTATCTACATCTATCGAGATGATCATATGGTTTTTGTCTTTAAGTCTATTGATGTGGTGGATTACATTTATTGATTTCCATAAATTGATCCAGGCTTGCATCCCAGGGATGAATCCTACTTGATCATGAAGCACAATTATTTTGATATGCTTTTGTATTCAATTCACCATGATTTTATTGAGAATTTTTGCATCCAAGTTTATTAGAGGTATTGGTCTGTAGTTTTCTTTCTTTGAAGTGTCTTTGTCTGGTTTTGGAATCAGGGTGATGTTGGCCTCATAGAATGAATTTGGAGGAACTCCTTCTTTTTCTATTTTTTGAAATTGCTTGAAAAGTATTGGTATTAATTCTTCTTTGAGGGTTTTGTAGAACTCCACTGTATACCTATCCGGTCCAGGGCTCTTTTTGGTTGGTTGTCTTTTGATGGTTTCTTATTTTTCTTCCTTTGTTATTGGTCTATTTAAATTGTGGGTGTCTTCCTGACTCAATCTGGGCAGATCATATGACTTAAGAAATTTATCGATATCTTCTTTATCTTCTATTTTATTGGAATATAGGGTTTCAAAATACTTTCTAATTATCTTCTGTGTTTCTGTAGTGTGTGTTGTGATATTTCCATCTTTATTCCATATGTTAGTAATTTGAGTTCTCTCTCTTCTTCTCTTCGTTAGCATGGCTAAGGGCCTGTCGAACATATTTATTTTTTCAAAGAACCAACTCTTATTTATTTCAATTTTTACAATGTAGATTTTTTGTTTCAATTTCATTGATTTCTCCTATAATTTCAATTATTTCTTGTCTTCTACTACATTTGATGTTCTTTTGCTCTTCCTTTTCTAGGTTTTTGAGGTGTAGTGTGAGTTCATTTATTTGTTGTTGTTTTTTTCTTTTTTTGAGGAAAGAATTACAAGAAATGAATTTCCCTCTTAAAACGGCTTTCATTGTGTCCCATACAAACCGGTATGTTGTGTCTCTATTGTCATTTGTCTTTAAGAATTTTTTTATCTCCTCCTTTATGTCTTCTGTAACCCACTGATCATTCAGTAACATATTGTGCATTTTCCATGTGATGTAGAATTTTTCCTTCCTTTTTTTTTTTCATTGATTTAAAGTTTCAATCCATTATGATCAGATATGGTGCATGGTATTATCTCCATACCTTTATATTTACTAAGAGTTTCCCTATTGCATAATATATGGTCTATATTGGAGTAGGATCAATGTGCTGCTGAGAAGAACGTGTATCCACTTGATGATGGTTGATATATTTTATATATGTTGGTTACGTCTAGGTTATTGATTGTGCTATTGAGTTCTATAGTATCTTTATTCAGCTTTTGTCTGGAGGAAGGCAAGAGACTTCATCCACTATGACTGCCCTTTTTGCCATTTTAGTTTTGCATGCACACATGGGATCTTTCTTTAGATCCATCAGGTGCTGAGAATCTAAGCCACAGGCTCACACAGGGCCAAGATGCAGATTCAGAAACATCCCTTTCCAAAGCAATTAAGCAAAGAGCCACAGGTGATGCACATTTATTTCCATTTGAAAACTGTTTTCTTCAGTCTTCACAAAGGGGTTGCCGGAGGCAAAGACCTTCCTGACATTCAGGGCAAAAGACAGGGAAGCAAAAGGCCCAAAGCAGGGTTTCTCCACTGAGACTTTCTTGGTCACACTGATATCTGAGTTTTCTGAGATACTCGCCATTCCCTTCAGCTATCCAGTACATTGCCATGTCACAGTGCTTGGGGTGGTACATATCTTGGACACAAAACCATGAGCGTATTCTAGAGAGTGGCCAGAATTCAGGAAGAAAACAGGAACTTAGGAAGATGGCGAGTGTTGCCCATTTATAAGGCAAGCTGCAGTTCATTCATAAATTGCACAGGATGAATGCTGGGAAGATTTCTAGTAGACTGGACAAATCCCTTGATGCATTTTCTTTTCTAATGTCTACAACCACGGACACAATGGGATATATAGACACAGAAACACTCGCCTTGTCAAATGACTTACTAGAAACAGTCCACTCCAAAACTAACAAACCACCTTTCCTACCTATTCTGAGAACAGGAGACAAAACAACAAACCCACAACCACACCCACAAAGACACCTCCTTCCCCCAGTAGGTCTCTGACTATCCAGAGTGTCCTCTGACTGGTGGGCCATGATATATTCCCCCATATTGGGGTGTCCTGTCTCTGATATGGTCTCCGTGGCCAACTCTGTGATGCTGTCAGAAGCCAGCGATGAGCCACTACCTGCTTTCTCAGGAAAGGCCCCTCTTCAGATCTTCCTGGCATTTGGCCAACCTCACATCAGTATGTACCAAGAAAGACTGACTCTGTCCTTGGTAAATCCAAACAAGTTTGACCACTGGGACTTGCACTGGGACTGGCTTTGGGTGCCTGGCTTCCTGGATCCCATGTTCAGAGAGTTTCATCACCAAGGAAGTAAGTTGAGTTCATTTCCTTCAGGAACTGAATGAGGTCACTACCCTGGCAACCACATTTTCCTAACAGTTCCTTCCGAGGGTCCCATCAGATGGAGGCTGCACCTACTTGCTCTGACATTTTCACAAGTTAGAATGGTATATCAACCGTAGGCACCCGGGATCAACTCTCCACACAGGCCTGGTTTGGTCCATCTTCACTACATTAAGAAAAGAGAGGCTGATTCAGACACATCCTTTCATCATGACCAGGATGTTTTCCATGTAAGATGACTTTTGCTCTCTCAGATCCCCTATAGCTGCCTACATCTTCTCCAGGGATTATTTCTGCATGGACTTTTGATGTTGTCAGCTGGTGGAAGATCCCCTACCTTCCTGTATTGTAAGACCAACTCTGTTCCTGCTCTTCTGTAAATGAGATTGAGGGAACAGTGTATGGTTAGGGTTAATAGCATGTTCGATTTGGGTTAGGAATAATTATGCTGGATGAATAATGGTATTGGGAACCTGTGATATTTATAAGAATATAGACGTGAAATATATGTATGAGAACAGAGATCTAGGAAAGATTTGAAGCCCAGATAGGAATTGAAACCACGATTGGTATACTTAGCTTGAATTATGTTCTGCACCGAGGTCTCAGATAAATTGATATACAATGGCATAGGACCGTGTACCTCGGATGTTTGAATGTAGAAGAGAACATGCAGTCAAAAAGGGATAGTCTGTAGGATTAGGAAGATAGTCAGTAGGTTTAGGAAGAATAGTGAGTATAGGAGTTGGACCAAAAGTTCTTTAGCAATAGGGTTTCAGATAGAGAGTGAATGTAAATGTCAGCACATTTGAAGTTACAGTCACAATGATGAACTGGGGACAATATGTAGAAAAGCAGATATCAATAGGGACATTAAGAAATCAGGCATAGTATAAAGTGAGTGATAGGATTAGATATTTTCAAAAGGCTTGAGGTTGAATATATAATCTTAGAAAAAAAACAAATATGTAGTAACAAAGAGGATTGACATTTGAGAGCATTACTCAACCTGGACAGATGTTTTTAATAATCCATGCTCACTTTCCATTTAGGCTTTGGTACAATCATAAGTGTGACCTTTGCATTTTGTGTCCAGAATACTACTGTGATAAATGTATATGTAGATCAGGTGACATGAGTCTTTCTTCCACCATTATGGGGAGCAATATCCTGAAAACTTATAAATTAGTACTGGGGATACGAAAAGGTGTACCCTGTGTTGATGATTATTCAGATGATGCATGAATAGACCATATTGTGAATAAAGTATATAACTGGTTCCAACTTTAAATAATGGATTGAATTGCATCTGAAAAAAATATATGAAATCTTATATTGATATACATAAATTCATTCCAACCTGTTATATATCTAATGGTAATATTAGGGTTACAGTTTATCATGAAGAGTGAGTTTTTCTTGAACAATGATAATGGAATCGAAAATAATGTGTTTAGAATGAAGTCAAGTGAAAAGAACAGTAGAGAAATATGGAGGAATACATGTGTTCTGAAATAGTAAGTAATTGAAAGTGAACCAAAAGCCTATAAATTTGTGAAGTTGTGAATGAAAAAAATGTATCTTATGTTGTACATAAACTGAAGAAATTTTAATGTACCAGTGTTTAATAAAAATGAACTTCAAAATACACATCATGTCCCATAGAAATCTATTTCCATTGATGTTAAACTGGGTCAGTTACAGTAGAAATATTAGGATTTGTAAGCACCATTCATTGAACTTAGTTTTCAGTAGTAGGAAACCAATATGTATTTCAGGTGGTTGAGTATTTCTTAGAATAATCTTGTGTAAAGTTGATTATACACCCAAATACATGAATACGAATGAATTTAGGGAGTGTATAATAAGATACATATATTTCATATTTTGGAAATTCTGGAGAATATATATATATATATATATATATATATATATATATATATATATACACACACAAATACACACACAAACACACACACACAAATTAATATGTAGAAATATATATGCCAATTGAAATTCATCATAAAATATAATTCATCCACATATCCAAAAATATTCATTTTACTTAACATGGATTTATGTATAATGTTTTTTACTAGGAAGCTCACCCATAGGTTGAATTTTCAGTTCAATCAGTATTTAGGGGGAGTCATCTCTTTTCACAATTTTTATATTCCAATGTCAGTGAGCTCACAAGAATGTACGTGGGATACCAGGTAGGATAGTATATGTGCATAAAAAATACATGTGCTTAATAGGATACAGAGAAAGGGAGACAGGAATTTACATATGTGATAACTTTAAAAACTCATGAAGAAATATTATAATAAAAAGTTGACTAGATTTAAAACACATACTCTTGATAAAGCAGAAGGCAAATACAAGTATACACCATGCTTCCTATGAAAGGACTGTATTTCTATTCAGTTAGGTTTCTTTTTCTCCATCATATTAGGATTAGTAGTCAGATTCTAGTAGGGTATGGGTTGGTGTCAGGGATTCAGTATTTCAAATGGAAAATAGAAAAATTAATCTAATGTGTATGCAAACATGTACTACAGGAACAATTTCCCACTCTCTTCCAGAACAATGGCTTGACATAACCATCACTCCAAGTAAGACACAATTAGAGGAGAGGAGTTAGAAAATCTGTGAATACATATGAGAAATGTAAAATGCTCAGAAGTTCACAACACTGGAAGTAGAAGAACAGTTTCCAAAAGTAAGGGAGAGGGTAAACACTTCACAAACATGGAGCTCTGCTGGCCTAAAGACTTCTTGAGAAACTTCCTCTGTGGTTGGGCACATGAAATATTTGTAATTGTCAGGAAATTTAGTTTCGTTTGTAGTGACACCATGAAATCTGGGTCTGCATCTATGTGACCTGGAGGACATGGTTCCTTATTTTCTAATGAAAATGAGGCAGCAGTTCTGAATTCTCTCTTTGTAGGTAAACTGTGGCCACTGGGAGCTAAGTGTCTTCCCGTGTGGTCTGTGAAGCCATTTGGTCATGCTCCAATTTTCAGGGTGTTTCTTACTCCTGAACTGGGAGTTTCGTATTAGATTCATGAAATACAAGGAGTTCAACTGCGACACAATGATAGAGGGAGTTCTGTCACGTGTGGTTTGTCATGGTCGACAAGAGAATGTACGAACCAGGCTTTAATCCCACATAGCTTTCCCACTTGACTATAGCAACCTGATTCTGAACATTGCCCTGAAACCTCTCCATATAAAAAGATGCCTTTACATATAAGGGTCGGCTGCCTGCACCATGTCAGTCGCAAGTCTTTTGGAAGCCAATGGAAGATCCAGGTGATCCTACCAAAAATATTTATTTACACACCTACAGTCCACTGCTCTATGCCCACTACTCAGCAGGCTCCAACTTACTGGCATCTCTGTTCTACAACATTTTCACGAAACCCAGTCAATCAAGGCACAGTTTGGAACCATCATGATCAGCAACAGGACATTCAAAGTTTATCCAGTGCCACCTGGTCATGGAAATTTCAAAAATTTCATGGTATTTATCTAGCCATTTTTCAAGGATGAAGTTGGAGGCACTGTGGGTTTCAATTAATTCAGGAACCATTAAATGGTGAGGAAGCTCATTTCAATGAAAGCTCTGGAGATCACTCACGGGGAAGGCTTCCCAAAGAGTGGCCAAAAGGTCACATGAATCCAGGCCCATTGAGGTATACAAAGTGAGATCCATGTGTGTTTGTATTCTCAACTAAGGGTCCCAAGTCTTTAAGAATTAAATCATGTGATATCCTGGCTCAGAATCCCCGAGCACTGTGGAAAGCCATCCTGGGCCTAGATCTCAGATTACAAGGGTGATTCTCATGCGTGACCTCCTAAAATCCCAACACTATTTTTTGCAATACTTCTCTGAGGTCAGTTCCAGAACTCAGTCTCTAAGGGTAATCACACCAGAGTTCAAGCTCCGGTGGACACAGTCATCTCTTCCAACTACCACACAATTGACCACAATTAAAACCAAAACACTCCCATATGGACCTCATCTCCTTCCATATAGACACTCATCATAACCTCTGGCTGGAGGTTTCCATGAGGGGCGCAGACCAAGACAGTATCCAAAATAATCTACCTTGCCCCTCATTTGCCTAAAGTCAGGGTGGCCTTGACACGCTTCCTGTTAACCAGGAGTGATCAAATAGGCCTGGTGTTAATACTGTTCTGCTTGTCCAATTTGAGGCCTACTGACTGTCAGATATTGATTCTTTATGTGAATTGGAGTCATGAGAAAACCCAAGCACCTATGGGCTAGCCTCTGCAGGTTTTGAAGAACTCGTTTGACCCAAAGGATTCCTATTCTCACTTGATGGAGGTCAGGAACCTTACAGAGGAAGGCTAGAGACTTCATGCCAATGACTGCTCTTTTGGCCATTTTGGTTTTGAATGCACGCATGGGAAATTTCTTTAGATCCCTCAGGTGCTGAGAATCTAAGCCACTGCCTCATACAGAGCCAAGGGGCTGATTCAGACACATCCCTTTTCAAAGCAGTTAAGGAAAGAGCCACATGTATGCCCAATAATTTCCATTTGAAAACTGTTTTCTTCAGGCTTCACAAAAGGGTGGCCTGAGTCAAAGACCTTCCTGAAATTCAGGAAAACAGAACAATAGGTAAGCAAATGGTCCAAAGCAGGGTTGCTCCACTGAGAATTTCCTGGTCACACTGATACTTGAGTTTTCTGAGATGCTTGCCATTTCTTTCAGCTATCCAGTACATGGCCAGTCACAGAGCTTGAAGGTGGTACATATCGTGAACAAAAAACCATGGTCCTATTCTGTAGAGTGGCCAGAATTCAGAAAGAAAACAGGAACTTAGGAATATAGCAGGTATTGCGCATCAATAGGGCAAGCTACAGTCCATTCATAAATGGGGCAATTTGAATGCTGAGAAGCTTTCTACTAGACAGGACACATCCATTGATGCATTCTCTTTTCTAATGCATACAACCACGGACACAGTGAAATACTGAGACATAGAAACACTCGCCATGTCAAAAGACTTACTAGAAACACTAAACTTCAATCCAAACAAACCGACTTTAATACCTATTCTAGGAAAATGAGACAAAACCACAAACCCACAACAACACCCACAAAGGCACCTCCTTCCCCCAAGTAGGTCTGTGACTATCCAGAGTGTCCTCTGACTTGTGGGCCAAAATATGTTCCCCCAAATTGGCCTGTCCTGTCTCAGATCTGGTCTCCTTGGCCAACTCTGTGAAGTTCTCAGTAGCCAGCGGTGAGCCACTACCTGCTTTCTCAGGAAAAGCCCCGCTTCAGAGATTTCCTCTCATTTGGCCTTCCTCACATCTGTAGGTACCAACAAAGACTGACTCTGTCCTTGCTGAATCCAAACAAGTGAGACCACTGGGACTGGAACAGGGACTGGCTCTGGGTGCCTGGCTTCCTGGATCCCAAATTCAGAGAGTTCCATCACCAAGGAAGTTAAGTGAGGTCCCTTCCTTCAGAAATTGAATGAGGTCACTGTCTTGGCAACCACTTTGTCCTAACTGTTGCTTTCAAGGGTCCCATGATACGGAGGCTGCCCCTACTTTCTGTGACACTTTCACAAGTTAGAATGGTATATCAACAATAGGCACGCAGGAATAGATCTCCACACAGGCCTAGTTTGGTCCAACTTCTCTACGTTAAGAAGAGAAGCTGATTCATACACAACCTTTTATCCTGACCAGGTTGTTTGCCATGGAAGATGACTTTTGGTCTCTCAGGTCCTTCATAGCTGCCTACCTCTTCTCCAGGGATCATTTCTGCATGTACCTTTGAGGTTCTCAGGAGGTGGAAGATTCCCTACATTTCAGTATTGTAAGATCAACTCTTTCCCTGCTCTTCTGTAAAGTTAGATTGAGGGAACAGTGTATGGTTATGGTTAATAACATGTTCGGTTTGGGTTAGAAATCATTCTGCTGGATGAATAATGGTATTGGGAACTTGCTATGTGTATAAGAATATATAGGTGAAATATATGTATGAAAACAGAAATCTAAGTATGATTTGAAGTCCAGAAGGGCATTGGGCTCTTGATTGGGATATGCAGCTTTGAATTACGTTCTGCAGAGGTGTCTCAATTAAATTGATATACAATGCCATAGGACCTTGTACCTTGGATGAATTAATGTAGAAGGAACATCTAGTCGAAAAGGGATAGTCCGTAGTGAAAGGTTAATAAAATAGGTACTTGTCACTTCCTGTTTTTCTGTATGCTTAACAAAACACTGTTGAAATCTTGAGAAATGTTTGCTAATCTTGTTTCCAGAATGTTCTGTTCCCAACTGCCAAACTGCAGAATGTACTCCCTCACTCAGTGTCATGCAAACCGCCCACATGCCCTCACCCATTAGTAAACTTCCCTCTCTTCCCTCTCCAAGGAAAGTATATAAGCTGTGCTTAAGGTGTTCTCAGGGCTCTCTGCTCTATTTAAGTGAGTTCTGAGCCACAGCATGCTGAACCCCAAATAAACCCATTGCTGTTGCATGAGACAGACTCTTGGTGGTCTCTTCCTTCGACACTCGCCCGACCTTTACATATTGAGGTTCCACAGAGTTCTGGCAGTGGCAGACGAGAGACCCCAATGGGCTCCTCTCGGAGCAAGTAAGGCACCTCTTTGTGGTTTCAGGTTTCATGTTAGGGCTTGGCAAAATCTCTGGCGATGAAGAGCCTGAGCTCCGGGAAATTAAGGAACAATAGTCTCCTCAACTCAGTGATATTTTGTTTCAGATTCGGTATTGTCATCCCATCGGGTTTTGCCGGCTACTCATTCCTGGTTTCAGTGTTTGACGTCCATTGCCTGTGTTTATCGTCTTGTCTTATCTGTGTCATGTGTCCTTGCTTTTGCTGTTTGTGTACCTTTCATTATGGGACAGAGCAGTTCAATGCCTCTGTCCCTGACCCTTGATCACTGGAACAAAGTCCGCTTAAGAGCTCAGAATCTTTCTTGTTTTAGTAAAATGCTGGACCTGGCAGAATCTCTGTGCCTCAGAATGGCCCACCTTTGAATTCGGATGGCCCCTAGAAGGATCTTTCTACTTCGCACTAATTTAAAAATTCAGAGATATTATCTCAGCCGGGGACACATAGCCATCTGGATCAACAGCCATATATCTTAACTTGGCAGAACATCTGCAAATCTCCTCCTCCATGGGTGAAGCCTTTCCTTGCCCCTGCCTCTGCTCCTACTCCTTCCCCCATGATCTCTCAAACCCTCTCAACCTCCTCCTCCTCCACCCCCTGTTCTCCCCGAGTCACAGATTTGACTCTACTGGACTCTTCTTCCCTTACTAATCCCCTGCCCTTGTCCCCTAACCCACAACACCCTCAAATGGATTTCCCTGCTGCTGACTCAGCCTCTTTACCATTGGAGGAAGCTAAGCCGGTAATAGGGTCTGATAATGGACCGGTGTTCATGGCCCAGGTAAGTCAGGGGTTAGCCAGGAACCAGGGAATTAATTGGAAGTTATATTGTGCTTATAGATACCCGAGTTCAGGACAGGCAGATAGAATAAATTGAACCATTAAAGAGACCTTAAGAAAATTAAACTTAGAGAACAGCATAAAAGATTGGACTATGCTCCTGCCTTATGCAATGTTTCATGCAAGAAATACTCCCTCTGTTTCTTTGAGTAACCTTAGCCCCTGTGAAATTCTCTATTGTTGCCCTCCTGCAGTAAGGGACCTAAGCCCGACTCAAAGACCTAACCATTCCATCCACACCCCCTTGCTTGACAGACTTAAAGCTCTGAAAAGAACTCAGTGATACCTGTGTAAACAGCTGGCCACTGCCTACCAAACTGGGGACAAAGGGACTCCACATCGATATCAAGTAAGAGACTTCATCTACGTAAGACGACATCAGGTATCATGCTTGAAACCCCGCTAGAAAGGACCATAGCCGGTGCTACTTATAACACCTCCAGTGGTAAAGGTAGATGGAATCAATTTCTGGATCCATGCCTCTCATCTCAAGCCTGCACCCTGTCCAGACTCTGGCTGGAAACTGGAAAAGACTGGTAAAACCTTCAAATTGCGTATTCGCCATGTGGATAAGTCTGTGGACTGTCTCCTTGGCCACAAGTAGTCCTAAGCCACATCAGCCCATTCAGCAGTGATGGCTGATCACAATTCCTACTGGAAAAGAAGTATAATCTATCTCGCATACAGCCCCCTGAGGGACCTGGTGGCCATCATTCCTCCCAGACATTTGTCAGCTGGCTATAGGTCTTACCTATTGGGATATCCCTGATGAAGAGGATACCACTAAAATTCCATTAAATTACTTCTGTAGCATAGATAATGGAAACAAACATTATGGATGAAGGGACATGCAAGCCAGATGCAGGTTGGCTAGCCTAGATTACTATGTTTGCCGGGCAGACTCTCAAAGCCACAGTCACGGCTGTGTGGGGGGAAAGCCGACTTCTTCTGTAAGTCATGGGGATTTGAGCAAACAGGGGCTGCCTGATGGAACCCAAAATCCTCATCAAATTCAGTACACATCATTGGACATATTACCAATTAGATAAGAAGAACCGATGGCCCCCAGAGGGGTCTCTAGATTCTCAAATTCTGCGTGACCTTTTCCCTCCTTCACTCACATCCTGAACTATGCTTCTCCAATAGATCCTCACCCTCAGCCTTCTGCTCCAGACATTCTGCTGTCACTCCCACCTCAGCAACCTGATTTCTCCCCTCCAATTACTAGATCAAAAACCCAAACCTCTGCCGGTTCTCAGACCATTGCCTCCTTGCTGAGGCAGCAGTTACTGAAGTACCCCTCCACCCACTCACTCCTCTCTTGTCCTGTCAGTGCCCGCAGCGGGTCCCGCCAGGTCTTCTTACCAGCTAAACCAAAGCTCAAACCAGCTGAGGAGAGCCCTCAGTCCCCTATCTAAGATGTAATAAAAATGGCCTTTAAAGTTGGTTTGTCATCACTGAAAACAGTTTACTAATAATTAAACGTCCCTCATATGCGTTTTGAGATACTCACTCCCATCATCCTCTCTGCTCTACCTGTTCTACTGCTCAAGTTTTTGTTGCTAGGAAAATCTCAAACCCGTTTCCCATTATTCTTTTACATCTCTCCTTCCTCATTCTCAGATCCACGGAGCTGATCACAGCCCACCTTCCCCGTCTTCCCCCTCTGCACTAGGCCCACAGAAAAGTCTTAACTGACCTTCTCCAGAAGTCTTCACCATGGCTGACTTTAGGACTTTCAGCAAAAGAGTCCCTATAAAAGAGTTCAATGTAGATAAACTTCCTCTTTTCGTGTTGCCCTGTTCTACTTGGCCAGTGGCTAAAAAAATCAGCACTTCTCAGGTAGACACCCTTTTTCTAGTTTTTCACAAAATATGTGAACAAGGCCTCTGTCCTTGAGCTGGGGATTCACAGAGATGGCTACATTTCTAAGATAAAGAAGTTACCAACTGGTCTCCATGGTAACAGCTGGCAGGGGTAAAATAAGAAAGGGAAGAAAAAGCTCTCCCCCTCCCAGGTGTCCTTTAAAAGTTAACTTGCCCAGAACAGGGGAAAAACAGGAACAAATACTGCGTTTTTGAACTTCTGCAGACTGTGAGCTTCTGAGTACCTTCCCTTACATGTTGGGTACAAAATTCTGAAACTACCTAAACTTGAGTTTCAGGGGATTAATTGATTACAACAGAAGCAATGCCCTCTGAATCCGGTTGCAACCAAATAGGACTGTTTCCCTGTCTTTAGTGCTATCTTAGGTGCCTTGCCTTGTCCTCCTTACAACAGAATAATTCTATATACTTAAACCTTGTTTATGTTTTCATGAAATGGTCAACAGATGTGATTAATCGTGTAATGGTGCAGATGTTTCCCAGAGTGCTCTATTATGAAGCAGGTTCATTTGAAGATCAAATAGGGGGACATACAACCAGGTTCCACTGGGAGCATATATCCCTCACTTTAGCCATCATATTAGGAATAGGATTTGCTGCACGGGTGGGCCCAGGAACCACTGCCCTTGTCCATGTGACACAATAAATTACCCAATTAGAAGCAGCAATAGACCAAAAGTAAGATATTAGAAACCACCATCAGAGCTTTGCATGAAACTTTAACCTCTCTCTCTGAAGTTGTTTTACAGAACAGTTGAGGTTTGGACCTCCTCTTCATTAAAGAAGGGGGCCTTTGTGCTGCATTGAGGGAAGAATGTTGTTTTTATGCAGAACATACTGGAGTTGTAATAAAATCTATGAGTAAATTAAAAAGACACATTAAAGAGCATCAACAAGAGAGAGAGAGACCCAAAAAAGGGTTGTTTGAGTCTTGGTTCACACAGTGCCCCTGGTTAACTACGTTTTTATCAACCCTGGCCGGTCCAATAATAATCCTCATATTATTGCTAACTATAAAACCCTGTTTTCTCAACCGTGTAATTTCTTTTCTCCAGGCTCAAATTGGACGAGTTAAACTTATGGTAATACCCCACTAGGAGACATAGAATGTGAAACCCCCCAATGATAATTTTTATGATTAAAAGTAGCCAGAAAAAGAAGTGAGGAATGAAAGGTTAATAAAATAAGTACTTGTCACTTCCTGTATTTCCCTATGCTTAACAAAAAACTGTTGAAATCTTGAGAAATGCTTGCAAAACTTGTTCCCAATATGTGCTGTCCCCAACTGCCAAACTACAGAATGTACTCCCTCACCCAGTTGCATGCAAACTGCCCACTCGTCGTGACCCATCAATAAACTTCCCTCCCTGCCTTCTCCAGGGAAAGTATACAAACTCTACTTAAGCTATTCTCAGGGCTATCTGCTCTATTAAAGTGAGCTCTGAGCCCCAGCATGCTGGAAACCCAATAAACCTTTTGCTGTATCATGAGTATTCTGTTGGTCGTCTCCTTCTCCGAAGCTTCCCCGACAGTTACTTGGATGATTGAATGTAGAAGAGAACATCCAGTGAAAAAGGTATAGTTGGTAGGATTAGGAAGATAGTCAGTAGGTTTAGGAAGAAGAGTGAGTATAGAATTTAGAACAAAAGTTCTTTAGCAATACGGTTTCAGTTAGAGAGTGAATGTAAATGTGAGCACAGTTGAAGAGTCAGTCACAATGATGAACTGGGGAAAATATGTAGGAAAGCAGATATCAATAGAGACATTATGAAATCAGGGAAATTACAAAGTGAGTGACAGGACTAGATATTTTGAAAAGGATTGAGTTTGAATATATAATCTTAGGAAAAAACAAATATGTAGACACCAATAGGATTGATATTTGAGAGCATTAGGCAAATTTCAGGTGCATGAATATTTCTGAGAATAATCTTGTGAATAGTTGATTATAAATCCAGATACATGAACATGAATGAATTTAGGGAGTGTATATGAGACACATATATTTCATTTTTTGAAATATCTGGAGAGTGTGTATATATATATATATATATATATATATATATATATATATATATATATATACACACACACAAACACAAAACACACAGAGACAAAAAAGTAGCAATATATATGTCAATCAAAATTCATCATATAATATATATTATCCACAGATCTAAAAATATTCATTTTACTGAACATGGATTTATGTATAATGTTGTTCAACTAGAAAGCTCACCCATATGTTGAATATTCAGTTTCAATGGGGTTTAGTAGGAGTGATCTTTTCTCTCAATTTGTATCTGCCAAGTCAGCCACCTCACAAGAATGTACGTGTGGTACCAGGTAGCCAACCTGATTCTGAACATTGCCCATAAACCTATCCATATAACAAGATGCCTTTACATATAAGGGTCTGCTTGCTGTACCCTGTCAGTCACAAGGCATTTGGAAGCCAATGGCAGATAAACATGGCCCCACCACACATGTTTTATCACACACCTTCACACCACTGCTCTAGGCCCACTAATGAGCAGGCTCCAACTTACTGGCATCACTGTTCTACACAATTTTCATGAAACAAAGTCAGTCAAGGCACTGTCTGGTACACTGATGGTCAGCAACAGGATATCCAAAAGTTCTCCAGTGCCACCTGGTCATGGGAATTTCAAAAATTTTATGGTATTTATCAAGCCATTTGTCGAGGATGAAGTTGGAGGCTCTTTGGGTTTCAATTTATTCAGGAACCATTAAATGTTGAGGAAGCTCATTTCAATGAAAGCTCTAGAGAACACTCACAGGCAAGACTTCCCAAAGTGTGGCTAAAAAGGTCACATGAAGCCAGGCCCATTGAGGTCTACAATGTGAGGTCCATGTGTGTTTTGACTCTCAACTGTGGCTGCAAAGTCTTTCAGAATAAAATCATGTGATATCCTGGCTGAGATTCCCAGTGCTCTGGGGAAAGCCACCCTGCACCTAGATCTCAGGTTCCAAGGGCGACTCTCATGCATGGCCTAGTAAAAACCAAACACAATTCATGAAAATACTTCTCTGAGGTCAGTTCCAGAATTCATTCTCTAAGAGGAATCACAACAGAGTTCAAGCCCAGGTGGACCCAGTCTTTTCTTCTAAGTGCCACACAAATTACCACAATTCCAAACAAAATGCTCCCACATAACCCTTTTCTTCTTCCATATAGACACTCATCCTAACCTCTGGATGGAGGTTTCCATGAGGGGCGCAGGACAGGACAGTGTCCAAAATAACCTCCCTTGCCCCTCATTTGCCTAAAGTCAGTGTGGCCTGGAAATCCTGACTGTGAAACAGGAGTGATCGAATCGGCCTGCCGTTAATACAGCTTGGCTTCTCCAATTTGAGGCCTACTGACTGTAGGGTTTAGATTCTTCATGTAAATTGGGGTCATGAGAAAACCCAAGCACCTATGGGATAGCCTCTGCAGGGCTTTGAAGAACTCTTTTGAAACAAAGGATCCCTATTCTCACTTGATGGATGTCAGGAACCTTAGAGAGGAAGGCGAGAGTCTTCATAAACAATGACTGCTCTTTTGGCCATTTTGGTTTTTAATGCACCCATGGGATCTTTCTTTAGATCCATCAGGTGCTGAGAATCTAAGCTACAGCCTAACACAGGGCCAAGAGGCTGATTCAGACACATCCCTTTCCAAAGCAATTAAGCAAAGAGCCACAGGTGTTGCCCATTCATTTCCATTTGAAAACTGTTTTCTTCAGGCTTCACAAAGGGGTGGCCTGAGGCAAAGAACTTCCTGACATTCAGGGCAACAGAACAATAGGTAAGCAAAAGCCCCAAAGCAGGGTTTCTCCACTGGGATTTAATGGTCACACTAATATCTGATTTTTCAGAGATGCTCGCCATTCCTTTGAGCTATCCAGTACAAGGTCATGGCACACAGCTTGGAAGTGGTACATACCTTAGACATAAAACCATGAGCCTATTCTGGAGAGGGGCAGAAGTCCAGAAGAAAACTGAAACATAGGAAGATTGCAGGTGTTACCCATCGAAAAGGCAATCTGAAATCCATTCATAAATTGGACAGGATGAATGCTGGGAAGCATTCTACTAGACAGGACACATCCATTGATGCATTTTCTTTTCTAATATCTGCAACCACGGACACAGTGTGATAGACAGACATAGAAACACTCGCCTTGTCAAATGACTTACTAGAAACAGTTCATTCCACACCAAAAAAAGCGCCTTGCCTACCTATTCTCTGAACATGAGACAAAACCAGAAACCCACCCCCACACCCACAAAGGCACCTCCTTCCCCCAAGAAGTTCTGTGACTATCCGGACTGTCCTCTGACTGGTGAGCCATACTATATTCCCACGGAATGGCCTGATCTGTCTCAGATCTGGTCTCCTTGGCCAACTCTGTGCAGGTGTCAGGACCCAGAGGTGAGAAACTACCTGCTTTCTCAGGAATGACCCCTCTTTAGAGCTTTCCTGGCATTTGGCCATCCTCACATTAGTAGGTACCAAGAAAGACTGACACTGTCCTTGGTAAATCCAAACAAGTGAGACCACTGGGACTGGGACTGGGACTGGCTCTGGGTGCCTGGCTTCATGAATCCCAAGTTCAGAGATTTCCATCACCAAGGAAGTGAGGTGAGGTCACTTCCTTTAGGAACTGAATGAGGTCACTGCCTTGGCAACCACTTTGTCCTACCAGTGGCTTCCAAGTGTCACATGAGAAGGAGGCTGCCCCTACTTCCTGTGACACTTTCACAATTTAGAATGGTATACAACCATAGGCACCCAGAAACAGCTACCCACACAGGCCTGGTTCGGTCCATCTTCTCTAAATTAAGATGTGAGAGGCTGATTCAGACAGAACCCTTCATCCTGAACAGGTTGTTTGCCATTGAACATGACTTTTGTTCTCTCAGGTTCTTCATAGCTGCCTACATCTTCTTCAGTCAACATTTCTGCATGGAACTTTGAGGTTCTCAGCAGGTGGAAGATCCCCTACTTTCCTGTATTGTAAGACCAACTCTGTTCCTCCTCTCTGTAAATTTAGAATGAGGGAACAGTGTATGGTTAGGGTCAATAACATATTTGACTTGTGTTAGGAATCATTCTGCTGGATGAATAATGGTATTGGGAACCTGCAAAATTTATAAGAATATATATTTGAAACATAAGTAGGAAAACATAAATCTAGTTACGATTTGAAGCCAGAAAGGGCATTGGGCCCTTCTTTGGGATATTTAGCTTTGAATTACATTCTGCATTTTAGTCTCAGATAAATCTATACACAATGGAATAAAACCTCGCACCTCAGATGCCTGAATGTCGAAGAGAACATCCAGTCAAAAATGGATAGTCGGTAGGATTTGGAAGATAGTAGGTTTAGGAAGAAGAGTGAGTCTTCGAGTAGGACCAATAGTTTTTTAGCAATAGGGTTTCATTTAGAGAGTGAATGTAAATGTCAGCACATGTGAAGAGTCAGTCACAATGATGAACTGGGGAAAATATGTAGGAAAGCAGGTCTCAATAGAGACATTAGGAAATCAGACAAATTATAAAATGCGTGATAGGATTAGACATTTTCAACAGGGTTGAGGTTGAATATATAATCATAGGAAGAAACAAATATATAGTCCCCAACAATATTGACACTTGGGAGAATTAGGCATCCTGGACAAGGATGTTTTTAGTAATATATACTCACTTTCAATTTAGGGTTTGGTACAATCATAAGTGTGACCTTTGCATTTTTGTCCAGAATATTACTGTGATAAAATGTATATGTAGATCAGGTGACATGAGTATTTCTTCCACCATTATGGGAAGCAATATTTTTAAAACCCATAAATTAGTATTGGGTATACAAATAGGTGTACCCTGTTTCAATGAATATAGAGATGATGCATGAATAGATCGTACTGTGAATAAATAATATAACTGGATCCAACTTTAGAAATTGGAGTTAGAATAAATTGATATCTGAAAATATACAGGAAATCTTATATTGATATTGGTATACATACATTCATTACAACCAATTATAAGTCTAATGGTAATATTAGGGTTACGGTTTATCATGAAGAGGGTGTGTGAGTTTTCCTTCAAAAGTGATTATGGAAATCGAAAATAATGTGTTTGTTAAGAAGTCTCATGAAACGACCAGTCGAAAAAACTGGAGGACTACATGTGTTCGGAAGCAGGAAGTGATTGAAAGTGAAACAAATGTCTTTAATTTTGAAATTTTGGGTGAAAAATTTATCCATGGATGTGCATAAACTGAAGAAATAGTACTGTACCAGTTTTAAATAAAAATGAACGTCAAAATACACATCATGTCCCATAGGAATCTACTTGCATTGATGTTAAACTTGGTAAGTTACGGTAGAAATATTAGGATTTGTATGCACCTTTCACTGAAGTTTGTTTTCAGTACTAGGAAACAAATAAGTATTTCAGGTGGATGAATATTTCTGAGAATAATCTTGTGCAAAGTTGATTACAAATCCACATACATGAATATGAATGTATTTAGGGAGTGAATAATAAGACACATATTTCATATTGTGAAAAATCTGGAGAGTATATATATACAAAACACACACAGACATTATAAAGTGGCAATATATATGCCAATCGAAATTCATGGTGAAATATATATCATTCATAGATCCCGAAATATTAATTTTAATGAACATGGATTTATGAATAATGTTGTTCAACTAGGAAGGTCACCCATAGGTTGAATTTTAAGATCCAACAGCATTTAGCAGGAGTGATCTCTTCTCATAATTTGTATCTGCCAAGTCAGCCACCTCACAAGAATGTATATGTGATACCAGGTAGGATTCTATATGTGCATATAAAAATACATGTGCTGAATAGGCTACAGAGAAAGGGATACAGGAATTCACATATTCATTAACTTTAAAAACACATGGAGAACTATTTCAATTAAAAATTAACTAGATTTATAACACCTAACCTACATAATGCAAACGGCAAGTCCAACTATACACCATGCCTCTTCTGAACTGCTTGTATTTCTATTCTGTTTGAGTTATTTTTCTCCATCATATTAGGAATAGTAGTCAGAGTCTAGTAGGGTATAGTTTCGTGTCAGGGATTCAGTATTTTGAATGGAAAATTGGAAAATGAATCCAATGTGTATGCAAATATGTGCTACACAAAAATCTTCCCACTTTCATCCACAACAATGCCTTGACATTACCTTTGCCACAAGTAAGACACAATTAGAGGAGAAGAGTTAGAAAATACGTGAATACATATCTGGAATGGAATACGCTCAGGAGTTCCCAACCTTGGAGGTGATAGAGCAGTTTCCATAAGTAAGGGACATGGTAAACACTCCACAAACATGGAGCTCTGCTGGCCTAAATACTTCTTGAGAAACTGCCTCTGAGGTTGGGCACTTGAAATATATGTTGTTGTCAGGAGCTTTAGCTTCCTTTATAGTGAGCCCATCAAAGCTGGGTCTGCATCTATGTGACCTGGAGGACATGGTTTCTTATTATCCAATGAACCTGAGGCAGCAGTGCTGAATTCTCTCTTTGTAGGTAAACTGTGGCCACTGGGGGCTAAGTGTCACCCCGTGTGGACTGTGAAGCCATTTGGTCCTCTTCCACTTTCTGTTGTGGTTCTTGCTGCTACACTGGGACTTTGGTATTTGCTTCACGAAATACAACAATTTCAACTGGGACACAGTGCTGGAGAGAGTTCTGTCACTGTGGTGGGTCACGGTCTGCAGGAGAATGCACCAACCAGGCTTCTTTCCCACATAGCTTGCACCATTGACCATGTCAACCTGATTCTGAAAATTGCCCTGAAACCTCTCCATATATCAAAATGCCTTTACAAATAAGGGTCTGCTGGCTGCACCATGTCCTTCACAAGGCATTTGGTAGCCAATGGCCAAACCACATGGACCTACCACAGATGTTTTATCACACACCTGCACACCTGCCCACCGCTGCTCTAGGCCCACTACTCAGTATGCTCCAACTTACTGGCATCTTTTTTCTACATTATTTTTATGAAACCCAGTCAATCAAGGCACCCTCTAGTATACTCATGATCAGCAACAGGACACCCAAAGATTCTCCAGTTCCACCTGGTCATGAAATTTTCAAAAATTTCATGGTATTTATCTAGCCATTTTTCAAGGATGAAGTTGGAGGCACTGTGGGTTTCAAGAACCACTAAATGTTGAGGAAGCTCATTTCAATGAAACTCTGGAGAACTCTCATAGGCAAGGCTTCCCAAAGAGTGGCCAAAAGGTCAAATATAGCCAGGCCTATTGAGGTATACGTTGTGAGTTCCATGTGTTTTTGACTCTCAACTATGGCTACCAAGTCTTTAAGAATAAAATCATGGGATATCTTGGCTGATATTCCCAGTGCTCTGTGGAAAGCCACCCTGGGCCTTGATCTCAGTTTATAAGAGCGACTCTCATGCGTGGCCTCCTAAAATTTCAACACAATTCATGCAATACTTCTCTGAGGTCAGTTCCAGAACTCAGTCTCTAAGGGGATTCACACCAGACTTCAAGCCCAGGTGGACCCTGTCATCTCTTCCAACCGTCACACAAATGACCACAATTAATACCAAAACAATCCCACATTGCCCTCCTCTTCTTCCATAAAGGCACTCATCATAACATCTGGCTGGAGGTTTCCATGAGGGGCACAGCCCAAGACAGTGTCCAAAATAAGCTCCCTTGGCCCTCATTTGCCTAAAGTCAGGGTGGCTGGGACACCCTTCTTGTGCACCAGGAGTGATCTGTAAGGGTAAAAGAAATTGAAATTAAAGTGTAAAAGTTAAAGTGTAAAAGACAGGGTGTTGTAAAGTTTTTAAGCAGCAAGGCTTGAGTTAAAATGTAAAGGACCAGGTATTGTTAAGTTCCTATGCTACACGCAAAACCTGAAATTCCTGTAGCTTGTAGGACAATTCCCGGACTACCCAGTAAATATTCCCCCTGACCGCCTGGTTTTTTAATAACCTAGGACCCTGTGAGGCCTGGCACATAGGCATTGCAGGGCCTAAACCAATCATTTTGAATGTGTACCCCGCTTTAGAACTGACCTATCACTCCCGCCTTACATGTTCCCACCAATAAATGAACTAATCATGTTTAGGAATTGTTGTTTGATTTTCCCGTGGTATATGATGATTTCTTAAAGGAGACTGTAATATATGTAAAGTCCCGCCCTGCCCAAAAAGTGTACTTAAGCACTGCTCAACCCCTGCTCGGGGCTCTGGGATGCTCTCCCATCTTGAGTGAGCACGTAGCCCCAGCATGCTGGATTGGATCCTCAATAAACGGCTTTTACTGTTGCATGAGCCGCAGTTTCTTGATGGTCTCTTCCTCCAACATTCGCCGGAACCTTACATTTGGTGCATTGGCCGGGAATCACGCAGCGCAGGACAAGGAGACCTCAACGAACCTTTCTGGGGGTAAGTAAGGCACCTCTTTCCTTCAAAAATGATTATGGAAATCGAAAATAATGTGTTTGGAAAGAATCTCATGAAAAGAACAGTCAAGAAACATGGAGGAATACATATGTTCTGAAGCAAGAAGTAATTGAAAGTGAACCAAATGCCTGCAGATTTGTGAACTTGTGGATGAAAAGTTATATCCTATGATATCCATCAACTGAAGAAATAGTAATGTACCACTGTTGAATAAAAATGAACTTCAAAATACACATCATGTCCCATAGGATTATACTTGCATTAATGTTAAACTGGGTCAGTTACCATGCAAATATTAGGATTTGTAAGCACAATTCACCGAAGTTTGTTTTCAGTACTGGAAAATAAATATGTATTTTATGTGGATGAATTTTTCTGAGAATAATCTTGTGCAAATTTGATTACAAATCCACATACATGAATATGAATGTATTTAGGGAGTGAATAATAAGACACATATATTTAATATTGTGAAAAATCTGGAGAGTATATATATATATATATATATATATATATATATATATATATATATATATATTTATAAAGATAAAAACACAGACATTAAAATGTAGCAATATATATGCCAATCAAAATTCATCATGAAATATATATCATCCTCATATCCAAAAATATTCTTTTTACTGAGCATGGATTTATGTATAATGTTGTTCATCTAGGAAATTCACCAATTTGTTGAATTTTCAGTTTCATCAGTATTTAGGGGGAGTGATCTCTTTTCACAATTTGTATCATCCAAAAACAGTGAGCTCACAAGAATGTATGTGTGATACCAGGTAGGATTCTAAATATGCATAATAAAATACATGAGATGAATAGGCTACAGAGAAAAGGAGACAGAAATTTACATATGTGTTAACTTTAAAAACTCATGGAGAAGTACTACAATGAAAAGTTGACTAGATTTATAACACATACCATTGATAAAGCAGAAGGCAAGTCCTAGTATACACCATGCCACCTATGAATGGCCTGTATTTCTATTCTGTTAGGTTTCTTTTGCTCCATCATATTAGGATTAGTAGTCAGAGTCTAGTAGGGTATGGGTTAGTGTCAGGGATTCAGTATTTCAAATGGAAAATAGGGAAATGAATCTAATGTGTATGCGAATATTTGTTAGACAAAAATCTTCCTACTGTCATCCAAAAAAATGCCTTGATAGTTCCTTCACCACAAGTAATACACAATTAGTGGAGAAGAGTTTGAAAATCTGTGAATATATATCTGGAAAAGAAAATGCTCAGGATTTCACAACCTTGGAGGTGGTAGAGGAATTTCCAAAAGTAAGGTAAAGGGTAAACACTTCACAAACATGGAGCTCTGGTGGCCTAATTAATTTCTGAGAAACTGCCTCTGAGTTTGGGCCCTTGAAATGTTTGTTGTTGTCAGAAGCTTTCGCTTCCTTTGTAGTGAGACCATCAAAGCTGTGTCAGCATCTATGTGACCTGGATGACATGGTTCCTTATTTGCAATAGAACATGAGGCAGCAGTTCTGAATTCTCTCTTTGTAGGTAAACTGAGGCCACTGGGGTCTAAGTGTCTAACCATGTGGTCTGTGAAGCCATTTGGTCACACTTCACTTTTCGTGGTGTTTCTTACTGCTGCACTGGGATTTTGGTATTGGCTTCACAAAATACAAAAAGAAAAACTGGGACACAGTGCTATAGAGAGTACTCTCACATGTAGTGGGTGAGGGTCTGCAGGAGAATGCACCAACCAGGCTTCTATCCCCAAAAGCTTGCACCCATGTCCATATCAACCTGATTCTGAATATTGCCCTGAAACCTCTCCATATAATAAGGTCCGTTAACTTGTATGGTTCTGCTGGCTGCACCATGTCAGTCACAAGGCATTTGGAAGCCAATGGCAGATCCACATGGCCCCACGACAGATGTTTTATCATACACCTGCCCACCACTGCTCTAGGCCAACTAGTCAGCAGGCCTCAACATTCTGGCATCTCTGTTCTCACTGTTTTCATGAAACCCAGTCAATCAATGCAATGTCTGGTACACTCGTGATCAGCAATAGACATCCAAAGGTTCTCCAGTGCCACCTGTTCATAAGAATTTAAAAAATTTCATGGTATTTATCTAGCCAATTTTCAAAGATAAATTTGGAGGCACTGTGGCATTCAATTCATTCAGGAACCATGAAATGGTGAGGAAGCTCATTTCAATTAAAGCTCGGGAGAACTCTCAGAGGCAAGGCTTCCCAAAGAGTGGCCAAAAGGTCACATTAAGCCAGGCCCATTGAGGTCTACAATTGAGGGCCATGTTTTTTTTGACTCTCAACTATGGCTTCCAAGTCTTTCTGAATAAAGTCATGTGATATCCTGGCTGAGATTCCCAGTGCTCTTTGAAAGCTATCCTGGGCCTAGATCTCAGTCTCCAAGGGCAACTCTCATGCGTGGCCTCCTAAAATCCCAACACAATTCATGCCAATACTTCTCTGAGATCTGTTCCAGAACTCAGTCTCTAAGGGGAATCACTCCAGAGTTCAAGCACAGGTGGACCCAGTCATCTCTTCCAACCACCACACAAATGACCACAATTAAACCAAAACACTCCCACATGGCCCTCATCTTCTTCAATTTAGAGACTCATCATAACCTCTGGCTGGAGGTTTCCATGAAGGGCGCAGCTTAAGACAGTGTCCAATATAAGCTCACATGCCTCTCATTTGCCTAAAGTCAGGGTGGCATGGAAACTCTTCCTGTGAAGCAGGAGTGATCAAATAGGCCTGCCAATAATACTGCTCTACTTCTCCAATTTGAGGCCTATTCTCTGTGGGGTATAGATTCTTTATGTGAATTGGGGTCATGAGAAAACTCAAGCAACTATGGGCTACCCTCTGCAGGGCTTTGAAGAATCCATTTGAGTGAGTCGAGGAGTTGGACCAAATGTTCTTTAGATATAGAGTTTTGATTAGAGAGTGAGTGTAAATGTCAGCATATGTGAACAGTCAGTCACAGTGATAAACTGGGGGAAAATGTGTAGGAAAGCAGATATCAATAGAGACATTAGGAAATAAGGCAAAGTACAAAGTGGGTGATAGGATAAGACATTTTTAACAGGGTTCAGTTTCAATATATAATCTTAGGAAGAAACAAATATGTAGTCACCAATAGGAATGATATTTGAGATCATTAGTTAATCAGGGCATGGATGTTGTTAGTAGTACATGCTCACTTTCAATATAGGCTTTGATACAATCATAAGTGTGACCCTTGCATTTTGTTTCAGGAATATTACCGTGATGAAATGTATATGTATATCAGGTGACTACAGTATTTCTTCCACCATTTCTGAAAGCAATATTTTAAAGACTTAAAAATTAGTATTGGGGATACAAACAGGTATACCATTGGTCTACGAATATAGAGATGATGCCTTAATAGACCATACTGTGAATAAATAATATAACTGGTTCAAACGTTAAATAATGGATTGAATTGATATCTGAAAATATATAGGAAATCTTATATTGATATACATACATTCATTCCAACCAGTTATACATCTAATGGTAATATTAGCGTTATGGTTTATCATGAAGAGTGTGTGAGTTTGGCTTCAAAAGTGATTATGGAAATCAATAATACTGTGTTTGGAAAGAATCTCATGAAAAGAACAGTCAAGAAACATGGAGGAATACATGTGTTCTGAAGTAGGAAGTGATTGAAAGTGAACCAAATGCCTATAAATTTGTGAAATTGTGGATGAAAGGATATATCCTATAATGTCCATAAACTGCAGAAATAGTAATGTACCAGTGTCTGAATAAAAATGAACTTCAAAATACACATCATGGTCCCATAGGTGTCTACTTACATTGATGTGAAACTGGTTCAGTCACTGTAGAAATATTACGAATTGTATACACCATTCACTTAATTTACTTTTCAGTACTAGGAAAAAATATGTATTTAAGGTGGATGAATATTTCTAAGAATAATTTTGTGAAAAGTTGATTATAAATCTACATACACACACATGAGTTTACTTAGGGAGTGTATAATAAGACACATATATTTCATATTTTGAAAATCTTAAGAGTAGATATCTATATCTATATAGATAGATAGATAAATAGATAGATACACACATACACAGACATTAAAATGTAGCAATATATATGCCATTCGAAATTCATCATGAAATATATATCATCCACGTATCCAAAAATATTCATTTTACTGAACATTTATTTATACATAATATTGTTCATCTAGGAAATTCACCCATAGGTGGAAATTCCAGTTCCATCTGTATTTAGAGGGAGCGATCTCTTCTCACAATTTGTATCTTCCAAAATAAGCGATCTCACAAGAATGTACATGTGATACCAGGTAGAATTCTAAAAATGCATAAAAAAATACATTTGATGAATAGGCTACAGAGAAAGGGAGACAGAAATTTACATATGTGTTAACTTTAAAAACTCATGGAGAAGTATTACAATGAAAAGTTGACAAGATTTATAACACATACCATTGATAAAGCAGAAGGCAAGTCCAAGTATACACCATGCCTCCTATGAAAGGCCTGTATTTCTATTCTGTTAGGTTTCTTTTTCTCCATCATATTAGGTTTAGTAGTCAGAGTCTAAGAAGGGTATGGGTTAGTGTCAGGGATTCAGTATTTCAAATGGAAAATAGGAAAATGAATCTAATATGTATGCAAATATGTGCTACACAAAAATCTTCCCACTCTCAGCCAGAACAATGCTTTGACATTACCTTCGCCCCAAATAAGACACAATTAGTGGAGAAGAGTTAGAAAATCTGTGAATACATATGTGGAAAGGAAAATGCTCAGAACTTCACAAACTTGTAGGAGGTAGAACAGTTTACAAAAAGGGAGAGGGTAAACACTTCACAAACATGCAGCTCTGCTGGCCTAATGACTTTTTGAGAAACTGCCTCTGAGGTTGGGCAGTTGAAATATGTTTTTGTCAGGAGCTTTTGCTTCCTTTGTAGTGAGACGATCAATGCTGGGTCTCCATCTATGTGACCTGGATGACATGGTTCCTTATTTTCTAGTGGACATGAGGCAGCAGTGCTGAATTCTCTATTTGTAGGGAAACTTTGGCCACTGGGGTCTAAGTATCTAACCGTGTTGTCTGTAAAGCCATTTGTTCATGCTCCACTTTCGTGGTGTTTCTTACTGCTGCACTGTGAGTTTTTTATTGGCTTCACGAAATACAAGGAGCTCCACTGGGACACAGTGCTGGAGGATGTACTCTCATATGTGGTGGGTGAGGGTCTGCAGTAAAATGCACCAATGAGGCTTAAATCCCACATAGCTTTTCAACTCGACAATAGCCCCCTTATTCTGATCATTGGCAGGAATCCTCTCCATATAACAAGATGCCTTTACATAGAAGGGTCTGCTGGATGTACCATGTCAGTGACAAGTCATTTCTAAGCCAATGCCAGATCCACGTGGACCCACAACTGATGTTTTTTCACACACCTACACTCCACTGCTTTATGCCCACTAGTCTGCAGGCTCCAACTTACTGGCATCTATGTTCTACAGCATTTTCATGAAACACAGTCAATTAAGGCACTGTCTGGTACAATCATGATTAGCAACAGGACATCCAAATGTTCTCCAGTGCCACCTGGTCATGGTAATTTCAAAAAATTCATGGTATATATCTAGATATTTTTCAATAATGAAGTTGGAGGCACTGTGGGATTCAATTTATACAGGAACCAATAAATGGTTAGGAATCTCATTTCAATGAAAGCTCTGGTGAACTCTCACAGGCAAGGCTTCCCAAAGAGTGGGCAAAAGGTCTCATGAAGCCAGGCCCATTGAGGTCTACAATGTGAGTTGCATGTGTGTTTTGACTCTCAACTATGGCTGGAATCTTTCAGAATAAAATCTTGTGATATCCTGGCTTAGATTCCCAGTGCTCTGTGTAAAGTCACCCTGGGCCAAGATCTCAGATTCCAATGGTGAATCTCATGTGTGGCCTCCTGAAATCCCAACACAATTCATGGCAATACTTCTCTGAGGTCAGTTACACAACTCAGTCTCTAAGGGGAATCACAACAGAGTTCAAGCCCAGGTGGACCCAGGCATCTCTTCCAATTGCTACACAAATGATGACAATTAAAACCAAAACACTCTCACACGGCCCTCTTCATCTTTTATATAGACACTAATCATAACCTCTAGCTGGAGGTTTCCATGAGGGGCACAGCCCAAGACAGTGTCAAAAATAAACTCCCTTGCCCCTCATTTGCCTAAAGTCAGGGTGGCCTGGACAACGTTAGTGTGAAACAGAAGTGATCAAATAGGCCTGCCGTTAATACTACTCCACTTCTCAAATTTGAGGCATACTGACTGTGGGGTATAGATTTTTAGTGTGAATTGGAGTTATAAGAAAACCCAAGCACCTATTGTCTCCCCTCTGCAGCCCTTTGAAGAACTTATTTGACACAAATGATCCCTATTCTCACTTGATGGAGGTCAGGAATCTTACAGAGGAAGGCGAGAGGCATCATCCACAATCACTGATCTTTTTTCCATTTAGGTTTTGGATGCCCACATGGGATCTTTCTTTAGATTCATCAGGTGCTGAAAATCTAAACCACAGGCTCACACAGGGCCAAGAGGCTGATTCAGACACATCCATTTCAAAAGCTATGAAGCAAAGAGCCACAGGTGATGCCCATTCATTTCCATTTTAAAACTGTTTTCTTCAGGCTTCACAAAGGGGTGGCCTGAGGCAAAGACCTTTCTGACATTCAGAGCAACAGAACAATAGGTAATCAAAAGGCCCCAAGCAGGGTTTCTCCACGGAGACTTTCCTGGTTACTCTGATATATGAGTTTTCTGAGATGCTCGCCATTCCCTTCAGCTATCCAGTACATGGCCATGTCACAGAGCTTGGAGGTGGTACATATCTTGTACAAAAATACATGATACTAATCTTGAGAGTGGCCAGAATTCATGAAAAAATGGAAAATTAGGTAGATAGCCGGTGTTGCCCATGGATAAGGCAAGCCTCAGTCCATTCATTATTTGGAAAGGATGCATGCTGGGAAGCTTTCTACTAGACAGGACACAACCAATGAGCTATTTTTTTTCTAATATCTACAAAGAAAAATACAGTGGGATACACAGACATAGAAACAGTCTCCTTGTCAAATGACTTACTGGAAACAGTCCACTCCAAACCAAACAAACCTCCTTTTTTACCTATTCTCAGAACATGAGAAAAAAACCACAAACACAAACCAACACCCACAAATGCAACTTTTTCCCACAAGTAGGTCTGTCACTATCTGGAGTGTCCTCTGACTGGTAGGCCATATGATGTTCCCCAGAAATGGCCTTTCTGTCTCACATCTGGTCTCCTTGGTCAACTCTGTGAAGTTGTCAGGAGGCAGTGGTGAGCCAATTTCTGTCCTCTCAGGAAAGACCCCTCTTCAGAGCTTTCTTGGTATTTGGCAACCATTACATCAGTAGGTACCAAGAAAGACTGACTCTGTCCTTAGTGAATCCAAACAAGTGAGCCCACTGCAACTGGGACTGGGACTGGCTCTGGGTGCCTGGCTTCCTGGATCACAAAATTCAGAGAGTTCCATCACCAAGGAAATGAGGTGAGGTCACTACCTTCAGGAAATAAATGAGGTCCCTGTCTTGGCCACCACTTTGTCCTAACAGTTGCGTCCTAGTGTCTCCTGACATGGAGGCTGCCCTACTTCCTGTGATACATTCACATGTTAGAATGGTATAGAAACCATAGTCACCTGGGAACAGCTCTCCACACAGGCCTGCTTTGGTCCATCTTCCCTGCATTAAAAATAGAGAGGATGACTCAGACACATCCTTTCATCCTGACCATGTTGTTTGCCATGGAATATGACTTTTGTTCTCTCAGGTCTTTCATAGCTGCCAACATCTTCTCCAGGGATTATTTCTGCATGGATTTTGAGGTACTCAGCAGGTGGAAGATCTCCTAACTTCCTGTATTGTAATATCAACTTTATCCCTCCTCTTCTGTAAAGTGAGATTGAGGGAACATTGTATGGTTAGGGTCAATAGCATGTTCCATTTGGCTTAGGAATCATTCTGCTGGATGAATAATGGTATTGGGAACCAGCGATATTTAAAAGAATATAGAGGTAAAATATAAGTATGAAAACAGAAATCTAGGTAATATTTTAAGCCCAGAAGGATTTGGGCCCTTGATTGGGATCCTTAGCTTGAGTAATGTTTTGCACCGAGGTCTCAGTTAAATCGATATACAATGGCATAAGACCCTGTACCTCAGATGATTGAATGTAGAAGAGAACATCCAGTGAAAAAGGGATAGTGTGTAGGATTAGAAAGATAGTCCGTAGGTTTAGAAGGAAGAGTGAGTCTAGGATTTGGACCAAAAGTTCTTTAGCAATAGGTTTCGGTTAGAGAGTGAATATTAATGGCACCATATGTGAAAAGTCGGGCACAATGATGAACTGGGAAAAAATATGTAGGAAAGCAGACATCAATAGAGACATTAGGAAATCAGGCAAAGTATAACGTGAGTGATAGGATTAGACATTTTCAAGAGGGTTGAGGTTGAATACATAATCTTAAAAAGAAACAAAAATGTAGTCACCAATTGGATTGACATTTGAGAGCATTAGGCAAACTGGGCATGGATGTTTTTAGTAATCCATGTTCACATTCCATTGAGGCTTTATTGCAATCATAACGGTGACCTTTGCATTTTGTGTCCAGAATATTACTGTGATAATATGTATATGTAGATCAGGTGACATGAGTATTTCTTCCACCTTTTCTGGGAGCAATATTTTGAAAACATATGAATTAGTACTGGGGATACTAATAGGTTTACCCTGTGTTGATGAATATAGAGATGATGCATTAATAGACCATACTGTGAAAAAATTATATGACTGGTTCCAAATTTAAATAATGGATTGTTTTAATATCTGAAAATATAGAGGAAATCATATATTGATATACGTACATTAATTCCAACCAGTTATATATCTAATGGTATTATTAGGGTTACCGTTTATCATGAATAGTGTGTGAGTTTTGCTTCAAAAATGATTATTCAATCGAAAATAACGTGTTTAGAAAGAAGTCCAGTGAAAAGACCCGTCAAGAAACATGAAGGAATATATGTGTTCCGAAGGAGGAAGTGATTGAACGTGAACCAAATATTTATAAATTTGTGAACTTGTGAATGAAAGGATATATTTTATGATGTCCATAAACTGAATAAATAATAACGTACCAAGTTTGAATAAAAATGAACTTTAACAAACACATCATATCAAATAGGAATGTATTTGCATTGATGTTAAACTTGGTCAGTTACTCTAGAAATATTAGGATTTGTAAGAACCCTTCCCTGAAGTTAGTTTTCAGTACTAGGAAACAAATATGTATGTCAGTGGATGTATATTTCTGAGAATAAACTTGTTAAAAGTTAATTATAAATCCACATATATGAATATGAATGAATTCAGGCGGTGTATAACAAGACATATATTTCATATTTTGGAAAATCTGGAGACTATATATATATATATATATATATATATATATATATATATATATATATAGACACACAAACACACACACATTATAATGTCACAATATATATGTCAATCGAAATTCATCATGAAAAATAACTCATCCGCATATACCAAAATATTCATTTTACTGAACATGGATGTATGTAGAATGTTGTTCATCTAGGAAGCTCACCCATGGGTTGAATTTTCTGTACCAACAGCATTTAGGAGGAGTGATCTCTTCTCACAAATAGTATCTGCCAAGTCAGCCACCTCACAAGAATGTACGTGTGAAACCAGGTAGGATTCTATTTGTGCATATAAAAATACATGTGCTTAATAGGCTACAGAGAAAGGGAGACAGGAATTCATATATTTCTTAACTTTAAAAACACATGGAATAGTGTGTAGTGTCCCTCTTTATCCCTTTTGATTAACTTTGGCTTAAAAAAAAGAATTTTATTGAGAATTTTTGTATATATGTTTGTCAGGAATATTGCTCTGAAGTTTTCTTTCCTTGATGTGTCTTTGTCTGATTTTGGTATGTGAGTGATACTATCCTCATGAAATGAGTTTGGAGGAGTTCCATGCTTTTCTATTTTATGGAATAATTTGAGGAGTATTGTGATGAATGCTTCTTTGAAGGTCTTGTAGAACTTGACTGACAATCTGTCTGTTCCTGGGCGTTGCTTGATTGGTAGGCTTTTGACAGCAACTTCTATTTCATTGCTTGAAATTGATTTGTTTAAATTGTTCATGTCCTACTAATTCAGTTTGGGTATATCTCTAAAATTTTATTGATGTCATCATGGTATTTTAATTTATTAGAGTATAAATTTTCAAATTAGTTTTTAATTATTCTCTGTATTTTAGTTGTGTACTCTGTAAAAGTTCTTTTACGATCCTTAATTTTAGTAATTTGAGGTTTTTTTTCTTCATTAGCTTGGTTAAGGATGTGTCAATTTTATTTAGTTTTCGAAGATTAAATTTTGTTTTGTGTCAAAAAAAAATAACATATGGAAAAGTATTTCAGCAAATTGAATAGATTTATAACTCCTACCTTATATCATGCAAAAGGCAAGTCCAACTATACACCATGTCCCTTCTGAAATGCTTGTATTTCTATTCTGTTTGGGATATTTTTCTCCATTATATTAGTATTAGTAGTCAGAGTCTAGTAGGGTATATGAATGTTTCTGAGAATAATCTTGAGAAAAGATGATTATAAATACACATTCATGAATATGAAAAATTTAGAAAGTGCAAAATAAGACAAAAATATTCTATATTTTCAAAAATTTGGAGAGTATATCTATATCTATCTATATCTATATCTATATCTATACACACACACACACACACAACACTCACAGACATTAAAAAGTACCAATATAAATGCCAATAGAAATTCATCAGTAAATATATATCATCCACAGATGCAAAAATATTTATTTTACTGAACATGAGTTTATGTATAATGTTGTTCTACTAGGACGCTCTCCTATAGGTTGAATTTTCATTTAAAACAGTTTTAGGAGGAGTGAACTCTTCTCACAATTTGTATCTGCCAAGACAGCCACCTCACAAAAATGTACGTGTGATACCTGGTAGGATTCTATATGTGCATATAAATATACATATGTGAATAGGCTACAGAAAAGGGAAACAAGAATTCACATATTTGTTAAATTTAAAAACACATGGAGAATATTTCCATTAAAATTTGACTAGATTTATAACACCTACCTTATATAATGCAAATGTCAAGTCCAACTATACAACATGTCTCCTCTGAAGTGCTTGTATTTCTATTGTGTTGGGTTAATTTTTCCCATTATAATAGGATGAATAGTCTGAGTCTACTAGGTATGGGTTAGTTTCAGGGATTCAGTATTTGAATGGAAAATTGGAAAATGAATCCAATGTGTATGTAAATATATGCTGCACAAATATCCTCCCGCTCTCATCCAGAACAATGCCTTGATATTACCTTCACCCCAAGTAAGACGCAATTAGAGGAGAAGAGTTACAAAATCAGTGAATACATATCTGGAATGGAAAATGCTCAGGAGTTCACAACCTTTGAGGTGGTAGAGGAGTTTCCAAAATTAAGGGACAGGGTAAACACTCCACAAACATGGAGCTCTGCTGGCCTAAAAACTTTTTGAGAAACTGCGTCTGAGCTTCCGCAATTGAAATATATGTTGTTTTCAGATGATTTGGCTTCCTTTGTAGTGAGACCATCAAAGCTGGGTCTGCATCTATGTGACCTGGAGGACATGGTTTCTTATTTTCCAATGAACAAGATGAAGCAGTGCTGAATCCTCTCTTTGTAGGTAATCTGAGGCCACTGGGGACTAAGTGTCTCCCCGTGTGGACTGTGAAGCCATTAGGTCCTCCACCACTTTTTGTGGTGTTTTTCCTGCTGCATTGTGAGTTTGGTATTTGTTTCACGAAATACTAGGAGCTAAACTGAGACACAGTGCTGGAGGGAGTTGTGTCACGAGTGGTGGGTCAGGGTCTGCAAGAGAATTCACAAACTAGGCTTCTATCTCTCACAGCTTGCCCCATTGCCCCCTTGTCCATATCAACCTGATTCTTCATTTTCCTCTGAAAACTCTCCATATAACAAGATGCCTTTACATATAAGGGTCTGCTGGCTGCACCATGTCAGTTACAAGCCATTTGGAATCCAATGGTAGATCCACATGGCCCTACCACGGATGTTGTATCAAACACCTCCCCACCACTGCTCTAGACCCACTACTCAACAGGCTCCAACTTACTGGCATCTCTGTTCTACATCATTTTCATGAAACTCAGTAAATCAAGGCACAGTCTGGTATACTCATGAACAGTAACAGGACATCCAATATTTCTCCAGTGCCACCTGGTCATAGGAATTTTTAAAATTTCATGGTATTTATCTATCCATTTCTCGAGCATGAAGTTGGAGGCACTGTGGATTTCAATTCATGCAGCAAACATTAAATGGTGAGGAAGCTCATTTCAATGAATTCTCTGGAGAACTCTCACAGGCAAGGCTTCCCAAAGAGTGGACAAAAGGTCACATTAGGCCAGGCCCATTGAGGTCTACAATGTGAGGTCCATGTGTGTTTTGACTCTCAACTATGGCTGCCATTTCTTTAACAATAAAATCATGTGATATCCTTGCTGAGATTCCCAGGCCTCTGTGGAAATCCACCTGGGGCCTAGGTCTCAGTTTCCAAGAGCGACTTTCATGCTTGGCCTATTAAAATCCCAACAAAATTCATGACAATGTTTCTCTGAGTTCAGTTCCAAAACCCAGTCTCTAAGGGGTATCACACCAGAGTTCAAGCCTACGTGTACCCAGTCATTTTTTCCAATGCCACACAAATGACCAAAATTAAAACCAAAACACTCCCACATGGCCCTCATCTTATTCCATATAGGGAATCATCTTAACTTCTGGCTGGAGGTTTCCATGAGGGGCGCAGCCCAAGACAGTGTCCAAAATCAGCTCGTTTGCCCCTCATTTGCCTAACGTCAGGGTAGCCTGGACACAGTCTCTGTGAACCAGGAGTGAACAAATAAGCCTGCCGTTAATACTTCTGTGTTCCTCCAATTTGACGCCTACTGATTTTAGATATCGATTCTTTAGGTGATTTAGAGTCATGCAAAAACACAAGCACCTCTGCAGGGCTTTGAAAAACTCATTTGACCCAAAGAATCCCTATTCTCATTTGATGGAGTGCAGGAACCTAACAGAGGAAGGCAAGAGACTTCATCCACAATGAATGAAATTTTTTGCCATTTTGGATTTGGAAGCTCACATGGGATCATTCTTAAGATCCATCAGGTGCTGAGAATCTAAGTCACAGCCACACACAGGTCCAAGAGGCTGATAAAGACACATCCCTTTCGAAAGCAATTAAGCAAGAGCCACAGGTGAGGCCCATTCATTTCCATTTGAAAACTGTTTTCTTCAGGCTTCACAAAGGGGTGGCCTGAGCAAAGACCTTCCTGACATTCAGTGCAACACAACAATAAGTAAGCAAAAGGCCCAAAGCAGGGTTTCTGCACTGAGACTATCCTGGTCACACTGATATCTGAGTTTTCTGAGATGCTCGCCATTCTCTTCAGCTATCCAGTACATGGTCATGTCACAGAGCTTGGAGGTGGTACATATTTAGGACACAAATCCATGAGCCTATTCTGGAGAGTTGCCAGAATTCAGGAAGAAAACAACAACTTAGAAAGATAGCAGGTGTTGCACATCGATAAGACAAGCTGCAGTCCATTCATATATTGGGCAGGATGAATTATGGGAAGATTTATACTAGACAGGACACATCCATTAATGCATTCTCTTTTCTAATGTGTACAACAACGGACACAGTGGGATACACAGAAACAGAAACACTCGCCGTGTCAAATGACTTACTAGAAACTGTCCAGTCCAATCCAAACAAACCGTCTTTCCTATCTATTCTCAGAACATGAGACAAAACAACAAACCCACACCCACTCCCACAAAGGCACCTCCTTCCCCCAAGTAGGTCTGTGACTATCCGGAGTGTCCTCTGACCAGTGGGCCATACAATGTTCCCCCGAAATGGCCTGTCTTCTCTCAGATTGTGTTTCCTTGACCAACTCTGTGAAGATGTCAGGAAAAAGTGGTTATCCACTACCTGTTTTCTCAGAAATGGTCCACCTTCAGAGCTCTCCTGACATTTGGCCATTCTCACATCATTAGGTACCAAGAAAATTGACTCTGTCCTTGGGAAATCCAAACAAGTGAGCCCACTGGGACTGGGACTGGGACTGCATCTGGGTGCCTGGCTTTTTGGATACCAAGTTCAGAGAGTTCCATCACCAAGGAAATGAGGTATGTCACATTCTTTGGAACTGAATGAGGTCACTGCCTTGGCAACCACTTTGTCCTAACAGTTGCTTCCAAGGGTAACATAAGATGGAGGTTGCCCCTACTTCTTGTGACACTTTCATAAGGTAGAATGTATATCAACCATTGGCACCCGGGAACATCTCTCCACTAAGGCCTGGTTTGGTCCCTCTTCTCTACAATAAGAAGAGAGATGCAGATTCAGAAACATCCCTTCATTCTGACGAGGTTGTTTGCCATGGAAGATGACTTTTGCTCTCTCAGTTGCTTCATACCTGTGTACAACTTCTCCAGGTATCATTTTTGCATGGACATTTGAGGTTCTCATTAGGTGGAAGGTCCCCAACTTTCCTGTATTGTAAGAACCACTCTGTCCCTGCTCCTCTGTAAAATGATTGAGGGAACAGTGTATACTTGGGGTTAAAAACAGGTTTGATTTGGGTTACGCACGATTCTGTGCGATGAATAATGGTATTGGTAACCTGCAATATTTACAAGAATATAGAGGTGATATATAAGTATGAAAAGAGAAATCTAGGTATGATTTGAAGCCCAGAAGGGTTTTGCCCTTGATTGGGATACATAGCTTTGAATTATGTTCTGCAAAGATGTCTCAGATAATTCGATATACAATGGCATAGGACTTTGTACATTGGATGATTTAATTTAGAAGAGAACATCCAGTCAAAAAGGGATAATCAGTACGATTAGGAAGATAGTCGGTAGGTTTAGGAAGAAGAATGAGTATAGGATTTGGACCAAAAGTTCTTTAGCAATACACTTTTGGTTATAGAGTGAATGTAAATGTCAGCTCATATGAAGAGTCAGTCACTATGTTGAACTGGGGAAAATATGTAGAAAAGCAGATATCAATAGAAACATTACGAAATGAGGCAAAGTATAAAGTGAGTGATAGAATTGGACATTTTCAACAGGGTTGGGTTTGAATATATAAATTAGGAAAAAACAAAAATGTAGTCACCAATAGGATTGACAATTGACAGCATTAGGCAACCTTGACACGGATGTTTTTAGAAATCCATGTTCACCTTCCATTTAGGATTTGGTACAATCATAAGTGTGACCTTTCCATTTTTGTCCAGAATATTACTGTGATAATGAGGTGACATGAGTATTTCTTTAACCATTTCTGGGAGCAATATATTGAAGATGTAAAATAAGAATCGGGGTACAAAGAGGTGTACCCTGTTTCTATGAACATAGAGAAAAAGCATGAATAGACCATACTGTGAATAAATAATATAACTTTTTTGAACTTGAAATAATGAATTGAACTGATATCTGAAAAATTAAAGGAAATCGTATATTGATATACAATCATTCATTCCAACCAGTGATATATCTAATGGAAATATTAGTGTTTTGGTTTATCATGAAGAGTGTGTGAGGTTTGCTTAAAAATGATTATGGAAATTCAAAATAATGTGTATGGAAAGAAGTCTCATGAAAAGACCAGTCAAGAAACCCTGAGAATACATGTGTTCAGAAGCAAGAAGTGATAAAAGTTGAAACAAATGCCTATTAATTTGTGAACTTGTTAATGAAATGTATATCCTATGATGTGCAAAAACTGAAGAAACAATAATGTACCAGTGTCGAATACAAATGAATGACAAATTACATATCATGTCCCATAGGAGTCTACTTGCATTGATGTTAGACTGGGTCAGTTACTGTAGAATAATTAGGATTTGTATGCACCATTCACTGAAGTTAGTTTTCAGTACTAGGAAACAAATATGTATTTCAGGTGGATGAATATTTCTGATTATAATCTTGTGAAAAGTGGATTATAAATCCACATACATGAACATGAATGAATTTAGAGAGTGTATATTAGACATATATATTTCATATTTTGAAAAATTTGGAGAGTATATCTATATCTATATCTACACACACACACACACACACACACACAAACACACACAACACTCACAGACATTAAAAAGTGCCAATATACATGCGAATCGAAATTCATCAGTAAATATATATCATCCACAGATGCAAACATATTTATTTTACTGAACATGAGTTTATGTATAATGTTGTTCTACTCGGACGCTCTCCTATAGGTTGAATTTTCATTTCCAACAGCATTTAGGAGGAGTGAACTCTTCTCACAATTTGTATCTGCCAAGACAGCCACCTCACAAAAATGTACGTGTGATACCTGGTAGGATTCTATATATGCATATAAATATACTTGTGTGAATAGGCTACAGAAAAGGGAAACAAGCATTCCCATATTTGTTAAGTTTAAAAACACATGGAGAATATTTCCATTAAAATTTGACTAGATTTATATCTCCTAACTAATATAATGCAAATGTCACGTCCAACTATACAACATGTCTCCTCTGAAGTGCTTGTATTTCTATTGTGTTGGGTTAATTTTCCCCATTATATTAGGATGAATAGTCTGAGTCTACTTGGTATGGGTTAGTGTCAGGGATTCAGTACTTCGAATGGAAAATTGGAAAATGAATCCAATGTGTATGTAAATATATGCTGCACAAATATCCTCCCGCTCTCATCCACAAGAATGCCTTGACATTACCTTCACCCCAAGTAAGACACAATTAGAGGAGAAGAGTTACAAAATCAGTGAATACATATCTGGAATGTAAAATGCTCAGGAGCTCACAACCTTGGAGGTGGTAGAGGAGTTTCCAAAACTAAGGGACAGGGTAAACACTCCACAAACATGGAGCTCTGCTGGCCTAAAAACTTTTTGAGAAACTGCCTCTGAGCTTCCGCACTTGAATTATATATTGTTTTCAAGAGATTTGGCTTCCTATGTAGTGAGACCATCAAAGCCGGGTCTACATCTATGTGACCTGGAGGACATGGTTTCTTATTTTCCAATGAACAAGATGAAGCAGTGCTGAATCCTCTCTTTGTAGGTAAACTGAGGCCACTGAAGACAAATTGTGTCCCCGTGTGGACACCGAAGCCATTTGGTCCTCCTCCACATTTTGTGGTTATTTTTCTGCTGCACTGTGAGTTTGGTATTTGTTTCCCGAAATACTAGGAGCTAAACTGGGACACAGTGCTGGAGGGAGTTCTGTCACGTGTGGTGGGTCAGGGTCTACAAGAGAATGCACCAACTAGGCTTCTATCTCTCACTGCTTGCCCCATTGCCCCCATGTCCATATCAACCTGATTCTTCATTTTCCTCTGAAAACTCTCCATATAACAAGATGCCTTTACATATAAGGGTCTGCTGGCAGCACCATGTCAGTTACAAGCCCTTTGGAATCCAATGGTAGATCCACATGGCCCTACCACGGATGTTTTATCAAACACCTCCCCACCACTGCTCTAGACCCACTACTCAGCAGGCTCCAACTTACTGGCATCTCTGTTCAACACCATTTTCATGAAACTCAGTAAGTCAAGGCACTGTCTGGTATACTCATAATCAGCAACAGGACATCCAATGTTTCTCCAGTGCCACCTGGTCATAGGAATTTCAAAAATTTCATGGTATTTATCTAGCCATTTTTCAAGCATGAAGTTGGAGGCAATGGGGGTTTCCATTCATTCAGAAAACATTAAATGGTGAGGAAGCTCATTTCAATGAATTCTCTGGAGAACTCTCACAGGCAAGGCTTCCCAAAGAGTGGAAAAAGGTCACATTAGGCCAGGCCCATTGAGGTCTACAATGTGAGGTCCATGTGTGTTTTGACTCTCAACTATGGCTGCCATTTCTTTAAGAATAAAATCATGTGATATCCTTGCTGAAATTCCCAGGCCTCTGTGGAAATCCACCCGGGGCCTAGGTCTCAGTTTCCAAGAGTGACTTTCATGCGTGGCCTCTTAAAATCCCAACAAAATTCATGGCAATGCTTCTCTGAGTTCAGTTCCAAAACCCAGTCTCTAAGGGGAATGACACCAGATTTCAAGCCCACGTACACCCAGTCATTTTTTCCAATGCCACACAAATGAACAAAATTAAAACCAAAACAAAAACCAAAACACTCCCACATGGCCCTCATCTTATTCCATATAGTCAATCATCTTAACCTCTGGCTGGAGGTTTCCATGAGGGGCGCAGCCCAAGACAGTGTCCAAAATCAGCTCGTTTGCCCCTCATTTGCCTAAAGTCAGGGTAGCCTGGAAACCGTTTCTGTGAATGAGGAGTGAACAAATAAGCCTGCCGTTAATACTTCTGTGTTTCTCCAATTTGAGGCCAACTGAATTTAGGTATCGATTCTTTAGGTGATTTCGAGTCATGCGAAAACACAAGCACCTCTTCAGGGCTTTGAAGAACTCATTTGACCCAAAGAATCCCTATTCTCATTTGATGGAGTGCAGGAACCTAACAGAGGAAAGCAAGAGACTTCATTCACAATGAATGATATTTTTTGCCATTTTGGGTTTGGAAGCTCACATGGGATCATTCTTAAGATTCATCAGTTGCAGAGAATCTAAGTCACAGCCACACACAGGTCCAAGAGTCTGATAAAGACACATCCCTTTCCAAAGCAATTAAGCAAAGAGCCACAGGGGAGGCCCATTCATTTCCATTTGAAAACTGTTTTCTTCAGGGTTCACAAAGGGGTGGCCTGAGGCAAAGACCTTCCTGACATTCAGTGCAACACAACAATAAGTCAGCAAAAGGCCCAAAGCAGGGTTTCTGCACTGAGACTTTCCTGGTCACACTGATATCTGAGTTTTCTGAGATGCTCGCCATTCTCTTCAGCTATCCAGTACGTGGCCATGTCACAGAGCTTGGAGGTGGTACCATTTTGGACACAAATCCATGAGCCTATTCTGGCGAGTGGCCAGAATTCGGGAAGAAAACAACAACTTAGAAAGATAGCAGATGTTGCACATCGATAAGACAAGCTGCAGTCCATTTATATATTGGCAGGATGAATTATGGGAAGATTTATACTAGACAGGACACATCAGTTAATGCATTCTCTTTTTAATGTCTACAACAACGGACACATTGGGATACACCGAAACAGTAACACTCGCCTTGTCAAACAACTTACTAGAAACTGTCCACTACAAACCAAACAAACCGCCTTTCCTACCTATTCTCAGAACATGAGACAAAACAACAAACCCACACCCACTCCCACAAAGGCACCTCCTTACCCCAAGTAGGTCTGTGACTATCCGGAGTTTCCTCTGACTGCGGGCCATACTATGTTCCCCCGAAATGGCCTGTCTTCTCTCAGATCTTGTTTCCTTGTTCAACTCTGTGTAGTTGTCAGGAAAAAGTGGTTAGCCACTACCTGCTTTCTCAGAAATGGTCCACCTTCAGAGCTCTCCTGACATTAGGCCATCCTCACATCAGTAGGTACCAAGAAAACTGACTCTGTCCTTGGTAAATCCAAACAAGTGAGCCCACTGGGACTGGGACTGGGACTGCCTCTGGGTGCCTGGCTTTTTGGATACCAAGTTCAGAGAGTTCCACCACCAAGGAAATGAGGTATGTCACATTCTTTGGAACTGAATGAGGTCACTGCCTTGGCAACCACTTTGTCCTAACAGTTGCTTCCAAGGGTTACATAAGATGGAGTTTTCCCCTACTTCCTGTGACACTTTCATAAGGTAGAATGTATATCAACCATTGGCACCCGGGAACAGCTCTCCACTCAGGCCTGGATTGTTCCACCTTGTCTACAATAAGAAGAGAGAGGCAGATTCAGACACATCCCATGGTTGTTTGCCATGGAAGATGACTTTTGCTCTCTCAGGTGCTTCATACCTGCCTACAACTTCTCCAGGTATCATTTGTGCATGGACATTTGAGGTTCTCATCTGGTGGAAGATCCCCAACTTTCCTGTATTGTAAGAACCCCTCTGTCCCTGCTCTTCTCTAAAATGATTGAGGGAACAGTGTATACTTGGGGTTAAAAACAGATTTGATTCGGTGACGAATGATTCTGTGCGATGAATAATGGGATTGGGAACCTGCAATATTTACAAGAATATAGAGGTGAAATATAAGTATGAAAAAAGAAATCTAGGTATGCTTTGAAGCCCAGAAGGGTTTTGCCCTTGATTGGGATACTTAGCTTTGAATTATGTTCTGCAAAGATGTCTCAGATATTTGATATACAATGGCATAGGACCTTGTACATTGGATGATTGAATTTAGAAGAGAACATCCAGTCAAAAAGGGATATTCAGTAGGTTTAGGAAGATAGTCGGTAGGTTTAGGAAGACGAGTGAGTATAGGATTTGGACCAAAAGTTCTTTAGCAATAGACTTTTGGTTATAGAGTGAATGTAAATGTCAGCACATATGAAGAGTCAGACACTATGTTGAACTGGGGAAAATATGTAGAAAAGCAGATATCAATGGAAACATTACGAAAGCAGGCAAAGTATAAAGTGAGGGATAGAATTAGACATTTTCAACAGGGTTGAGTTTCAATATATATTAGGAAAAAACAAATATGTAGTCACCAATAGGAGTGACAATTGACAGCATTAGGCAACATGGACATGGATGTTTTTAGAAATCCATGTTCACTTTCCATTTAGGCTTTGGTACAATCATAAGTGTGACCTTTCCATTTTTTGTCCAGAATATTACTGTGATAATGAGGTGACATAAGTATTTCTTTCACCATTTCTGGGAGCAATATATTGAAGATTTAAAATTAGAATTGGGGGTACAAATAGGTGTACCCTGTTTCTATGAACATAGAGAAAAACCACAAATAGACCATACTGTGAATAAATAATATAACTTTTTTGAACTTTAAATAATGAATTGAACTGATATCTGAAAAATAAAAGGAAATTGTCTATTGATATACAATCATTCATTCCAACCAGTTATATATCTAATGGAAATATTAGTGTTTTGGTTTATCATGAAGAGTGTGTGAGTTTTGCTTCAAAATGATTATGGAAATTCAAAATAATGTGTTTGGAAAGAAGTCTCATGAAAAGACCAGTCAAGAAACCCTGACAATACATGTGTTCTGAAGCAAGAAGTGATTAATGTTGAAACAAATGCCTATTAATTTGTGAACTTGTGGATGAAATGTATATCCTATGATGTGCAAAAACTGAAGAAACAATAGTGTACCAGTGTCGAATACAAATGAATGACAAATTACATATCATGTCCCATAGGAGTCTACTTGCATTGATGTTAGACTGGGTCAGATACTGTAGAATAATTAGGATTTGTATGCACCCTTCACTGAAGTTAGTAGTCAGTACTAGGAAACAAATATGTATTTCAGGTGGATGAATATTTCTGATTATAATCTTGTGAAAAGTTGATTATAAATCCACATACATGAACATGAATGAATTTAGAGAGTGTATACTAGACACATATATTTCATATTTGGAAAACTTTGGAGAGTATATCTATATCTATATCTATACACACACACACACACACACACACACACACACAACACTCACAGACATTAAAAAGTACCAATATAAATGCCAATCGAAATTCATCAGTAAATATATATCATCCACAGACGCAAAAATATTTATGTTTCTGAACATGAGTTTATGTATAATGTTGTTCTTCTAGGACGCTCTCTTATAGGTTGAATTTTCATTTCCAACAGCATTTAGGAGGAGTGAACACTTCTCACAATTTGTATCTGCCAAGACATCCACCTTACAAAAATGTACGTGTGATACCTGGTAGGATTCTATATATGCATATAAATATACATGTGTGAATAGGCTACAGAAATTGGAAACAAGTATTCACATATTTGTTAAGTTTAAAAACACATGGAGAATATTTCAATTAAAATTTGACTAGATGTATAACTCCTACCTTATATAATGCAAATGTCAAGTCCAACTATAGAACATGTCTCCTCTGAAGTGCTTGTATTTCTATTGTGTTGGGTTAATTTTCCCCATTATATTAGGATGAATAGTCTGAGTCTACTAGGTATGGGTTAGTGTCAGGGATTCAGTACTTCGAATGAAAAATTGGAAAATGAATCCAATGTGTATGTAAATATATGCTGCACAAATATCCTCCCGCTCTCATCCAAAACAATGCCTTGACATTACCTTCACCCCAAGTAAGACACAATTAGAGGAGAAGAGTTACACAATCAGTGAATACATATCTGGAATGGAAAATGCTCAGGAGTTCACAACCTTGGAGGTGGTTTAGGAGTTTCCAAAAGTAAGGGACATGGTAAACACTCCACAAACATGTAACTCTGCTGCCCTAAAAACTTTGAGAAACTGCCTCTGAGCTTCCGCACTTTAAATATATGTTGTTTTCATGAGATTTGGCTTCCTTTGTAGTGAGACCATCAAAGCTGGGTCTGCATCTATGTGACCTGGAGGACATGGTTTCTTATTTTCCAATGAACAAGATGAAGCAGTGCTGAATCCTCTCTTTATAGGTAAACTGAGGCCACTGGGGACTAAGTGTCTCCCCGTCTCCCCGTGTGGACTGTGAAGCCATTTGGTCCTCCTCCACTTTTTGTGGTTTTTAGGCTGCTGCACTGTGAGTTTGGTATTTGTTTCACGAAATACTAGCAGCTAAACTGGGACACAGTGCTGGAGGGAGTTCTGTCACGTGTGGTGGGTCAGGGTCTGCAAGAGAATGCACCAACTAGGCTTCTATCTCTCACAGCTTGCCCCATTGCCCCCTTGTCCATATCAACCTGATTCTTAATTTTCCTCTTAAAACTCTCCATATAACAAGATGCCTTTACATATAAGGGTCTGCTGGCAGCACCATGTCAGTTACAAGCCATTTCGAATCCAATGCTTGGATACAAATTTCAGAGAGTTCCATCACCAAGGAAATGAGGTATGTCACATTCTTTGGAACTGAATGAGGTCACTGCCTTGGCAACCACTTTGTCCTAACTGTTGCTTCCAAGGGTCCCATGAGATGGAGGCTTCCCCTACTTCCTGTGACACTTTCACAAGGTAGAATGGTATATCAACCATAGGCACCCAGGAACAGCTCTCCACACAGGCCTGGTTTGGTCCATCTTCTCTACAATAAAAAGAGAGAGGCTGATTCAGACACATCCCTTCATCCTGACCAGGTTATTTGCCATGGAAGATGACTTTTGCTCACTCAGGTCCTTCATACCTGCCTACAAATTCTGCAGGTATCATTTCTGCATGGACCTTTGAGGTTCTCAGCAGGTGGAAGATCCCATAATTTCCTGTATTGTAAGAACCACTCTGTCCCTGCTTTTCTGTAAAATGAGATTGAGGGAACAGTGTGCGCTTAGGGTTAATAACAGGTTTGATTTGGGTTATGAATCATTCTGTGTGATGAATAATGGTATTGGGAACCTGTGATATTTACAAGAATATAGATGTGAAATAAAAGTATGAAAACAAAAATCTAGGTATGATTTGAAGCCCAGAAGGGTTTTCCCCTTGATTGGGATACTTAGCTTTGAATTATGTTCTGCAAAGATGTCTCAGATAATTCGATATACAAGGGAGTAGGACCTTGTACCTATGATGATTGAATTTAGAAGAGAACATCCAGGCAAAAAGTGATAATCGTTAGGATTAGGAAGATAGTCGATAGCTTTAGGAAGAAGAGTGAGTATAGGATTTGGACCAAATGTTCTTTACCAGTAGGGTTTCGGTTATGGAGTGAATGTAGATGTCAGTACATATGAAGAGTCAGTCACTATGGTGAACTGGGGAAAATATGTAGAAAAGCAGATATCAATAGAATCATTACAAAATCAGGCAAAGTATAAAGTGAGTGATAGAATTAGTCATTTTCAACAGGGTTGAGTTTGAATATATAAATTAGATGGAAACAAATATGTAGTCACCAACAGGATTGACAATTGATAGCATTAGGCAACCTGGACATGGATGTTTTTAGTAATCTATGTTCACTTTCCATTTAGGCTTTGGTACAATCATAAGAGTGACCTTTCCATTTTTTGTCCAGAATATTACTGTGATAATGAGGTGACATGCGTATTTCTTTCACCATTTCTGGGAGCAATATATTGAATATTTAAAATTAGAATTGGGGGTACAAAGAGGTGTACCCTGTGTCTATGAACATAGAGATAAAGCATGAATAGAACATACTGTGACTTAATAATACAACTTTTTTGAACTTTAAATAATGAATTGAATTGATATCTGAAAAATTAAAGGAAATCATATATTGATACACAATCATTCATTCCAACCAGTTATATATCTCATGGAAATATTAGTGTTTTGGTTTATCATGAAGAGTGTGTGAGTTTTGCTTCAAAAGTGATTATGGAAATCTAAAATAATGTGTTTGGAAAGAAGTCTCATGAAAAGACCTGTCAAGAAACCCTGACAATACTTGTGTTCTGAAGCAAGAAGTGATTAAAGTTGAAACAAATGCCTATAAATTTGTGAACTTGTGGATGAAGTGTATAACTTAAAATGTGCAAAAACTGAAGTAATAATAATGTACCATTGTTGAATACATATGAACGTCAAATTACATATCATGTCCCATAGGAGTCTACTTGCATTGATGTTAGACTGGGTGCGTTTCTGTAGAATAATGAGGATTTGTATGCCCCATTCACTGAAGTTAGTTTTCAGTACTAGGAAACAATTATGTATTTCAGGTGGATGAATATTTCTGATTATAATCTTGTGAAAAGTTGATTATAAATCCACATACATGAACATGAATGAATTTAGAGGGTTTACATTAGACACATATATTTTATATTTTGAAATATCTGCAGAGTGTACAGATATATTATACACACACACAAAAAAAACACTCACATACATTTAATAGTAGCAATATATATGCGAATCGAAATTCATCAGTAAATATATATCATCCACAGATGCAAAAATAATTATTTTACTGAACATGAATTTATGCATAATGTTCTTCTACTAGGAAGCTCCCCTATAGGTTGAATTTTCAGTTCCAACAGCGTTTAGGAGGAGTGAACTCTTCTCACAGTTTGTATATGCCAATCAGCCACCTCAAAAATGTACGTGTGATACCTGGTAGGATTCTATATGTGCATATAAATATACAAGTGTGAATAGGCTAAAGAGAAAGGGAAACAAGAATTCTCGTATTTTTTAAGTTTAAAAACTCAGGGAGAACTTCTTCGATTAAAAATTGACTAGATTTATAACTTTTACCTTATATAATGCAAAACTCAAGTCCAACTATACAACATGCCTCCAATGAACTGCTTGTATTTCTATAGGTTTGGCTTATTTTTCTCTATCATATTAGGATGAGTTGTCTGAGTCTAGTAGGTATGGGTTAGTGTCAGGGATTCAATATTTCAAAATGAAAATTGGAAAATGAATCCAATTTGTATGCATATATATGCTGCACAAATATCCTCCCACTCTCATCCAGAACAATGCCTTGACATTACCTTCACCCCAATTAAGACAAAATTAGAGGAGAAGAGTTAGAAAATCAGTGAACACATATCTGGAATGGAAAATGCTCAGGAGTTCACAACCTTGGAGGTTGTAGAGGAGTTTCCAAAAGCAAGGGATAGGGTAAACACTCCACAAACATGGAGCTCTGCTGGCCTAAAAGCTTTTTGAGAAACTGCCTCTGAGATAGGGCACTTGAAATATATGTTGTTTTCAGGAGATTTGGCTTTCTTTGTAGTGAGACCATCAAAGCTGGGTCTGCATCTATGAGACCTGGAAGACATTGTTTCTGATATTTCAATGAACATGAGGCAGCAGTGCTGATATTTTTCTTTTTAAGTAAACTGTGGCCTCTGGGGTCTAAGTGTCTCCCCGTTGAACTGTGAAGCCATTTGGCCCTCCTACACTTTTTGTGGGGTTTTTCCTGCTGCACTGGTAGTTTGGTATTTGCTTCATAAAATAGAAGGAGTTCAACTGGGACACAGTGCAGGAGGGAGTTCTATCACGTGTGGTGGGTCAGGGACAGCAGAAAAATGCACCAACCAATCTTCTATCCCTCAAAGCTTGCCCCATTGCATCCTTGTCCATAGCAACCTGATTCTGAACATTGCCCTGAATCCTCTCCATATAACAAGATGCCTTTACTTATAAGGGTCTGCTGGCTGCACCATGTAAGCCACAAGCCATTTGTAAGCCAATGGAAGATCCAAATTGCTCCAACACAGAAGTTTTATCACACTCCTGCCCACCACAACTCTAGGCCCACTTCTCAGGAGGCTGCAACTTACTGGGACCTCTGTTCTACACCATTTTCATAAAACCCAGTCAAGCAAGGCACTGTCAGGTACATCCATGATCAGCAGCAGGACATCCAAAGGTTCTCTAGTGCAACCTAGTCGTGGGAATTTCAAAAAATTCACGGTATTTATCTAGAAATTTTTCAAGGATGAAGTTGGAGGCACTGTGGGTTTCAATTTATTCAGGAACCATTAAATGGAGAGAAAGATTATTTCAATGAAAGCTCTGGAGAACCCTCACAGGCAAGGCTTCTCAAAGAGTGGACAAAAGGTCACATTTAGCCAGGCCCATTGAGGTCTACAATGTGAGGTCCATGTGTGTTTTGACTCTCAAATATGGCTGCCAAGTCTTTCGAATGAAATCATGTGATACCTTGGCTGAGATTCCCAGTTCTCTGTGCAAAGCCACTCTGGCGCTAGTTCTCAGTTTCCAAGGGTGACTCTCATACATGGCCTCTTTAATCCCAACACAATACATGGCAATACTTTTCTGAGGTCAGATTCTGAACTCAGTCTCTAAGGGGAATCACACCAAAGATCAAGCCCAGGTAGACCCAGTTATGTCTTCCAACTGCCACACAAATATCCACAATTAAATCCAAAACACTCCCACATGTCACTCATCTTTTCTAAATACACACTCATCATAACCTCTGGCTGGAGGTTTCCATGAGGGGTGCGGCCCAAGACAGTGTCCAAAATAACCACCCTTGCCCCTCATTTGCCTAAAATCAGGGTGGCCTGGACATCCTTCCAGTGAACCAGGAGTGATCAAATTGGCCGGCCATTAAGATGGCACTGCTTCTCCAATTTGAAGCCTACTGACTGTGGGGCTTAGAGTCTTTATGTGATTTGGAGTCATGAGAAAAATCAAGCACTTATGGGCTATCCTCTGCAGGGTTTTGAGGAACACATTTGAACCAAATGATCGCTATTCCTACTTGATGAAGGTCAGGAACCTTACAGAGGAATGTGAGAGACTTCATCCAAAATGAATGCTCTTTTGTCCATTTTGGTTTTGGATGCACATATGGGATCTTTCTTTAGATCCATCAGGTGATAAAAATCTAAGCCGCAGCCTCACACAGGGCCAAAAAGCTGATTCAGACACATCCTTTTCCAAAGCAATTAAGCAAAGAGCCAGAGGTGATGCCCTTTCATTTCTGTTTGAAAACTATTTCTTTTGGCTCTACAAAGGTGTGGCCTGAGGCAAAGATGTTCCGGACATTCAGGGCAACAGAACAATTGGTAAGCAAAAGGCCCAAAGCAGGGTTTCTCCATTAGAATTTTCTGGTCACACTCATATCTGAGTTTTCTGAGATGCTCCCATTCCCTTCAGCTATCCAGTACATGGCCAAGTCTCAGAGCTTGGAGGTGGTACATATTTTGGACACAAAAAAATGAGCCTATTCTGGGAAATTGGCCAGGATTCAGGAAGAAAACAGGAACTTAGCAAGATTGTAGGAGTTGCCCACGCATAAGTCAAGCCACAGTCCATTCATAAATTGGGCAAGATGAATCTTGGGAAGCTTTCTACTAGTCAGGACACATACAATGATTCATTCTCTTTTCTAATGTCTAAAACCCCGGACACAGTGGGATACACAGACATAGAGACACTGGCCTTGTCAAACGACTTACCAGAAACAGTTCACTCCAAAACAAATAAACTGCCTTTCCTACCTATTCTCAGAACATGAGACAAAACCTCAAACCTACACCCACACACACAAAGGCAGCTCCTTCACCCAAGTAGGTCTGTGACTATCAGGAGTGTCCTCTGACTGGTGGGCCATACTATGTTCTGATGAAATCGCCTGTCCTGTGTCAGATATGGTCTCATTGGCCCAATCTGTGAAGTTGTCACTAGCCAGCTGTGAGCCACTACCTGCTTTCTCAGGAAAGGCCTCTCTTCAGAGCTTTCCTGACATTTGTCCATCCTCACATCAGTAGGTACTCAGAAAGACTGACTCTGTCCTTGTTAAATCCAAACAAGTGAGACCACTGGGACTGGGAATGGGACTGGCTCTGCGTGCCTGGCTTCCCGGATCCCAAGTTCAGAGAGTTTCATCACCAAGGAAGTGAGGTGAGATTAATCTCTTCAGGAATTTAATGAGGTCACTGCCTTGGCAACCACTTTGTCCTAACAGTTGCTTCCAATAATACTATGAGATGGAGGCAGCCCTTACTTCCTGTGACACTTTCAAAAGTTAGAATGGTATATCAACCATAGGCACCCAGGAACAGCTCTCCACACATGCCTGGTATGGTCCATCTTCTCTACATTAAGAAGAGAGAGGCTTATTCAGACAAAACCCTTCATCTTGGAAAGGTTGTTTGAGATGGAAGATAACTTTTTCTCTCTCAGGTCCTTCATAGCTGCCTAATCTTCTCCAGGGATCAAACCTGCATGGACCTTTGAGGTTCTCAGCAGGAGGCAGATCCCCTACATTCCTGTATTGTAAGACGAACTCTGTCCCTGCTCTTCTGTAAAGTTTGGTTGAGGGAAGAGTGTATGGTTAGGGTTATTAACATGTTTGATTTGGATTACGAATCCTTCTGCAGGATGATTAATAGTATTGGGAACCTGTGATATTTATAAGATTATAGAGGTGAAATATAAGTATGAAAACAGAAATGTTGGTAAGATTTGAAGGCCAGAAGGGCATTAGGCCCTTGATTGGGATACTTAGCTTTTAATTACGTTCTACACAGATGTCTCAGATAAATTGATAATCAATGGCATAGGACCTTATACCTTGGATGTTTGATTTTAGAAGAGAACATCCACTCAAATTGAGATAGTCGGTGGGATTAGGAAGATAGTCGGTAGGTTTATAAAAAATGAGTGAGTATAAAAATTGGACAAAAAGTTCTGTAGCATTAGGGTTTCGGTTATAGAGTGAATATAAATGTCAGCACATGTGAAGAGTCAGTCACAATGATTAACTGGGGAAAATATGTAGGAAGGAAAATATCAATAGAGACATTACAAAATGAGGCAATTATATAGTGAGTGATAGGATTAGACATTTTCAACAGGGTTGAGATTGAATACATAATCTTAGGAAGAAACAAATATGTAGTCACCAATAGGAATGACATTTGAAAGCATTAGGCAACCTGGACATGGATGTTTTTAGTAAGCCATGTTCACTTTCAATTTAGGATTTGGTACAATCATAAGTGTGACCTTTGCATTTTGTGCCCAGAAAATTATTGTGATCAAATATATATGTAGATCATATGATGTGTGTATTTCTTCCACCATTTCTGGGAGCAATATTTGAGGACACATAAATTAGTATTGTGGGTACCAAGTGGTGTACCCTGTGTCAATGAATATAGAGATAATGCATGAATAGACCATAGTGTGAATAAATAATATAACTTTTTTCTCTTTAAATAATGGATTGAATTGATATCTTAAAATATATAGGAAATCATATATTGACATACAATCATTCACTCCAACCAGTTACATATATAATGGTAATCTTAGGGTTATTGTTTATCATGAAGTGTGTGTGAGTTTTGTTTCAAAAGTGTTTATGGAGATCGAAAATAATGTGTTTGGAAAGAAGTCTCATGAAAAGACCAGTCAAGAAATATGGAGAAATCCATGTGTTCTGAAGCTGGAATTGATTGAAAGTGAAACAAATGCCTATAACTTTCCTAAATTGTGGATGAAATATATATCCTGTGATGTGCATAAACTGATGAAAAAGTAATGTACCAGTGTTGAATAAAAATGAAGGTCAAAGTACACATCATGTCCCATAGGAATCTACTTGCATTGATGTTAAACTGGGTCAGTTACTGTAGAAATATTAGGATTGCATGCATTATTCACCGTAGTTAGTTTTATTTCATTTTTATTTATGGTTGTTCAAAACATTACATAGTTGTTGTTATAACATATTTCACACTTTGATTCAAGTGCGCTATAAACTCCCATTTTTACCCCGTGTACAGATTACAGAATCACATCAGTTACACATCTATTGATTCACATATTGCCATACTAGTGTCTATTGAATTCTGCTGCCTTTCCTATCCTCTACTATCCCCCCTCCCCTCCCCGCCCCTCCCCTCTTCTCTCTCTACCCCCTCTACTGTAATAAATTTGTCCCCCTTGTATTATTTTTCTCTTTCCCCTCACTTTCTCTTGTATGTAATTTTGTATAACCCTGAGGGTCTCCTTCCAATTCCATGCAATTTTCCTTCTCTCTCCCTTTCCTTTCCACCTCTCATCCCGCTTTAATGTTAATCATCTTGTCATGCTCTTCGTCTCTCCTCTGTTCTTAGTTACTCTCCTTATATCAAAGATGACATTTGGCATTTGTTTTTTAAGGATTGGTTAGCTTCACTTAGCATAATCTGCTCTAATGCCATCCATTTACCTCCAAATTCTATGATTTTTTTTTATTTTTCAATGCAGAGTAATACTCCATTGTGTATAAATGCCACAGTATTTTATCCATTCTTTCATTGAAGGTTATCTAAGTTGGTTTCACAGTCTTGCTGTTGTGAATTGTTCTGCTATGAACATCAATGTAGCAGTGTCCCTGTAGCATGCTGTTTTTAGGTCTTTAGTGAATAGACTGAGTAGGGGAATAGCTGGGTCAAATGGTGGTTCCATTCCCAGCTTTCCAAGAAATTTTCATACTGCTTTCCAAATTGGCTGCACCAATTTGCAGTCCCACCAGCAATGTAGAAGTGTACCTGTTTCCCCACATCATTGCCAGAACTTGTTGTTTGACTTCATAATGGCTGCCAATCTTACTGGAGTGAGATGGTATCTTAGGGTGGTTTCTATTTGCATTTCTCTGACTGCTGGAGATGGTGTGCATTTTTTCATGTACTTGTTGATTGATTGTAAGTCCTCATCTGATAAGTGTCTGTTGAGGTCCTCAGCCCATTTGTTGATTGGGTTCTTTGTTATCTTATTGTCTAATTTTTTGAGTTTTTTGTATACTCTGGATATTAGGGCTCTATCTGAAGTGTGAGGAGTAAAGATTTCTTCCCAGGATGTAGGCTCCCTATTTACCTCTCTTATTGTTTCTTTTGCTGAGAAAAAACTTTTTAGTTTGAGTAAGTCCCATTTGTTGATTCTAGTTATTAACTCTTGTGCTATGGGTGTCCTATTGTGGAATTTGGAGCCCGACCCCACAGTATGTACATCGTAAGCAAATTTTTCTTCTATCAGACACTGTGTCTCTGATTTGATATCAAGCTCCTTGATCCATTTTGAGTTAACTTTTGTGCATGGCAAGAGAAAGGGATTCAGTTTCAATTTGTTACATATGGATTTCCAGTTTTCCCAACACCATTTGTTGAAGATGCTATCCTTCCTCCATTGCATGCTTTTAGCCCCTTTATCAAATATAAGATAGTTGTAGTTTTGTGGATTGTTTTCTGTGTCCTCTATTCAGTACCATTGGTCCACAAGCCTGTTTTGGTACCAGTACCATGCTATTGTTGTTACTATTGCTCTGTAGTATAGTGTGAAGTCTGGTATCGCTCTACCGCCTGATTCACACTTCCTGCCTAGCATTGTTTTTGCTATTCTGGAACTTTTATTTTTCCATATGTATTTCATGATTGCTTTCTTTATTTCTACAAGAAATGCCTTTGGGATTTGATTGGCATTGCATTGAACCTATAGAGAAATTTTGGTAATATCACCATTTTGATGATGTTAGTTCTGCCTTTCCATGAACAGGGTATATTTTTACATCTTCTAAGATCTTCTTATATTTCTCTCTTTAGGGTTGTGTAGTTTTCATTGTATGAGACTTTCCCCTCTTTTGTTAGGTTGATTCCCATCTTTTTTTTTTTTTAGGATATTGTGAATGGAGTGGTTGTTCTCATTTCCATTTCAGAGGATTTGTCCCTGATATAGAGGAATGCCTTTGATTTATGCGTGTTGATTTTATATCCTGCCACTTTGCTGCATTCATTTATTAGCTCTATTAGTTTCTTTGTAGACCCTTTTGGGTCTGCTAGGTATAGAATCATGTCATCTGCAATAGTAATAATTTAAGTTGTTCTTTTCCTATTTTTATGCCTTTAATTTCTTCCGTCTGTCTAATTGCTCTGGCCAGTGTTTCGAGAACTGTATTGAACAGAAGTAGTGAGAGAGGGCATCCCATTCTTGTTCCAGATTTTAGAGGGAATGCCTTCAATTTTTCTAGATTCAGAATGATGCTAGCTTGAGGATTAGCATAGATTGCTTTTACAATATTGAGGTATGATCCTGTTATTCCTAGTTTTTCTAGAGTTTTGAAGATAAAGGGATGCTGTACTTTGTCGAATGCTTTTTGTGCATCTATCGAGATGATCATATGGTTCTTATTTTTAAGTCTATTGATGTGGTGAATAACATTTATTGATTTTCGTATATTGAACAAGCCTTGCATTCCATGGATGAATCCTACTTGATCATGGTGCACAATTTTTTTAATATGTTTTTGTATCTGATTCACCAGAATTTAATTAGGGATTTTTGCATTTAGATTCCTTAGGGATATTGGTCTGTAGTTTTCTTTGTTTGAAGTGTTTATGTCTGGTGTAGAAATCAGGGTGATATTGGCCTGGTAGAATGAATTTGGAAGATCTCCCTCTTTTTCAATTTCCTGAAATAGCTTGAAAAGTATTGGTATTAGTTCATATTTAAAGGGTTTGTAAAACTCTGCTGTATACCCATACTGTCCTGGTCTTTTCTTAGTTGGTAATCTTTGGATGGTTTCTTCTATTTCCTCAATTGATACTGGTCTGTTTAGGTTGTCTATATCCTCCTGACTCAATCTGGACAGATCATATGACTTAAGAAATTTTTCGATGCTTTCACTATCTTCTATTATATTGGAGTATAACGAATCAAATTAATTTCTGATTATCTTCTGTATTTCAGAAATATCTGCTGTGATTGCCAGGGGGTGACAAATAACTTGTGTAGATTGATACAGCAGGAATGGAAGCCGTTTATTGTAGCATCTGAGCGATATTTATACATTTTATATAGCTTATCTAATTAGCATAAAATAGATCCAGCAGTGAACCAATAAGGAATCTCCACACTTAATGGCTTGCTTTTGTTACTTCACAAACCACTCTCTATGGCATTTTTCCAGGCGCCATCCAGACTTGTTTACAGACCCTAACATTTCTCTGGCAAAATACCAGGTGCCATCCTGACTTGTTTATATACCTTAACATGTGATGTTGCCCTTTTCATCCCGTATGCTAGTAATTTGAGTTTTCTCTCTTCTTCTCTTCATTAGCATGGCTAAGGGTCTGTCGATTTTATTTATTTTTTCAAAGAACCAACTTTTAGTTTTCTCAATTTTTTCAATTGTTTCTTTTGTTTCGATTTCATTAATTTCAGCTTTGATTTTAATTAAATCTTACCTTCTACTTATTTTGCTGTTGTTTTCCTCTTCTTTTTCTAGGATTCTGAGATGAAGTATGACATCATTTATTTGTTTTGTTTTGTTTTTCTTTTTTTAAGGAATGAAATCCAAGCAATGAATTTTCCTCTTAGAACGGATTTCAGTGTGTCCCATAGATTCTGATATGTTGTGCCTGTGTTTTCATTTATCTCTAAGAATTTTTTAATTTCCTCCTTGATGTCTTCTATAACCCATTGATCATTCAGTAACCTATTGTTCATTCTCCAAGTGATGCATGATTTTTTCTTCCTTCGTTTATCATTGATTTTTAGTTTATATTAGATTATGATCAGATAAGATGCATGGTATTATCTCTACTTCTTTATATTGTCTAAGAATTGCCCTGTGACATAATATATGATCTATTTTTGAGAAGGATCCATGTGCTGCTGAGGAAAAATGTAACTGCTTGATGTTGAGGAGTATATTCGATATATGTCAATTAAGTCTAGGTTATTAATTGTGTTATTGAGTTCTATAGTTTTCTATTTCAACTTTTGTTTGGAAGACCTGTCCAGTGGTGAGAGAGGTGTGTTGAAGTCTCCCATGATTATTGTATGGTGGTCTATTAGACTCTTGATCTTGAGAAAAGTTTGTTTGATGGACATAGCTGCACCATTGTTTGGGGCATATATATATTTATAATGGTTATGTCTTGTTGGTGTATGGTTCTCTTGAGCAGTATGTAGTGTCCCTCTTTATCCCTTTTGATTAACTTTGGCTTGAAATCTATTTTATTTGATATGAGTATGGACACTCCTGCTTGTTTCCGAAGTCCATATAAGTGATATGATTTTTCCCAACCTTTCACCTTCAGTCTATGTATGTCTTTTCCTATCAAATGCGTCTCCTGTAGGCAGCATATTATTGGGTCTTGTGTTGTGATCCATTCTACTAGCCTGTGTCTCTTAATTGGTGAGTTTAAGCCATTAACATTTACGGTTATTATTGAGATAATGGTTGTTCTTCCAGCCCTATTTGTTTATTTATGTTATTAAACATGGATTGTTTTCTACATTGATTATTTCCCCCTTTTACTGTACTACCTCCCACTATTGGTTTTTATTGTTATTTTCCATTTCCTCTTCCTGTAATATTTTGCCGATGATGTTTTGAAGAGATGGTTTTCTAGCTACAATTTATTTTAACTTTTTTTTTAACATAGAAGGTTATGATTTTATCTTCCATCCTGATGCTTAATTTCACTGGATACACAATTCTTGGTTGGAATCCATTTTCTTTCAGTGTTTGAAAAATGTTAATCCAGGATCTTCTAGCTTTCAGAGTCTGTGTTGAAAGATCAGCTGTTATCCTGATTGGTTTACCCCTAAATGTAATCTGCTTTTTTTTTCTCTTGTAGCATTTAAAATTCTCTCCTTATTGTGTACGTTGGGCATCTTCATTATAATGTGTCTAGGTGTGGATCTCTTATGATTTTGCACATTCGGCGTCCTGTAGGCTTCTAGGACTTGGGAGTCAGTCTGATTCTTCAAGTCTGGGAAGTTTTCTCATATTATTTCATTGAATACATTGCTCATTGCTTTGGTTTGGACCTCTATACCTTCCTGTATTCCAATGACTCTTAAGTTTGGTCTCTTTATGTGATCCCGTATTTCTTGGATATTCTGTTGATGGTTTCTTAACAGTCTTGCTGAGCTGTCTATGTTCTTTTCAAGTTGGAATACTTTGTCTTCATTGTCTGATGTTCTATCTTCTAAGTGTTCTACTCTGCTGGTAGTATTCTCAATTGAGTTTTTAAGTTGGTTTATTGCTTTCTGCATTTCTAGGATTTCTGTTTGTTATTTTTTACAACCTCTATCTCCCTGTATAGCTGATCTTTTGCTTCTTGGATTTGTTTATGTAATTCATTGTCGAAGTGATTTTTCATTGTCTGATTTTGCTGTCTAATGTCTTCCTTGAGACTCCAGATCATCTGAAGCATGTATATCCTGAGTTCTTTATCTGACATTCCATTTACTGCAGCTATTACCTCTTCTAAAGTTGTGCTGACCTGCATTGCTTGTGGTCCTTTTTTCCTTGTCTTATCATACTGCTCGCTTTTCTTTCTGCTTGGTGAAACTGTTGTGATTTTGAAATTTTCCTCCTATATATTTATATTGCTCTTGTATAGTTGCAAAGTCTCCCTTGCATGGGCGCAGGGGGGCTGTGCTGCTCCTCCAATTAGGGTGATCTAACTACCTTGCTGACGGGCCGCTGGGCTTGTTTTCCTGATCGGTTGCAGGTCTGCCTACCATGCAGGCGCGGGAGGCGGCTCTGCTCTGCCCCTCCTCCAATTGGTGTCACGTGTCTACCAGGCCCGTGGACCCCTGGGGTGTTCTGCCGATCAGTCGCAGGTCTGCCTACCTTGTAGGTGCTGGCGGCGGCTCTGCTCTGCCCCTACTCCAATTGGGGTGACGTGACTACCATGCAGGTGTGTTGCTGGGCCTGTTCCGCCAGTTTGTCGCAGGTCTGCCTACCTTGCGGGCACGGGCAACGGATCTGCTCTGCTCCTATTCCAAATGGGGTGAAGTGTCTGCCGCTCCGGCAGGGCGATGGGCCTCTTCTGCCAGTCAGGTGCAGGTGTGCCTACCTTGCGGGTGCGGGTGATGGCTCTGCTCTGCCACTACTCCATTTGGGGGGTCGTGACTACCATGCCGGCAGGTTGTTGGGCCTGTTCCGGGTGCGGGCGAAGGCTCTGCTCTGCCCCTACTAATATTGGGGTGACCTGACTACCATGCCAGTGGGCCACTGGGATTGTACTAGGTGAGGGAGAAGGCTCTGCTCTGCAACTATTCCAATTCGGGTGATTTGACTACCATGCCTGCGGGTCACTGGGCCTGTTCTGGGCAAGGGCGGCGGCTCTGCTCTGCCTCTATTCCAATTGGGGTGACGTGACTACCATGCAGGTGTGTCGCTGGGCCTGTTCCGGGCGTGGGCGGCGGCTCTGCTCTGCCCCTCTGGCTTGATGACAAAGTGAGAGAGACCCGGGTGTTTGTGACTCACTTTCTTTACCAGGAGACCAACTGTTTCTGTCACCGATGGTATCAATGAAGTTATCTCCTCTGCTGCTTTCTGATGACATCAGATCTCTGCCATGTTGGTATCCCATGCAAAAGGCAGCATTTTGTTCCCTTTGCTGGGTGACTAAAGCAATGGGTGAGTTCTGACCGGCACTCACAAGCCCCGTCTCAATCCTGTTGCACTCCCTATGAAGGCTCGGTTGATATTTACCTCCACAGTATTCAGCAAGACCCGGACCGAGAAGCAGTTTCCGCAGGTTCTTTAGCCCAGGGCCAGATCAGTTCTGGGAGGCGGAATTCGGCCGCTCTGGGCTCGGTGTATGTTCTAATAGAAGCAGGCTCCAAGACGCAGTTTCTGCGGGTTCTCTAGCACTGAGCCTGAGTAATTTGTCTGCAAGACAAAGGTGAATGGCATCCTGAAATTACCGGTTCTATAGCTGAATAAGCTGCGATCAGTCGAAAACAGGGATGGTGACGTCACCTCTCCAAGATGGTGGCCGCTGGGTTCCTCTGTGGTCTGACTGGTGCGGAGAAACGAGTTGGACTGCATGCTTCCCCGACTCAAACCCAGAATTCAGCACTGAGCACAGTGATTGCATACCTGGCAGGAGCCCACAGTATCTGCACCACTGTATATTTGCGTTGCTATCTCGTCGTTTCCCAGCACGCACCACAGACTCTAGCCACGGAGCGGTTTCCTGAATAAGCCACATGACCTTCTGTGAGGACAAATCACTCGCGTTTGAGTTCCCGTAGCTGATCCTCGTGAGATGGAAATTAGTACACTAGGTTTTGGAGAACCACAATTTTGCTGGAAATTCCTAACAAGATAGGTTTTAGCCATTCTAACTCGTCATTCTCCCGCACAGTGATGCGGTATATGGGGATGATGCACTCCCTTCGCAGCCATCATATGATCCCCTGAAGTTAGTTTTCAGTACTAGGAAACAAATAAGTATTTCAGGTGGATGAATATTTCTGAGAAAAATCTTTTGAAAAGTTGATTATAAATCCACATACATGAATATGAATGAATTTAGGGAGTGTATAATAAGAAAAATATACTTCATATTTTGAAAAATCTGCAGAGTGAAAAAAAAAAAATATATATATATGTATATATATACATACACACAGAGACATTAAAAAAGTAGCATTATGTATGCCAATCGAAATTCACCATGAAATATATATCATCCACAGATCCAAAAATATTCATTTTAATGAACATGGATTTATGTCGTTCAACTAAGAAGCTCACCCGTATCTTGAATTTTCGGTTCCAGCAGCATTTAGTAGGAGTGATCTCTTCTCACAATTTGTATCTGCCAAGCCAGCCACCTCACAAAATGTACGAGTTATACCAGGTAGAATTCGATATGTGCATATAAAAATACATGTGATGAATAGGCTACAGAGAAAGGGAGAAAGTTATTCACATATTTGTTAACTTTTAAAACACATGGAGGACTATTTCAATTAAAATTCGCTAGATTTATAACACCTACCATTTATCATACGAAAGGCAAGTCCAACTATACACCATGCCTCCTGTGAACCTCTTGTATTTCTATTCTGTTTGGGTTATTTTTCTCCATAATATTAGGATTAGAAGTCAAAGTCTATTAGGGTATGTGTTAGTGTCAGGGATTCAGTATTTCGATAGGAAAATTTGAAAATGTATCCAATGTATATGCAAATATGTGCTACACAAAAAACTTCCCACTCTCATTCATAACAATGTCTTGACATTACCTTCGCCCCACATAAGACACAATTAGAGGAGAGGAGTTAGAAAATCTGTGAATACATATGTGGAATGGAAAATGCTCAGGAGTTCACAATTTGGAGGTGGTAGAGGAGTTTCCAAAAGTAAGGAACAGGGTAAACACTCCACAAACATGACGTTCTGCCAGCCTGACATCTGGAGAAACTGCCTCTAAGGTTGGGCAATGAAATATATGCTGTTGTCAGGAGCATTAGCTTCATTTGGAGTGAGACCATCAAAGCTGGGTCTTCATCTATGTGACATGAATGACATTGTTTCTTATTTTCCAATGAACATGAGGCATCAGTGCTGAATTTTCTATTTGTATGTAACTTGTGGCCACTGGGGTCTAAGTGTCTCCCCGTGTGGACTGTAAATCCATTTGGTCATCCTCCACTATTCGTGGTGTTTCTTGCTGCTGCACTGGGAGTTTGGAATTTGCTTCATGAAATACAAGGAGTTCAACAGGGACACAGTGCTGAAGTGAGTTCTGTCAATTGTGGTGGGTCGGGTTCTGCAGGAGAATGCACCAACCAGGCTTCTATCCCACATTGCTTGCCCCATTGACCATAGCAACCTGATTCTGAACATTGCCCTGAAACCTCTCCATATAACAATATGCTTTTACATATAAGAGTCTACTGGCTTCAAAATGTCAGTCACAATCCATTTGCAAGACAATGGCAGATCCACATGGCCCAACACAGATGTTTTATCACACACCTGCCAACCACTGCTCTAGGACAACTACTCAACAGGATCCAACTCACTGGCATCTCTGTTCTACACCATTTTCATAAAACCAAGTCAATCAAGGCACTGTCTTACATACTCATGATCAGCAACAGGACATCCAAATGTTCTCCAGTGCCACCCAGTCATGGGAATTTCAAAAATTTTTATGGTATTTATCTAGCCAATTTTCAAGGAAGAAGTTGGAGGCACTGTGGGTTTCAATTTATTCAGGAACCATTAAATGGTGAGTAAGTTCATTTTAATGAAAACTCTGGAGAATTCTCACAGGCAAGGCTTCTCAAAGAGTGGCCAAAATGTCAGATTAAGCCAGGCCCATTGAGGTCTACAATGTGAGGTCCATGTGTGTTTTGACTCTCAAAAATGGCTGCCAAGTCTTTAAGAATAAAATCATGTGATATCCTGGCTGAGATTCCCTGTGATCTGTGGAAAGCCAACTTGGGCCTAGATGTCTTTCCAAGGGCAACTCTCATGCATGGCCATCTAAAATCCCAACACAATTCATGGCAATACTTCTCTGAGATCAGTACCACAACTCAGTCTCTAAGGGGAATCACACCAGGGTGCAAGCCCACGTGGACCCAGTCATCTCTTCAAACCACCATTCAAATGTCCACAATTAAATCCCAAACACTCCCACATGGCCCAAATCTTCTTCCATATATACACTCATCATAACCTGTGGCTGGAGGTTTCCATGAGGGGAGCAGCCCACGTCAGTGTCCAAAATAAGCTTCCTGCACCTCATTTGCCTAAAGTCAGGGTGGCATGGACACCCTTCCTGTAAACCAGGAGTGATCAAATAGGCCTTCCTTTAATACTGCTTAGCTTCTCCAACTTGAGGCCTACTGACTTTGAGGTTTAGATTCTTTAAGTGAATTGGAGTCATGAGAAAAACAAGCACCTATGGGCTAGCCTGTGCTGGGTTTTGAAGAACTCATTTGACCCAAAGGATCCCTGTTCTCACTTGATGGATGTCAGGAACCTACCAGAGGAAGGCAAGAGATTTAATCAACAATATCTGATCTTTTTGCCATTTTGGTTTTCGATGCATGCATGGGATGTATCTTTAGATCCATCAGGTGCTGAGAATCTAAGCCTCAGCCTCACACAGGGCCAAGAGACTGATTCAGACATATCCCTTTTCAAAGCAATTAAGCATGGATCCACACGTGATGCCCATTCATTTGCATTTGAAAACTGTTTTCTTCAGGCTTCACAAAGTGGTGGCTTGAGGCAAAGTTCTTCCTGACATTCAGGGCAACAGAACAATAGGTAAGCAAAAGGACCAAAGCAGGGTTTCTCCACTGAGACTTTCCTGGTCAACTGATATCTGAGATTTCTGAGATGCTAGCCATTCCCTTCAACTATCTAGTACATTGCCATGTCACAGATATTGGAGGTGGTACATATCTTGGACACAAAACCATGATACTATTCTGGAGTGTTGCCAGAATTGAAGGAGAAAACAGGAAATTATGAAGCTAGTAGGTGTTGCCCATCCATAAGGCAAGCCTGATTCCACTCATATATTGGGCACAATGAATGCTGGCAAGCTTTCTAGTAGACAGGAAACATCCATTGATGCCTTCTCTCTTCTAATGTCTACAATCATGAACACAGTGGGATACACAGACACTCGCCTTGTCAAAGGACTTACTAAAAGTAGTCCACTCCAAACCAAACAAACTGCCTTTCCCACCTATTCTGAGAACTTGAGACAAAACCACAAAATCACACCCACACCCACAAAGGCACCTCCTTCCCCCAAGTAGGTCTGTGACTCTCCGGAGTGTCCTCTGACTGGTGGGCCATACTATGTTTCCCCAAAATGACCTCTCCTGTCTCAGTTCTGGTCTGCTTGGCCAACTCTGTGAAGTTGTCAAGAGCCAGTGGTGAGACACTACCTGCTTTCTGAGGAAAAGCCCCTCTTCAAAGGTTTCCTGGCATTTGGCCATCCTCACATCTGTAGGTTCAAAGAAAGACTGACTCTGTCCTTGGTAAATCCAAACATATGAGACCACTGGGACTGGGACAGGGACTGTGTCTGGGTTCCTGGCTTCCTGGATCCCAAGTTCAGAGAGTTTCATCACCAAGGAAGTGAGGTGAGGTCACTTCCTTCAGGATCTGAATTACATCACTGCCTTGGCAACCACTTTGCCCTAACAGTTGCTTCCAAAAGTCCCATTAGGTGGAGGCTGCCCCTGTTTTCCTGTAACACTTTCACAAGTTAGAATGTTATATCAATCATAAGCACCCCGGAACAGCTCTCCACACAGAACTGGTTTGGTCCATCTTGTATACATTAAGAAGAGAGAGTGATTCAGACACAACCCTTCAACCCGACCAGGATGACTGCCATGGAAGATGACTTTTGCTTTCTGAGGTATTTCATAGCTGCCTTCATCTTCACCAGGGATCATTTCTGCATGAACATTTGAGGTTCTCAGCAGGTGAAGATACCCTACATTCCTGTATTTTAAAACCAACTCTGTCCCTGCTCTTCGGTAAAGTTAGTGTATGGTTAGGGTTCATTATATGTTTGATTTGGGTTAGGAATCATTCTGCAGGATGAATAAAGGGATTGGGTACCTGCGATATTTATAAGAATATATAAGTGAAATATATGTATGAAAACGGAAATCTAAGAAAGATTTGAAGCCCAGAAGGGCATTGGGCCCTTGATTGGGATGCATAGTGTTGAATTACGTTCTGTACAATTGTCTCAGTTAAATCGATATACAATGGCATAGGACCTTGTACCTTGGATGATTGAATGTAGAAGAGAACATCCAGTTAAAAAGGGATAGTCGGTAGGATTAGAAAGATAGTCGGTAGGTTTAGGAAGAAGAGTGAGAATATGATTTGGAATAAAAAGCTTCTTTAGCAATAGGGTTTTGTTTAGAGAGTGAATGTAAATGTCAGTACATGTGAAGAGTCTTTCACAATGATGAACTGGGGAAATTATGTAGAAAAGCAGGTATCAATAGAGACATAACGAAATCAGGCAAAGTATAAATGAGTGATAGGATTAGACATTTTCAACAGGGTTGAGTTTGAATATATAATCATAGGAAAAAACAAATATGTTGTCACCAATGGGATTGACATTTGAGAGCATTAGGCAACCTGGACACGGATGTTATTACTTATCCATGTTCACTTTCCTTTTAGGCTTTGGTACAATCATAAGTGTGACCTTTACATTTTTTTTTGTTCAGAATATTTCGGTGGTAAAATGTATATGTAGATCAGGTAACATGAGTATTTCTTTCACCATGTCTGGGAGCAATATTTTGAAGACATATACATTAGTATTAGGGGTACAAAGAGGTGTACCCTGTGTCTATGAATATAGAGATAATGCATGAATAGACGATAATATGAATAAATAATGTATCTGGTTCCACTTTAAATAATGGATTGAATTGAAATCTGAAAATATATAAGAAATCTTATATTGATATATAATCATTCATTTCAACCAGTTATATATCTAATGGTAATATTAGGATTATGGTTTATCATGAAGGGTGTTTGAGTTTTGCTTTATAAGTGATGATGTTAAACGAAAATAATGTGTTTGGAAAGAAGTCTCATGAAAAGACCAGTCAAGAAACATAGAAGAATCATGTGTTCTGAATCAGAAAGTGATTGATCGTGAAACAAATGCCTATAAATTTTCTAACTTTTGAATGAAATATATATCCTATGATGTGCATAAACTGAAGACATCGTAACGTATAAGTGTTGAATAAAAATGAAAATCAAAATACACATCATGTCCCCTAAGAATATACTTGCATTGATGTTAAACTAGCTCAGTAACTGTAGAAATATTAGGTTTTGTTTGCACCTTTCACTGAATTTAGTTTTCAGTACTAGAAAACAAATATGTATTTCAGGTGGATGATTATTTCTGAGAATAATCTTGTGGAAAGTTGATTATAAATACACATATATGAATATGAATGAATTTAGGGAGTGTATAATAAGACACATATATTTCATATTTTAAAAAATCTGGAGAGTGTATATATATATATATATATATATACACTCTCATACATACACACTCACATGCACAGATATAAAAAAGTAGCAATACAGGAAATCCATCATGAAGGCAGGCATGGAAAAATCAAGTCTCTGACCTCTTCAGCTGCGCGGGCATCGGGAGTCGTAAACTGTCTAAATGCTGTTTGCTCAGAATCACTAGGCAATGTTGACCTAATGTGGATCTGGTGCGAACATTCTGGGCCCCTCAGAACACACACCGAGCCTGGATCGGCTGCATTCAACCTCCGGTTTGCCTGGTTCTCGTGACTCAGCACTAAGATCCCTCTGAAATAACTGTTCGGCCCTTCTGAACTTTCAGAGGTAAAAGCCAACCAAGAATTCAAAGGCAGTGGCCACAGGATTGAAACGGCGCTTGGGAGAGACAGTCAGGACCCACCCGTTGCGTTGGTTACCTTGCAAAGGGAACAAACGGTCACCATTTGCATGGGATACCACCATAGCATAGAAATGATGTCACGGGCAGAGGAGATAACTTCATTGAAACCAGCGTGACAGGTGTGTAATCCCCTAGCCATCTCTCTCAACACAGCGGTGAAACCTTAAGGGCCCCTCCCAGCTCTGCCGTAAGGGCCTCTTCCAGCTCTCCCGTGAGCGCGATAGCCAGACCTAGGGAATCTGGATTGGCTCGGGACTAGCGGCGTGGAATTCCGGGCTCCTGATCCCACAAGTGCTGACAATTGAGGTCTCTTACACCACGTACCGGTGGTGTGGCTCCCAGAGGGCAAGAAAATTCGCTGGGGGTCCTCAGCCCCAAGCTCTACAAACTTAGGGTCTGAGGGAGGCAAACAGGGAGAGTGTGCACAGGCGTTCATGAAAACAGGGCTGCCAGGAGTAGAGTTCTGGCTTGTAACCACTATTGTGGTGAGCGTCACAGGTGATCAGGGCATGGCTTGAGGAAGCACAAGAGAAGGCCCTAGGCACTCAGGATTGGAGATCCGCCAAGTTTGGGAGGAAGAGCTGCTGCACAGTGATTGGTTCCCACTTATTCAGAGGAGGAGCTTGGCCCAGTGCACACAGCTCCACATACTGAAAGAGAAGTTAATTGAACTCTATGACTGCATGTATTATTATTATTTTTTTAATTTATATTTTTTATATTTCTTTCATTTTCATTTTTGTTGTTGTTGTTCTTTAACTTTTTTAATGTTTTTATTTTTTATTTATTATTTTATCATTATTATTATTAATATTATTTTAAATTTTAATTTTCATTTTTTAATTATAATTATTATTTAAATTTTTTTTCTTTCTTTATTTTCTATTTTTTTCTTTTGTCTTTTCATTTCTTTTCAATTTTCTTATTCTCCCTTCCTTGAATTCTACCTGTCTACTCTCATTCTCTTTAGTGACTTCTTCCCTTCCCTTCTAATATCTTTCCTCCCAAGCATCAAATAAATTTATAAGAGTAAGCAGTAACTCAGCAGTCAAACAAAACAAGAAGTAACATGAGCAGCATAAAAAAGCAAGGAAGAAAAGGAGTACAAACAATGATGGACAGCCTAAATATTCAGAAGGACCTAGAGTCATCAGAAAAATGGTCATATAAAGAACTCAAGAAATACCTTAGACAGATGGAATGGAACCTTAAAGAGGATACGAGACATCAAAACCAAACAGTGAAAGAACACATTGAAAATGAATTTCATAAACAGATATAAAAAGAAATTAAGCATCTTAATTAGGAGATAGAGATTATAAAAAAAATCAAACAATAATTCTAGAAATGAAGGAAATGATAAAACAAATTAAAAACTCAATTGAGAGTATCACTAACAGAGTGGAGCAAGTAGAAGACAGAATGTCAGATAATGAAGACAAAATATATCATCTTGAAAAAAGTCTAGCCAACAAAGAAATGCTGGTAAAAAGTCATGAGAAAAACATCCAAGAGATATGGGATAACATAAGAAAAAAAAAAAAAAACTAATGAGTCATCTGGATAGAGGAAGGTACAGAGATTCAAACCAAGGGAATGAGTAACCTGCTGTATGAAATAATTACAGAAAACTTTCCAGAAATAAAAATGGAAAGGGATAAAAAAAATTGTAGATGCTTACAGGACACCGAGCACACAAAATCACAGTAGACCAATGCCAAGACACATTGTTATGAAGATATCCAATATACAGAACAAAGAGAAAATATTAAAAGCTACAAGAGAAAGGAGGCAGATTACAATCAGGGGTAAACCAAAAATGTTAACAACAGATTTTTCATCACAGACGCTGAAAGTGAGAAGATCCTGGAACAACGTATTTCAAACACTTAAAAACAGTGGATGCCAACCAAGAAATCTGTATTCAGCAAAATTAAGCTTCAGGTAAGACAACGAAATAAAAACATTTCGTGATAAACAAAAGCTAAAAGAACTTGCAGCCAGAAAACCAGCATTGCAAAGCATCTTAAGGAAAACACTACACGAGGAAAAAATGAATATCAACAAAGAAAACCATCAGTGGGAAGTGCCTCATTAATGACAGAGGGCGGGGGAAAAGTTAATCATGGATAAACAAACTAAATTAAAAAAAAAGATAAATAATCAAAGACGGGTGGCAATACAAACCATATATCAATACTAACTCTAAACTTTAATGGCTTAAACTCTCCAATAAAGTGACATAGACTTGTAACGTGGATTAAAAAAAACAAATCCAACAATATGTTGCTTCCAGGAGACACATCTGAATGGAAAAGACATACACAGGCTGAAGGTGAAAGGTTGGGAAAATTTATACCATGCACACGGTCCTTGTAAGCAAGCAGGGGTGACCATCCTCATATGGAATAAAATCGACTTCAAGACTAATTTAATCAAAAGGGATAAGGAAGGACATTATATACTGTTGAAAGGAACCATTCACCAACAAGACATAACAATTATCAATATTTACGCAGCAAATAATGGTGCTGCAACATTTATAAAACAAATTCTCCTCAAGTTCAAGAATCAAATAGACCACAACACAATAATTATGGGAGACTTCAACTCACCTCTCTCACCATTGGACAGATCCTCCAAACAAAAGTTGAATAAAGAAAATATAGAATTCAATATCACAATCAATACCCTAGACTTAACTGACATATATAGAATATATCAACCATCATCAAGTGGATATACTTTTTTCTCACCAGCACATGGATCCTTCTCAAAAATAGACCATATATTATGCCATAGGGCAACACTCAGTAAATATAAAGGGGTGGAGATAATACCATGAATTTTTTTCTGATCACAATGGAATGAAACTGGAAACCAACGGTAAAAGAAGGAAGGAAAAATCCTACATCACATGGAAAATGAACAATATGTTACTGAATGATCAATGGGTTACAGAAGACATAAAGGAGGAAATCAAAAAATTCTTAGAGCTAAATGAAAATACAGACACAACATATCAGATTCAATGGGACACAATGAAACAAGATTCAAGAGGCAAATTCATCGCCTGGAGGTCATTCCTCAAAAAAAGAAAAAAACAAAAACAACAAATAAATGAGCTCTCACTTAATCTCAAAGCCCTAGAAAAGGAAGAGCAAAACAACAGCAAATGTAGCAGAAGGCAAGAAATTATTAAAATCAGAGAGTAAATCACGAAATTGAAACAAAAGAAACTATTAAAAAATTAACAAAACTAATAGTTGGTTCTTCGAAAAAATAAATAAGATTGACAGACCCTTAGCCATGCTAACGAGGAGAAGAAGAGAGAGAACTCAAATTACTAACATACGGGATGAAAAAGGCAATATCACAACAGATGCTACATAAATACAGAAGACAATTAGAAATTATTTTGAAAACCTATATTCCAATAAAATAGAAAATAGTGAAGACATTGATACATTTGTTAAGTCATATGATTTGCCTAGACTGAGTCAGGAGGATACACACAATTTGAACAGACCAATATCAATCGATGAAATAGAAGAGGCAATCAAACTACTACCAACCAAGAAAAGCCCAGGATCGGATGGGTATACAGCGGAGTTTTACAAAACCTTTAAAGAAGAATTAATACCAATAATTTTCAAGTTATTCAGAAAATAGAAAAACAGGGAGCTCTGCCAAATTCATTCTATGAGGCCAACATCACCCTGATTCTGAAACCAGACTAAGACACCTCAATGAAAGAAAACAACAGACCAATATCTCTGATGAACCTAGATGCAAAAATTTTCATTAAAATTCTGGTGATTTGGATACAAAGGCACATCAAAAAAATTGTGCACCATGATCAACTAGGATTCATCCCTGGGATGCAAGGAGGGTTCAATATATGGAAATCAATAAATGTTATTCACAACATCAATAGACTTAAAAATAAGAACCATAAGATGATCTTGATAGATGCAGAAAAACCATTAGAAAAAGTAGAGCATTCCTTTACGTTCAAAACATTAGAAAAACTAGGGATAAAAGGAACATACCTCGACATTGTAAAAACTATCTATGTTAAGCCTCAGGCTAGCATCATTCTGAATGGAGAAAAATTGAAGGCATTCTTTCTAAAATTTGGAACAAGACAGGGATGTCCTCTATCACCACTTCTATTCAATATAGTTCTCGAAAAACTGGCCAGAGCAATTAGAAAGTTGAAAGACATTAAAGACATAAAAATAGGAAAAAAAGAACTTAAATTATCACTATTTGAAGATGACATGATTCTATACATAGAAGACCCAATAGGGTCTACAGAAAAAAACTACTAGAACTAATAAATGAATTCAGCAATGTGGCTGGAAATGAAATCAACATGCATAAATCAAAGGCATTTCTGTATATCAGCGACAAAACTTCTGAAATGAAAATGAGGAAAAACACTGCATTCACAATATCCTCATAAAAAATTAAATACTTCGGAATCAACCTAACAAAAGAGGTGAAAGATTTATACAATGCAAACTACAGAACCCTTAAAAGAGAAGTAGAATAAGATCTTAGAAGATTGAAAAATATACCCTGTTCATGGATAGGCAGAACTAACATCATCAAAATGGCGATATTACTAAAAAGTTGTCTGTAGGTTTAATGAAATGCCAATCTAAATCCCAAATGAATTTTTTGTAGAAATAGATAAACCAATCATGAAATTCATATGGAAAAATAAACGACCCAGAATAGCAAAAGCAATTCTAAGCAGGAAGTGTGAATCAGGCGGTATAGCGATACCAGATTTCAAACTATATTACAGAGCAATAATAACAAAAACAGCATGGTACTGGTACCAAAACAGGCGGGTGGACGAATGGTACAGAATGGAGGACACAGAGACTAATCCAAAAAGCTACAACTATCTTATATTTGATAAAGGAGCTAAAAGCTTGCAATGGAGGAAGGATAGCATCTTCAACCAATCGTGTTGGGAAAACTGAAAATCCATATGCAACAAAATGAAACTGAATCCCTTTCTCTCGCCATGCACAAAAGTTAACTCAAAGTGGATCAAGGAGCTAGATTCAAATCAGAGACTCTGCATCTGATAGAAGAAAAAGTTGGTTCCAATTTACATATTGTATGGTCAGGCTCCAAATTCCTTAATAGGACAACCATAGCACAAGAGTTAATAACAAGAATCAACAAATGGGAGTTACTTAAACTGAAAATTTTTTTCTCAGAAAGAGAAACAATAAGAGAGGTAAATATGGAGCCTAGATCATGGGAACAAATTTTTACTCCTCACCCTTCAGATGGAGCCCTAATATCCAGAGTATACAAAGTATACAAAGAACTCAAATAATTAGACAATAAGATAACAAATAACCTAATGGGCCAAGGACCTGAACAGACACTTCTCAGAGGAGGACATAGAATCAATCAACAAGTACATGAAAAAATGCTCTCCATTTCTTGCAGTCAGAGAAATGCAAATCAAAACCACCCTAAAATACCATCTCAATCCAGTGAGATTGGCAGCCATTATGAAGTCAAACAACAACAAGTGCTGGCGACGATGTGGGGAAAAGGGTACTCTTGTACATTGCTGATGGGACTGAAACTGGTGCAGCCAATTTGGAAAGCAGTATGGAGATTCCTGGGAAGGCCGGGAATGGAAGCACCATTTGACCCAGCTATTGCCCTTCTCGCACTATTCCCTGAAGACCTTAAAAGAGCGTACTACAGGGATACTGCCAATCGATGTTCATAGCAGCACAATTCACAATTGCTACACTGTGGAACCAACCCAGATTACCTTCAATAGATGAATGGATAAAAAAAAAATGTTTTTTTTAATATACTATGGAGGATTACACAGCACTAAAAAATGACAAAATAATGGAATTTGCAGGGAAATGCATGGCACTAGAGCAGATTATGCTTAGTGAAGCTAGCCAATCCCAAAAAAACAAATACCAAATGACTTCTTTGATATAATGAGAGCAACTAAGAACAGAGCAGAGAGGAAGAGCATGAAGAAAAGATTAACATTAAGCAGAGACATGAGGTGGGAGGGAAAGGTAGAGAAAAGAGAAATTGCATGGTAATGCAGGGAGACCCTTATTGTTACAAAAAAATACATATAAGAGGTTGTGAGTGTAATGGAAAAATAAACAATAAGTGAAATGAATTACAGTAGGTAGCGTAGAGAGAGAAGATGGGAAGAGAGTGGAGGGGGGATAGTAGGGCATAGGAAAGGTAGCAGAATACAACAGTAACAAATAAGACATTATGTAAAAATATGGATGTGTAACTGATGTGATTCTGCATTCTATATTTGGAGTAAAAATGGGAGTTCATAACCCACTTGAATCTAATGTATGAAATATGATATGTCAAGAGCTTTGTAATGTTTTGAGCAACCAATAAAAGAAAAAAAAGGTAGCAATATATATGCCAATCGAAAATCTTCATCAAATATATATAATCCAAAGATCGAAAAATATTCATTTTACTGAAATGGATTTATGTATAATGTTATTCAACTAGGAAGCTCACCCGTAGGTTGAATTTTCAGTTCCAACAGCGTTTAGGAGGAGTGATCTCTTCTCACAATTTGCATCTGCCAATTCAGCCACCTCACATGTGTGTAAAAGTGATATCAGGTAGGATTCTATATGTGCATATAAAAATACATGTGCTGAATAGGCTACAGAGAAAGGGAGACAGGGATTCACATATTTGTTAATTTTAAAAACACATCTAGAACTATTTCAACAGAAAATTGACTAGATTTAAAACTCCTACATTATATAATGCAAAAAGCAATTCCAACTATACACCATGCCTCCTCTGAACTGCTTGTATTTCTATTCTTTTTGGGTTATTTTTCACCATCATTTTAGGATTATTAGTCAGAGACTAGTAGGGTACAGGTTAGTGTCAGGGATTAAGTATTTCAAATGGAAAATTGGAAAATGAATCCAATGTGTATGTAAATATGTGCTACACAAAAATCTTCCCACTCACATCCAGAACAATGCCTTGACATTACCTTCGCCCCAAGTAAGACACAATTAGAGTTGAAAAGTGTAAAAATCTAGGAATACATACATGGAATGGAATATGCTCGGGAGTTCACAACTTTTGAGGTGGTAGAGGAGTTTCCAAAAGTAAAGGACAGGGTAAACACTCCACAAACAAGGAGCTCTGCTGGCCTAAGAATTCTTGGGAAATGGCCTCTGAGGTTGGGATCCTGAAATATATGTTGCTGTCATGAGCTTTAGCTTCCTTCGTAGTGAGACCATCAAAGCTGGGTCTGCATCTATGTGACCGGGAAGAGATGGTTTCTTATATTCCAATGAACATGAGGCAGCAGTGCTCAATTCTCTCTTTGTAGGTAAACTGTGGCCACTGGATTCTAAGTGTCTCCCAGTGGGGACTGTGAAGACATTTGGTCATCCTCCACTTTTCATGGTGTTTTTTGCTGCTGCACTGGGAATTTGGTATGTGCTTCACAAAATATAAGAAGTTCATTTGGGATACAGTGCTGGAGGGAGTTCTGTCACTTGTGGTGGGTCAGGGTCTGCAGGAGAATGCACCAACCAGGCTTCTATCCCACAGAGCTTGCCCCAGTAACCATAGTAAACTTATTCTGAACATTGCCCTTAAAACTCTCCATATAACAGGATGCCTTTACATATAAGGGTCTCATGTCTGCACTATATCAGTCACAAGCCATTTGGAAGCCAATGGCAGATCCACATAGCCCCTCCATGATGTTTTTTCACACACCTTCCCACCACTGCTCTAGGCCCACTACTCAGCAGGCTCCAAATTACTGGCATCTCGTGTTCTACATCATTTTCATGAAACCCAGTTAAACAAGGCACTGTCTGGTATACACATGATAAGCAACAGGACATCAAATTTTCTGCAGTTCCACCTGGTCATGGGAATTTAAAAAATTTCATGGTATTTATTTAGCAATTTTTCAAAAATGAAGTTAGAGGCACTGTGGGTCTCAATTCATTCAGGAACCATTAAGTGTGAGAAAGTTCATTTCAATGAAAGCTCTGGAGAACTCTCAAAGTCAAGGCTTCTCAAAGAGTTACCAAATGGTCACATAAAGCCAGGCCAATTCACGTCTACAATGTGAGGTCCATGTATGTTTTGACTCTCATCTATGGCTGCCAAGTCTTTCAGAATAAAATCATGTGATATCCTGGCTGAGATTCCCAGGCCTCTGTGGAAAGCCACCCTGAGCATAGATGTCAGTTTCCAAGAGTGAGTCTTATGTGTGTCCTCCTAAAATCCCAACACAATTCATGGCAATACTTCTCTGAGGTCAATTCTAGAATGCAGTCTCTAAGGGGAATCACACCAGAGTTCAAGCCCAGGTGGACCCAGTCATCCCTTCCAACCGCCACAAAAATTACCACAATTAAAATCAAAACACTCCCACAGGGCCATCATCTTCTTCCACGTAGACACTCATCATAACCTCTAGCTTGAGGTTTCTATGAGCCCAAGGTAGTGTCCAAAATAAGCTCACTTGCCCCTTATTTGCCTAAAATCATGGTGGCCTGGACACTCTTCCTGTGAACCAGGAGTGATCAAATATTCCTGCTGTTAAAGTGTTCCACTTCTCCAATTTCAGCCTACTGGCTGTAGGGTATAGATTCTTTATGTGATTTGGATTCATGAGAAAATCCAAGCACATATGGGCTAGCCTCTGCAGGGATTTCAAGAACTCATTTGACCCAAAGGATCCCTATTCTCACTTGATGGAGTTCAGGAACCTAAAACAAGAAGGCAAAAATATTCATCCACAATGACTGCTCTTTTGGACATATTAGTTTTGGAAGAACATGGGATCTTTCTTTAGATCCATCAGGTGCTGAGAATCTAAGCCACAACCTCATACAAGGACAAGAGGCTGATTCAGACACATCCCATTCTAAAGAAATTAAGCAAAGAGCCACAGGTGGGGTCCATTCATTTCCATATGAAAACAGTGTTTTTCAGGCTACACAAAGGGGTGGCCTGAGGCAAAGACCTTTCTGACATTTAGGGTAATAGAAATAGAATTAAGCAAATGGCCCAAAGAAGGGTTTCTCCACTGAGACTTTACTGCACACACTGATATCTGAGTTTTCTGAGATGATCTCATTCCCTTCAGCTATCCAGAACATGGCCATGTCACAGAGCCTTGTGGTGTTACATATCTGGGAAACAAAACCATGAGTCTATTCTGGAGAGTGGCCAGAATTCACGTAGAAAACAGGAACTTTAGAAGATAGTAGATGTTGCCCATCCATAAGGCAAGCTGCAGTGCATTCATCAATTGCGCAGTATGAATTGCGGAAGCTTTCAACTAGAGACAACACATCCATTGGTGCATTCTCTTTTCTAATGTCTACAACCATGGATACAGTGGGATACACAGACATAGAAACACTCACAATGTAAAACGACTTACTAGAAACAGTCCACTCCAAACCAAACAAACCACCTTTCCTACCTATTCTCAGAACATGAGAAAAAACCACAAACTCACACCTACAACGGCAAAGGCACTTCCTTCCCCCAAATAGGTCTGTGACTATCCGGAGTGTCTTCTGACTGGTGGGCCATATTATGTTCCCCCAAAATGGCTTGTCCTGTTTCACATCTGGTCTCAATGTCCAACTCCGTGAAGTTGTAAGGATCCAGCAGTGAGCCACTGCCTGCTTTCTCAGGAAAGGCCCCTCTTCAGAGCTCTGCTGGCATTTGGCCATCCTCACATCAGCAGGTACCAAGAAAGACTGACTATGTCTTTGGGAAAAGCAAACAAGTTAGCCCACTGGGTCTGGAGTGGGACTGGCTCTGGGTGCCTGGCTTCCTGGATCCCAAGTTCAGAGAATTCCATCACCAAGGAAGTGAAGTGAGGTCACTTCTTTCAGGAACTGAATATGGTCACTGCCTTGGTAACCACTTTGTCCTAACAGTTGCTTCCAAGGTTCCCATGAGATAGAGGCTGCCCCAACATCCTGTGACACATTCAGAAGTTATAATGGTATATCAACTATAGGCACCCTGGAACAGCTCTCCACAGAGGCCTGGTTTGGTCCATCTTCTCTACATTAAGAAGAGAGAGGCTGATTCAGACACATCAATTCATCCTGACCAGGTTGTTTGCATGGAAGATGACTATTGCTCTCTCAGGTCCTACATAGCTGCCTACATCTTCTCCAAGGATCATTTCTTCATGGATCTTTGAGGTTCTAAGCAGGTGGAAGATCTTCTACATTTCTATATTGTAAGACCCACTCTGTCGCTGCTCTTAAGTTAGTTATATTGAGGGAACAGTGTATGGTTAGGGTTAATAACAAGTTCGATTTGGGTTACGAATCATTCTGCGGGATGAATAATGGTATTGGCAACCTGCGATATTTAAAAGAGTATACATGTGAAATATAAGTATGAAAGCAGAAATCTAGGTAAGATTTGAAGCCCAGAAGGGCATTGGGGACTTGAGTGGGATACTTAACTTTGAGTTATGTGCTGCACAGATGTCTCAGATAAATCAATATAGACTGGCATCGGACCTTGTACCTTGGATGATTGAATGTTGAAGAGAGCATCCAGTCAAAAACCGATAGTCGGTAGGATTAGGAAGGTAGTTGGTAGATTTAGAAAGAAGAGTGAGCATAGGATTTGAACCAAAAGTTCTTCAGCAATAGGGTTTCGGGTAGAGAGTGTATGTAAATGTCAGCACATGTGAAGAGTCAGTCACAATGATGAACTGGGGAAAACATGTAGGAAAGCAGATATCAATAGAGACATTAGGAAATCAAGCAAAGTATAAAGTGTGTGATAGGGTTAGACATTTTCAACAGGTTTGAAGTTGAATATATAATCTTAGGAAGAAACAAATATGTAGTCACCAATAGGATTGATATTTGAGAGCATTAGGCAACCTGGACATGGATGATTTTAGTAATGGATGCTATCTTTTCATTTAGGCTTTGGTACAATTGTAAGTGTGACCTTTGCTTTTTGTGTCCGGAATATTTCTGTGATAAAATGTGTATGTAGATCAGGTGACATGAGTATTTCTTCCACCATTTCTGAGAGCAATATTTTGAAGATTTATAAATTCGTATGGGGGTACAAATAGGTGTACCCTGTTTCTATTAATATAGACATAATGCATGAATAGACAATACTGTGAATAAATAATATAACTAGATCCACTTTAAATAATGGATTGAATGGATATCTGAAAATATATAAGAAATGTTATATTGATATACAATCATTAATTCCAACCAGTTATATATCTAATGATTATCTTATGGTTATGGTTAATCATGAAGGGTGTGTGAGTTTTTCTTCAAAATTGATTATGGAAATCGAAAACAATATATTTGGAAAAAAAGTCTCATGAATAGACCAGTCAAGAAACATAGAGAAATACATGTGTTCTGGAGCAGGAAGTGACTGAAAGTGAAACAAATGCCTATAAATTTGCTAACTAGTGAATGAAATATATATGCTAAGATGTGCATAAACTGAAGAAATAGTAATGTACCAGTGTGGAATAAAAATTAACATCAAAATACACATCGTGTCCCATAGGAACCAACATGCATTGATGTTCAACTGGGTCAGTTAATGTAGACATATTAGAATTTGTATGCACCTTTCACTGAAGTTAGTTCTCAGTACTAGGAAACAAATATGTATTTCAGGTGTTTGAGTATTTCTAAGAATAATCTTGTGAAAAGTTGATTATTAATCCACATACATGAACATGAATGAATTTAGGGAGTGTATATAAGACACATAATTTTCATATTTTTAAAAATCTGGAGAGTATATACACACACACACACACAAACACAGAAATTAAAAAATAGCAATATATATGCCAATCGAAATTCATCATGAAATATATATCATAAAGATGCAAAAACATTCATTTTACTGAACATGGGTTTATGTATAATGTTGTTCCACTGGGAAGCTCACCCATAGGTTGAATTTTCAGTTCTAACAGCGTTTAGGACGAGTGATCACTTCTCACAATTTGTATCTGCCAAGTCATGTAACTCAAAAGAATGTACGTGTGATACCGTGTAGGATTCTATTTGTGCATATAAAAATACATGTGCTGAATAGGCTCCAGAAAATGGGAGACAGTAATTCACATATTTGTTATCTTTCAAAACACATGGAGAACTATTTCAATTAAAAATTGACTAGATTCATAATACCTACCCTTTATCATGCAAAAGGCAAGTCCAACCCTGAACTGCATGTATTTATGTACTGTTTGGGTTATTTTTCTCCATCATATTAGAATTAGTAGTCAGAGTCTATTAGAATATGGGTTAGTGTCAGGGATTCAGAATTTCGAATGGAAAAATAGGAAAATTAATCCAATGTGTATGCAAATATGTGCTAAAACAAATCTTCTGACTCTCATCCAGAACAATGCCTTGAAATTATCTTCGCCCCAAGTAAGACACAATTAGAGAAGAAAAGTTGCAAAATCTGTGATTACATTTCTGGAATGGAAAATGCTCAGGAGTGCACAAACTTGGAGGTGGTATAAGAGTTTCCAAAAGTAAGAACACGGTACACACTCCACAAACATGGAGCTCTGCATGCCTAAAACTTTTAGAGAAACTGCCACTGAGGTTGGGCAATGATATATAGGTTTTTGTCAGGAGTTAAGCTTCCTTTGTAGTGATACCCTCAAAGCTGGGTCTGCATCTATGTGACCTGGAGGACAAAGTTTCTTATTTTCCAATGAACACAAGGCAGCACTGCTGAATTCTCTCTTTGTAGATAAACTGTAGCCCCTGGGGGTTTATTTTCTCCCCGTGTGGACTGTGAAACAATTTGGTCATCCTCCACTTTTCGTGGTGTTTCTTGCTGCTGCACTTGGAGATTGGTACATGCTTCACGAAATACAAGGAGTTCAACTGGGAAACAGTGCTGGAGAGAGTTCTGTCATGTGTGGTGGGTTATGGTCTGCAAGAAAATGCACAAACCAGGCTTCTATCTCTCAAAGATTGCTCCCTTGTCCATAGCAACCTGATTCTGAACATTGCCCTGAAACCTCGCCATAGAACAAGATGCCTTTACATATAAGGGTCTGAAGTCTGCACTATGTCAGTCACAAGCCATTTGGAAGCCAATGGCAGATCCACATGGACCCACCATGATATTTTATCACACACCTGCCCACCACTGCTCTACACCCACTACTCAGCAGGCTACAAATTACTGGCATCTCTGTTCTAAACAATTTTCAGAAAACCCTGTCAATCAAGGAACTGTCTGGTACACTCATAATAAGCAATAGGACATCGAATGTTTCTGGAGTGCCACCTGGTCATGGGAATTTCAAAAATTTCATGGTATTTATCTAGCCATTTTTCAAGGATGACATTGGATGCACTGTGAATTTCAATTATTCAGGAACCATTAAATGTTGAGAAAGCTCAATTCAAAGAAAATTCTGGAGAACTCTCACAGGCAAGGCTTTCCAAAGAGTGGACAAAAGGTCACTTGAAGCCAGGACCATTGAGGTCTACAATGTGAGGTCCTATGTGTTTTGACTCTCAACTATGGCTGCCAAGTCTTTCAGAATAAAATCATGTGATATCCAGGCTGAGATTCCCAGTTCTTTGTGGAAAGCCACCCTGGTCCTAGATCTCAGGTTCCAAGGCGACTCTCATGCGTGGCCTCCTAAAATCCCAACACAATTCATGGCAATACTTCTCTGAGGTCAGTTTCAGAACTCAGTCTCTAAGGGGAAACACACCAGGGTTCAATCCCTGGTGACCCAGTCATCTCTTCCAACCGCCACACAAATGACCAGAATTAAAACCAAAACACTCACACATGCCCCTCATCTTCTTCCATATAGACACTAATCATAACCTTGGCTGGAAGTTTCCATGAGGCACACAGCACAAGACAATGTCAAAATAAACTCCCTTGCCCTTCATTTGTCTAAAGTCAGTGTTTCTGGACACTGTTCCTGTGAACCAGGGCTGATCAAAGATGCCTGCCATTAATACTGTTCCACTTCTCCAATTTGAGGCATAGTGACTGTCAGGTATAGTTTCTTTATGTGATTTGGAGTCATGAGAAAACCCAAGCACCTATGGGCTAGCCTCTGCAGGGCTTGAAGGACTCAGTTGACCCAAAGGATCCCTCTTCTCACTTGATGGAGATCAGGAACCTTACAGAGGAAAACAAGAGACTTCATCCACAATGATTGCTCTTTTGGCCATTTTGGAATTGGATGCACACATGGGATCTTTCTTTAGATCCATCAGGGCTGAGAATCTGAGCCATGGACTCACACTGCACTAATAGGTGGATTCAGACATATCCCTTTGCAAAGCAATTAAGCAAAGATCCACAGGTGATGCCCATTTATTTTCATTTGAAAACTGATATTTTCAGGCTTTGGAAAGGTGTGGCCTTAGGCAAAGACCTTCCTTACATTCAGGGCAACAGAACAATAGAAAAGCAAATTCCCAAAGCAGAGTTTCTCCACTGAGACTTTCCTGGTCACACTGATATCTGAGTTTTCTGTGATACTCACCATTCTCTTCAGCTATCCAGTACATGGCCATGTCCCAGATTGTGGAGGAGATACATATCTTGAACACAAAACCATGAGCCTATGGGAGAGTGGCCAGAATTCAGGAAGAAATCAGGAATGTAGAAAGGTAGTAGGTGTTGCCCATCTATAAGGTAAGCTGCAGTCCATTCATAAATTGGACAAGATGAATGCTGTGAAGATTTCTACTAGACAGGACACATCCTTTGATGCATTCTCTTTTCTATTGTCTGCAACCACGGACACAGTGGGATACACAGAATCACTCACCTTCTCAAAGCACTTACTAGAAACAGGCCACTCCAAATTAAACAAACCGACTTTCCTACATATTCTTAGAAGATGAGACAAAATCACTAACACACAAACACACCCAAAAAGGCACCTTCTTTCCCCAAGTAGGTCTGTGACTATCCGGAGCATCCTCTGACTGGTGGACCATACTATGTTCCCCTGAAATGGGCTGTCGTATGTCAGATCTGGTCTCCTTGGCCAAAACTGTGAAGTTGTCAGGAGCCAGCGGTGAGCCACTGCCTGCTTTATCAAAAAAAAAAAAAGCCCCTCTTCAGAGCTTTCCTGGCATTTGTCCATCTTCAATTCAGTAGTTGCCAAGAAAGACTGACTCTGTCCTTGGTTAATCCAAACATGTGAGACCACTGCAACTGGGACTGGGCCTGCCTCAGAGTGCCTGGCTTCCTGGATCCAAAGTTCAGAGTGTTACATCAACAAGAAAGTGACGTAGGTCACTTCCTCTAGAACTGAATGAGGTCACTGCCTTGGCAACCACTTTGTCCTAACAGTTGCTTCGAAGGGTCCATGAGATGGAGGCTGCCCCTACTTCCTTTGACACTTTCACAAGTTAAAATGGAATATCAACCATAGGCACCCGGGAACAGCTCTCCACACAGGCCTGGTTTGGTCCATCTTCTCTACATTAAGAAGAGAGAGACTGCTTCAGACACATCCCTTCATCCTTACCTGGTTGTTTGTCATGGAAGATGACTTTTGCTCTCTGAGGTCCTTCATATCTGCCTATATCTTCTCCAGGGATAATTTCTGCATGGACCTTTGAGGTTCTCTGCAGGTTGAAGATCTCCTACATTCCTGTATTGTAAGACCAACTCTGTCCCTGCTCTTCTATAAAGGTAGATTGAGGGAATCGTGTATGTTTAGGGTTAATAACATGTTTGATTTGGGTTAGGATCATTCTGCTGGATGAATAATGTTATTGGAAACCTGCGATATTTATAAGATTATAGAGGTGGAATATATGTATGAAAACAGAAATCTCAGTAAGATTTAAAGCCCAGAAAGTCATTGGGTCCTTGATTGGGATAGTTAGCTTTGAATTATGTTCTGTGCAGATGTCTCAGATAAATCTATACACAATGGCATAGGATCTTGTACCTTAGATGATTGAATGTTGAGGAGAACATTCATTCAAAAAGGGAGAGTTGGTAAGATTACGAAGAGAGTTGGTAAGATTAGAAAAAAGTGTGAGTATAGGATTTGGACAAAAAGTTCTTTAGCAATAGGGTTTTGGGTAGAGAGAAAATGTAAATGTCAGCACATGTGAAGAGTCAGTCACAATGATGAACTGGGGAAAATATGTAGGAAAGCAGATATCAACAGAGACATAAGGAAATCAGGCAAAGTATAAAATGAGTGATACCAATAGACATTTTCAACAGGCTTGAGATTGAATATATAATCTTAGGAAGAAACAAATTTGTAGTCACCAATAGGATTGACATTTGAGAGCATTAGGCAACCTGGACATGGGTGATTTTCATAATCCATACTCACATTCCATTTAGGCTTTGGTACAATCGTAAGTGTGACTTTGCATTTTGTGGCCAGAATATTACTGTGATAAAATGTATATGTAGATCAGGTGACATGAGTATTTCTTGGAGCAATATTTTGAAGAGGTGTAAATTAGTACTGGGGATACATAGAGGTGTACCATGTGTGTATGAATATAGACATAATGCATGAATAGTCCATACTGCGAATAAATAATACAACTGGTTCAAACTTTAGAAATTGGAATAAATTGATATCTGAAAATACACAGGGAATCATATATTGATATACATACATTCATTCCAACCATTTATACATCCAATGGTAATATTACGGTTGTGGTTCATCATAAAGAGTGTGTGAATTTTGCTTCAAAATTGATAATGGAAATCGACAGTAATGTGTGTGGAAAGAAGTCTCATGAAATGACCAGTCAAAAACAAAGAGGAATACATATGTTCTGAAGCAGGAAGTGATAGAATGTGTTACAAATTTCTTTAAATTTATGAGCTGAAATGTATATTCTATAATGTACAAAAACTGAAGAAATAGTAATGTACCAGTGTTGTATAAAAATGAACGCCAAAATACACATCATGTCCCATAGGAATCTACTTGCATTGATGTTAAAGTGGGTCAGTTACTGTAAAAATATAAGGATTTGTTTGCACCATTTACTGAAGTGAGTTTTCAATACTATAAAACAAATATGTATTTCAGATGGATGAATATTTCTGAAAATAATCTTATGAAAAGTTGAATATAAAACCACATACATGAACATGAATGAATTTAGGGAGTGTATAATAAGATACATATATTTCATATTTTGACAAATCTAGAGTGTATATATATATATATATATATATATATATATATATATATATATATACAAAATACACACAGAGACATTAAAAAGTAGCAATATATATGCCAATTAAAATTCATCATGAAATATATATCATCCACAGATCCAAAAATATTAATTTTACTGAACATGGATTTATGTATAATGTTTTTTTAACTAAGAAGCTCACTCATAATTTGAATTATCAGTTCCAAAAGCGTTTAGGAGGAGTGATTTCTTCTCAGAATTTGTATCTGCCAAGTTAGCCACCTCTCAAGAATACAGGTGTGATACCAGGTAGGATTCTATATGTTCATATAAAAATACATGTGCTGAATTGGCTACAGAAAAAGGGAGACAGGAATTCACATATGTGTTAACTTTAAAAACACATGCAGAACTCTTTCAACAAAAAATTGACAAGATTTACAACTCCAACCCTATATCATGCAAATAGGAAGACCAACTATACACCATGCCTCCTATGAAGTGCTAGTATTTCTATTCTGTTTGGGTTATTTTTCTCCATTATATTAGAATTAGTAGTCAGAATCTAGTAGGGTATGGGTTAGTGTCAAGGATTCAGTATTTCGAATGGAAAATTGAAAAATGAATCCAATGTGTATGTAAATATGTGCTACACAAAAATCTTCCCACTCTCATCAGACAATGCCTTGACAATACCTTCGCCCCAAGTAAGACACAATTAGAGGAGAAGATTTAGAAAACCTGTGAACAAATATCTGGAATGGAATATGCTCAGGAGCCCACAACCTTGGAAGTGGCAGAGGAGTTTCCAAAGGTAAGGGAAAGGGTAAACCCTCCACAAACATGGAGGTCTGCTGGCATAGAGACTTCTTGAGAAACTGCCTGTGAGATTGGGCACTTGAAAAATATGTTGTTGTCAGGAGCTTTAGCTTCCTTTCTAGTGAGACCATAAAAGCTTCGTCTGCATCTATGAGACCTGGAGGACATGCTTTCTTATTTCCCAATGAACATGAGGCAGCAGTGCTAAATTCTCTTTTTAGGTAAACTGTGGCCACTGGGGCTAAAGGTCTCCCCATGTGCACTGTGAAGCCATATGGTCATCCTCCATTTTCATGGTGTTTCTTCCTGCTGCACTGGGAGTTTGGTATTTGCTTCACGAAATAAAAGGAGTTCAATTGGGTCACAGTACAAGAGGGAGTTCTGTCATGTGTGGTGGGTCAGGTTCTGCAGGAGGATACAAGAACCAGGATTCTATCCCACATAGCTTGCCCCCTTGACCATAGCAACCTGATTCTGAACAATGTCCTGAAAACTCTCCATATAACAAGTTGCCTTTACATGGAAGGTTCTGCTGGCTGCACCATGTCAGTCACAAGCCATTTGGATGCCAATGGAAGATCCACATGGCCCCACCACAGATGTTTTATCACATACCTGCCAACCACTGCTCTAGGCCAACTACTCAACAGAGTCCAACTTACTGGCATCCCTGTTCTACACCATTTACATGAAACCCAGTCAATCAAGGCACTGTCTGGTATATTCATGATCAGTAACAGGACATCCAAATGTTCTCCAGTGCCACCTGGTGATGGGAATTTCAAAAATTTTATGGTATTTTTCTAGCCATTTTTCAAGGATGAAGTTGGAGGCACTGTGAGTTTCAATTCTTTCAGGAACCATTAAATTTTTAGGAAGCTAATTTCAATGAAAGCTCTGGAGAACACTCACAGGTAAGGCTTCCCAAAGAGTGGCCAAAAGATCACATGATATTATTCCCATTGAGGTCTACAATGTGAGGTCCATATGAGTTTTGACTCTCAACTCTGGGTGCCAAATCTTTCAGAATAAAATCATGTGGTATCCTGGCTGAGAGGCCTAGTGCTCTGTGGAAAGCCATCCTGGGCCTAGAACTTAGTTTCCAAGGGCGACACTCATGCCTGGCTTCCTTAAATCTCAACGCTATTCATAGCAATACTTCTCTGAGGTCAGTTTGAGAACTCAGATTCTAAGGGAATCACACCAGAGTTCAAGAACATGTGGACCAAGTCATCTCTTCCAACCGCCACCAAAATGACCACAATTTAAAACAAAACACTCCAACGTGGCGCTCATCTTTTTCCATATAGACACTCATTATGACCTCTGGCAAAAGTTTTCCATGAGGGGCACAGCCCAAGACCGTGTCCAAAATAAGCTCTCTTGCACCTAATTTGCCTAAAGTCAGGGTGGCCTGGACACCCTTCTTGTGAACCAGGAGAGATCAAATAGGCCTCCCATTAATACTGCTTCGCTTCTTCAATTTGAGGCCAACTGACTGTGGGGTTTGGATTCCTTATGTGAATTGGAGTCTTGAGAAAACCCAAGCAACTATGGGCTAGCCTCTGCAGGGCTTTGAAGAACTCATTTGAACCAAAGGATCCCTATTCTGACTTGATGGAGGTCAGGAAAGTTACAGAAGAGGCGAGAGACTTCATCCACAAGGACTGCTTTTTTGGCCATTTTGGTTTTGGATGTACACCTGGGATCTTTCTTTAGATCCATCAGGAGCTGAGAATCTAAGCCACACCCTCACACAAGGCAAATAGGCTGATTCAGACACATCCATTCCAAAGCAATTAAGCAAAGAGCCACAGGTAATGCCCATTCATTTCCATTTGGAAACTGTTTTCTTCAGGCTTCACAAAGTGGTGGACTGAGGAAAAGACCTTCCTGACATTCAGGGCAACAGAAGAATTGGTAAACAAAAGGCCCCAAGCAGGGTTTCTTCACTGAGACTTTCCTGGTCACACTGATATCTGAGTTTTCTTAGATGCTCGCCATTCCCTTCAGCTATTCAGTACATGGTCATGTCACAGAGCTTCAAGGTTGTACATATCTTAAACACAAAACCATGAGCCTATTCTGGAGAGTGGCGAGAATTCAGGAAGAAAACAGGACCTTAGGTAGATAGCAGGTGTTGCACATCAATAAGGCAAGCTGCAGTCCATTCATAAATAGGGCAGGATGAATGCTGGGAAGCTTTCTACTAGATAGGACATATTCATTGATGCATTCTCCTTTCTAATGTCTACAACCACGGACATAGTGGGATACACAGACATAGAAACACTCACCTTGTCAAACGACTTAGTAGAAACAGTTCACTCCAAACAAAACAAACCACCTTTCATACCTATTCTCAGAACATGAGACAAAACCACAAACCCACACCCACACCACAAAGGCACCTCCTTCCCCCATGTAGGTCTGTGACTATCCGGAGTGTCCTCTGACTGGTGGGCCATACTATGTTCTCTGGAAATGGCCTGTTCTGTCTCAAATCTGGTCTTTTGGCCAACTCTGTGAAGTTGTCAGGGGCCAGCGGTGAGCCACTGCCTGCTTTCTCAGGAAATGTCCCTATTCATAGCTTTCCTTGCATTTGGCCATCCTCACATCAGTAGGTTCCAAGAAAGACTGAGTCTGTCCTTGGTAAATCAAAATAAGTTTGACCACTGGGGCTTGGACTGGGACTGGCTCTTTGTGCCTGGCTTCCTGGATTCCAAGTTCAGAGAGTTCCATCACCAAGGAAGTTAGGTGAGGTCACTTCCTTTAGGAACGGAATGAGGTCACTGCCTTGGCAACAACTTTGTCCTAACAGTTGCTTCCAAGGTTCCCATGAGAAGGAGGCTGCCCCTACTTACTGTGACACTTTCACAAGTTACAGTGGTATGTCAAACATAGGCATGCAGGAGCAGCTCAACAAATGCCTGCTTTGGTCCATCTTCTATACATTAAGAAGAGAGTGCCTGATTCAGACACATCCCTTCATCCTGAGCAGGTTGTTTGCCATGGAAGACTTTTGCTGTCTCAGGTCCTTCATAGTTGCCTACATCTTCTCCAGGGATCATTTCTGCATGGACCTTTGAGTTTCTCAGCAGGTGGAAGATCCTCTATATTCCTGTATTTTAAGACCAACTCTGTCCCCACTTTTCTGTAAAATTAGATTGAGAGAACAGTGTATGGTTAGTTTTAATAACATGTTCGATTTGGTTTAGAAAGGAAACTACACGGTTGAGCAAACAGGGTCCTACCGTTAGCAATCATATGAGGATTATAAATGGACCTGCCATGGCAGATAAAAGCATAGTTATCCAGGTTGACTATGTGAACAAAGAATCAAACCTCCCTTCTGGGGCCTCTGTCTCTCTTTGACGCTCTTCAAGTCGTTTTCTTAATTTACTCATAGATTCTTTTACAACTCCAGTATTGTCGGCATAAAAACAACATTCTTCCCTCAATGCAAGCAAAAAGGCAACTTTCTCTCATGAAGAGGAGGTCCAACACTCGCCTGCTCTGTAAAACAACTTCAGAGAGAGAGAGGTTAAAATTCCTGTAAAGCTGTGATGTCGGTTTTTAATGTCTTTAAGCTTTGGTCTATTTCTGCTTCTAATTGTGTCTTTGTTGTGTCTCATGGACTAGGGCAGTTGTTCCTATGCCCACCCCTTCAGCAATTATTATTCCTCATAGGATGGCCAAAGTGAGGGATACAGGTTCCCGGTGGAACCGGGTTGTATGCCCCCCTATTTGAACTTTAAATGAACCTACATCATGATAGAGCACTCTGAAAAACATCTGCATGATTACATAATTAATCACATCTATTGACCATTTTATGTAAACATAAATAATGTTAAAGTGTATAGAATTATACTGTTTTAGGAATGGACAAGAAAATGCACCTAAGATAGCACCAAAGTGAGGAAAACATTCTTATTTGGTTGCATCCGGATTTAGAGGGCATTGCTTCTGTTGTAATCAATTAATCCCCTGAACCCCAAGTTTTGGTAGTTTTAGAATTTGTACCCAACATGTAAGGGAAGGGGCTCAGAAGTTCATAGTCTGCAGAAATTCACAAAAATTAGTTTTTGTTTCTGTTTTTTTTTTTTTCCTCTGTTCTGGGCAAGTTAACTTTTCAAGGACACCTTGGAAGGGGAGAGCTTTTTTGTCTCTTTTTTTCTCCCTGCCAGCTGTCACCATGGAGACCAGTTGCTAACTTTTTTATCTTAGAAATGTAGGCATCTAGGTGAAGCCCCAGCTCAAGGCCAGAGGCCTTGTTCACATATTTTGTGAAAAACTGGAAAGGCAGTGTCTAGCTTAGGGGTGGTGATTTTTTCCAGCCAGTGGCCAAGTAGAACAGGGCAACACGAAAAGTGGAAGTTTATGTACATTGAACTCTTTCAGAGGGACTCTTTTGCTGAAAGACGTAAAGTAAGCCTTGGTGAAGACTTCTGGAGAAGGTCATTTAAGACATTTCTGTGGACCTGGTACAGAGGGGGAAGACGGGGTAGTCGAGGCTGAGAGCAGCTCCATGGATCTAAGAATGAGAAAAGAGAGATGTAAAAGAAAAATGGTAAAGGGGTTTGGGATTTTCCTAGAACAAAACTTGAGCATTAGAACAGGTATAGCAGAGGGGAAGATGGGAGTAAATATTCCAAAAAGCCTTTGAGGGACTTTAAATTCTTAGAAAACTCTTTTCAGTGATGACAAAGCAACTTTAAATGCCATTTTCATTACATCATGGATAGGGGTCTGAGGGCTCTTCTCAGCTGGTTTGAGCTTTGGTTTAGCTTGCTAGAGGACTTGGTGGGACCTTGTGCAGGCCCTGACAGGAAAAGAGAGGAGTGAGTGGGTGAAGGGGTACCTCGGTACCTGCTACCTCAGCAACGGGGCAATGTTCTGAGAACCAGCGGAGGTTTGGGTTTTTGATTTAGTAATTGGAGAGGAGAAATCAGGTTGCTAAGATGGGAGTGATAGCAGAGAGTCTAGAGCAGAAGGCTGAGGGTGAGAAACTATTGGAGAAGCATAGTACAGGATGTGAGAAAAAGAGGAAAAATGATTCCACATAGGGAAATTTCCCCCTTTTGAGAACTTGCCGAAGTTAAAAATGTCACTCAGAATTTGAGGATCTAGAGAACCCTCTGGGGGCCATAGTATTTGGTTGTCTAATTGGTAATATGGCCAATGCTGTGTACTGAATTTGATGAGGAGTTTGGGTTCCACCAGGCAGCCCCTGTATGCTCACATTCCCTTGACTTACACAAGAAGTCGGCTTCTCCCCCACACAGCCGTGGCTGTTTGTGGCTTTGATAGTACGCCAGGCAAACATAGTAATCTAGGCTAGTAAAACCTGAATCTGTCTCGCGTGTCCCTGCATCCATAATATTTGTTTCCATTATCTATGGTACAGAAGAGATTTAATGGGATTTTAGTGGGATCCTCTTCATCAGGGATATCTCAATAGGAAAGACCTATACCGACCTGACAAATGTCTGGGTGGAGAGATGGCCACCAGGTCTCTATGGGGCCTGTATGCGAGATAGACTATACTTCTTGTCTAGTAGGATTTGTGATCAGCCATTGCTGCTGAACGGGGTGATGAGGGTTAGAACTACTGGTGGCCAAGGGGAGAGTCTATAGTCTTATCCACATAGCGAATACGCAATTTGAAATGGTTACCACGCTTTTCCAGTTTCCAACAAGAGTCTGGACACAGCGAAGGCTTGAGATGAGAGGCATGGATCCAAAAAGTGATTCCGTCTACTTTAACGCTTTAGGTTTTATAAGTAGCACCTGGTATGTTTCTTTCCAGTGGGGTTCCAGGGATGACACCTGATGTTGTCTTATGTAGACGAAGTCTCTTACATGATATTGATTTAGAGTCCCCTCCTCCCCTGGTTGGTAGGCAGTGGCCAGCTGTTTCCACAGTTATCGCTGAGTTCTTTCAATGACTTTAAGTCTGTCAAGCAAGGGGGTGTGGAAGTGATCGTTAAGCCTTAGAGTTGGGGTTAGGTCCCTTATTGGATGATGGGAATCATAGAGAATTTCATAGGGGGTGAGGTTACACAAAGAAAGAGAGGGAATATTTCTCGCATGAAACAGTGCATAAGGCAGGAGCATAATCCAATCTTTTATGCCGGGCTCTAAGCTTAATTTTGTGAAGGTCTCTTTAATGGTTGTATTTATTTTTTCTACCTGTCCTGAGCTCTGGTGTATATAAGCATAATGTAACTTAAAATTAATCCACAGGGTCCCAGTTAACACCTGACTTACCTGGGCCATGAACACCAGTCCATTATCAGGCCCTATTACCTTAGGCAGACCGTATCTTGGAAAAATATCTTTCAGAATCTTCTTGAAAATCATTTGTGCAGTTTTTTTTTTTTTTTTTTTTTTTTTTTTTTTTTGTGTGTGTGTGTATGTGTATGTGTGGAAGGCTTCAGTCCATCCTGAAAATGTATCTACAAAGACTAGGAGGTATTTAAGTCCATACCTTGCTGGCTTAATTTCACTATTGTCCACTTCCCAAAATAGTCGTTTTCTGGTTCCTCATAGGTGCTTTCCTCTAGGAAACTGGAAGGGTAAGCATTAACCAATTGACGGACTTGACAGGCTTTTGTTACCCGTTCAGTTATTTTCTTTCACTGTGAGTCGGTTAGTGGAAAACTCTGTTCTTAATCCTACAGGAATGCCTGCAGTTTCATTGAACCAAGGTGAGTGAGTTGGTGTACATTTTTAACGTAGTGTAGGGCTTTCTGTAATTGCAGCCTGAGCTCAGTGAAGTTGAGGTGTTCAGTGTCAGTGTCCATAGATATTATAAAAAACTTCCTGGTGATCAGGGGTCCATTGGAATTGGGCATCTCCCTCTAACACCGGGTATAAAGGAGCAGCTAAAAACGCAAACCCAGGTATCCATAACCTGCAAAAGCCAGCAGTCCCAAGAAACTCTCTGAGTTGTCTCCTGTTAGATGGGGGTGGTATCTAGGCAATGGTTTGTTTTCTGGGCTCAGTGAGCCATCGTTTACTGCCCCTAAGGAAACAGCCCAGTAAGATTACTTCATGCCAGCAAATTTGGGCCTTTTTGGCCGAAACTCTATACCCGAGTTGAGCAAGCTCATATAATAGTGCTTGGGTCCCAGACTCACAGTTTTCATTGGTGTTGGCTGCCAGTAGCAGGTCATTCACGTATTGAAGCTGGGTGACTTTGGGGTGCGTAGTTCTGAAATTGCTGAGATCTCTGTGGAGGGCTTCATCAAAGAGAGTGGGGGAGTTTTTGAACCCCAGTGGGAGTCTAGTCCAAGTTAGTTGACCAGACGTTCAGGTTTCTGGGTCTACCCACCCGAAAGCCAATAGCAACTGACTATCTTTATGCAGAGGCAAGCAAAAGAAAGCATCTTTTAAGTCCAGAACAGTATACCATTTCCGCTCAGGGTTCAGAGTGCTAAGCAGATTGTACGGATTAGGTACCGTGGGGTGAATGTCCTGCACTCTGTTGTTGATCTCTCTTAGGTATTTAACAGGGCGATTGTCCCGGTTCCTGGCTTTTTTTTCTAGTAGCAGGGGAGTGTTCATGGCCAATTGACAGGGCCTTAGGACGCCTAAGGTCAGATATTTCTGAATATGGGGCCTTATCTCATCTTTAGCTTTTTTTGCTTAGAGGATATTATTTGACATTAATTGGGGAGGCTGAGGTTTTTAACTCCACTGTTATTGGAGGTTGTTTCACGGCCAGGCCTAACCCAGCAGTTTTTGCCCAGGCATCTGCGTAATCTGTTATCCATTTCTGGCGTAGCTTGCCTGTTTGATCAGTCTTGGGGGGTGTGAAGAGTGGATGTTCATCTTCTACTAATTTAGTTAAAGCCGTGACTATAGGAGTTTATACTAAAGGATTTAGAAATTTCATTTGGTAGCCTTCAGGGTTAAAAGTTATTAAGGCCAAGAGCTTGGTGAGCAGATCTCTGCCCATCAATGGGTCCAGGCATTCCTGGATTACTAGGAAGGAGTGATGGATTTTTCCTTTACCTAGGTCCATGGTCCTCTTAGTAGTCTAAGCCCGATATTTACTGCCATTAGCCCTTTGAACTACAGACCTTTTATTTGATAGAGGGCCCAATGGGGCCTTAAGGGCTTCGTATACTGCTCCTGTATTCATTTCAAAGTTTACTGGGGTCCGCTACACTTCAAAAGTTACCCTGAGCTAGGGGAAGTGATCTGAGCCCCAACTTTCTTAGTCATGCACCAGAGTCACAATGGCTGGCTGGCGTGGCTGTCTCTTTATAGGGCACTTTTTGGCCCAGTGTCCTTTTTTTTTTTACAGTAGGCACATTGATCTGAGGCCAGGGGTGGCCTCCTGCATGGCCCCAGGTAACCCTTACTGTCACCTTATGTCTTAATTTCTGGCCTCTTTCTTGTTGTGACAAGGATCTTGGTCAATCCCTTAGTCTGTCTTTTGCTTCTCTCATCCTTCCTTTGCTCCCTTTCTTTCTCCCTGTTTCTCTCTTATAGTATACTTTCTCAGCTTCTCTGACTAAATCTCTCTTTTAAATTTTTTTAATATCCATGGCAGCTTGCCCAATTAAGGCCATTGTTACAGATGAATTTTGATCCGCTGCCTGAGGATTGAAAGGAGTATATCTTTTATATGCCTCCATAATTCTTTCTAGAAACAAAGAGGGAGATTCATCAGGCCTTTGAATAATGTCTCTTACCATGGCCAAATTAGTTGGTCACCTAGCAGCCCCTTGGAGACCTGCTATTAGAGCCAGGCAATAATTGGACAGATGCTCTTTATCTTCAAAGGTTTTGGGGTTCCAGTTGGGTTGGTTTAAGGGTAAGCTCGCTTTGATTATGTTGGGAAGTTGTGTTGGTCGCCAATCAGGTCCGAGGATATTTTTTTTTTTAGCTTCTTGGAGGTTTTTCTCTTATTCCTCTGTCATAAAGAAAGTCCCTAGGAGTTGTTGGCAGTTATCCCAAGTAGGCAGGTGTAAAAACGTTGGCGAGTTCTCTGAGTTCTTTTAGCCGGGCCAGCTTCCTCCAGGGAAGGAGGGGCTCTGTGTGCCACGGGACTGTCATCTGGATGGCGCTGGGCCATCCTAGCTTCTTTGAATGGTGGAGAGGCTGAGTCAGCAGCAGGGGAATCACTTAGAGGGTGTTGGCAGTTGGGGGATGAAGGCAGAGGATAAGGAGGGGGAGGAGAGTCCAGTAGAGTCTTGAGACTCAGGGAGAACAGAGGGTGCAGGAGGAGGAGCAGAGAGTTAAAGAGATAGAATCATGGGGGAAGGAGTAGGAGTCCGTGCAGGGACAAGGAAAGGCTTCACCCTTGGAGGAGGAGATTTGCAGAGGTCCTGACAAGTTAAGATATATGGCTGTTGATCTGGACGTCTACGTGGCCCCGGCTAAAAGACAATATCTCGAACTTTTCAAATTAGTGCGAAGTAGAAAGATCCTTCTAGGGGACATCTGACTACAAAGTTGGGTCATTCTGAGACACAGAATCTGCAAGATCCGGCGTTTTACTGAAAAAGAAAGATTCTGAGCCCTTAAGCAGACTTTGGTCTAGTGATCAAGGGTCATGAACAGAGGCATTGAAGTGCTCTGTCCCATAATGAAATATACACAGACAATAAAAGCAATGACACAAGACACAGACAAGACAAGACAATAAAGACAGGCAATGGACGTCCAATACTGAGACCATGACTGAGTAGCTGGCAAAACATGATGGGCTGGCAATACCGAATCCGAAACAAAATATCACTGAATAAAGGAGACTATTGTTCCTCGATTTCATGAGTTCATCCCCCAGGGACATGGCCTGTGGCTCTGTTACATGTGTGTCAGCCACCATGGGAGAGAGCTCATGCTCTTTACCAATAGCCATTTTGTGAAACCCTAACCTGAATCCTGAAACCAGAAAGAGGGGCCTTATTTATCCCCAGAGGAGCCCGTTGGGGGTCTTTCATCTGCGGCTGCCGGATCTCACTGGGGCCACCAGATGTAAAGATCGGGCGAGGGTGGGTGGAAGAGACCACCAAGAGACTGTCTCATGCAACAGCAAAGGCTTTATTGGGAGTCCGGCATGCAAGGGCTCAGAGCTCACTTGAATAGAGCAGAGAGCCCTGAGAACAGCTTAAGAAGTGCTTATATATTTTCCTTGGAGAGGGTAGAAAGGAAAGTTTATTGATGGGTAAGTGCGAGTGGGCGGTTTGCGTGCAACTGGTTGACCGAGTACATTCTGCAGTTTGGCAGTTGGGGACAGCACATTCTGGGAACAAGAATAGCAAACAGTTCTCAAGATTTCAACAGTGTTTTGTTAAGCATACAGAAAATCAAGAAGTGACAAGTACCTATTTTATTAACCTTTCAATATAAGTATGAAAACAGAAATCTAGGTAAGATTTGAAGCCCAGAAGTTCATTGGGCCCTTGATTGGTATACTTAGCGTTGAATTACATTCTGTAGTGATGTCCCAGAAATATGGATATACAATGGCATAGGACCTTATACCTTCTCGGAGGTCAATTCCAAAACACAGACTCTAAGGGGAATCACACCGAAGTTCAAGCCAAGGTGGACCCAATTATCTCTTCCAACCGCCACACAAATGACCACAATTAAAACCAAAACACTCCCACATGGCACTCATCTTCTTCCATATAGACACTCACCATAACTTCTGGCAAGAGGATTCCATGAGAGGTGCAGCACAAGACAGTGTCCCAAATAAGGTCCCTTTCCCCTCATTTGCCAATAGTCAGGGTGGCCTGGACACCCTCCCTGTGAACCAGGAGTTATCAAATATGTCTGCCATTAATACAGCTCTGTTCTCCAATTTGAGGCCTACTGACTGTGGGGTTTAGATTCTTTATTTGAATTGGATTCATAAGAAAACCCAAGAACCTATGGGCTAGCATCTGCAGGGCTTTGAAGAACTCATTTGACTCAAAGGATCCCTATTCTCACTTGATGTAGGTAAGGAACCTTACAGAAGAATGTGAGGCACTTCATCCACAGTGACTGATTTTTGGCCATTTTGATTTTGGATTCACACATGGGATCGTTCTTTAGATCCATCAGGTGCTGAGAATCTAAGCCACAGGCTCACAAGGACCAAGAGGCTGATTCAGACACATCCCTTTACAAAGCAATTAAGCAAAGAGCCACAGGTGGTGCCCATTCATTTCCGTTTGAAAACTGTTTTCTTCAGGATTCACAAAGGCGTGGCCTCAGGCAAAGAACTTACTGACATTCAGGGCAACAGAAAAATAGGCAATCAAAAGGCCCATTGCAGGAGTTCTCCACTGAGACTTTCCTGGTCACATCGATATCTGAGTTTTCTGAGATGCTTGCCAATCCCTTCAGCTATCCAGTACATGTCCATGTCACAGTGCTTGGAGGTGGTACATATCGTGGACTCAAAAGCATGAGCCTATTTTGGAGAGTGGCTAGATTTCAGGAAGAAAACAGGAACTTAGGAAGATAGCAGGTGTTGCCCATCGATATGGCAAGCCCTAGTGCATTCATAAATTGGGCAGGATGAATGCTGGGAAACTTTCTACTAGACAGGAAACATCCATTGATGCATTCTCTTTTTCTAATGTCTACAACCACGGACACAGTGGGATACACAGACATAGAAACACTCGCCTTGTCAAACAACTTACTAGAAACAGTTCACTCCAAACCAAACAAACCGACTTTCCTACCTCTTCTCAGAACATGGGGCAAAACCACAAACACACATCCACACCCAAAAAGGCACCTCCTTCCCCCAAATAGGTCTCTCACTATCCGGAGTGTCCTCTGACTGCTGGGCCATACTATGTTCCCCAGATATGGCCTATCCTGTCTCAGATCTGGTCTCCATATCCAACTCTGTGAAGTGGTCAGGAGCCAGCTGTGAGCCACTACCTGCTTTTTTAGGAAAGGACCCTCTTCAGAGTACTCCTGGCATTTGGCCATCCTCACATCAGTAGGTACCAAGAAAGACTGACTCTGTCCTTGTTAAATTGAAGCAAGTGAGACCACTAGGACTGGGACTGGGACTGACTCTGTGTGCCTGGCTTCCTGCATCCCAAGTTCAGAGAGTTCCATTACCAAGGAAGTGAGGTGAGGTTGCATCCTTCAGGAACTGAATGAGGTCACTGCCTTGGCAACCACTTTTTCCAAACAGTTGCTTTCAAGCGTACCATGAGAAGGAGGCTTACCCTACTTTCTGTGGCACTTTCACAAATTAGAATGGTATATCAACCATAGGCACCAAGAAACAGCTCTCCACACAGGCCTGATTTGGTCCATCTTCTCTATATTAGGAAAAGAGCCTTTAGTCCGGGGAGCACTGCAGTGAACCTCTGCACTAAAACTATTAGCAAGCACCTGGTGGAGGAGTCCTCCATAGGTAAGTGGGGCTTTTATAACATCTGATATCCGGTTAAGGGAGATCTCTTCTGATGACAGAGATGTGGCCTGGGGAGGCTCACATATACTCCTTTCCAGGAGAGTAACCAGAATCGTTCTGTCCTCTGTTCTGTTCTGTAGGGAATTCCTCTGGAACTGTAGAGAGGGGCCGACGGGCACGCATGCACTCCTACCCTGGAGCTATAGCAAGATGTTGCACTGTTCCACTGTTTTTCTGTTTAGGCGCATGGTTTCTGTTTTTTGTGTTTTGTTTTGTGTTCTATTTTTTTGATTGTTTGTTTGTTTTTGTTCATTTTGTTGTGTGATTTCAGTGGTAAAAACTTAAGGATTTTGGACGTAAAAATAGGTAATAAAGAGAGTAAGCCTGACACCCCTTTGGACTGTGTTTTAGGGAACTGCGATGAACTTTACTCGCCTTTGTTAAGCAGGATGATAGAAGCTCCTAGCTGGCTGCCTGGAGCACACCCATTGCAGAGGGCAATGCTTGGTGGGGACCTAAGAACTGAGCATCTCCGAGGTTAACAAGTGAAACTCCTTTAAAACCCCTTGTCACTCCAGATCAAGAGAGTCATAACCTTTGGCAGAGTCCCCTGTGTTTCTCCTTTGTTCGCAAAGCAATAAACCTCCCTTTTTCTTTTTCTCAAAACTCAGTCCTCATTATTAAGTTGGTATTAATTGGCGTCAAGTTGAGGAATCGAACTTTAATTTACAAATTTGGTACCCGCCCTCCACCCCGGAACTTTGTGAGAGCTGTCTACTGAAATATTAGGAGATGAAGCATGCTTGGTGTGGAACTGAACAAGAGGAGCTAATCCTGTAAGTAAAAGGAGGGACTGAGGGACTCCCAGCAGCTGCAAAAGCCCTGTTGATTCAGGGAATTACCTCCTTCCTCCCCGCACTGTAAGAATTATGCCACCTCTGTCTTGTTAAAAAAGAGAAAAAGAAAAAGGGGACACTAAATGCAGTGAAGTCACCATGGAGACACTTTATTTTACATTTCAGGTTTCCCCTCTGTTAAAACATGTGGTTCCCCCCCCCTGTGGATATCTATGGTGCACACTGGTGTAGGAGATTTTTCTCTTATCTGCTCTGGTTTAAACGGTTCTCTCTGACAGCCATAGTCTGAACCTCCTTTCTGTCTGTCTTGTGTCTTTGTATCTGGCCCTTTAAGACATCTGCAATAATGTGTTGATATTATAAATTGTTTCTTGGGAATGATCTTAGCTGAATGTGTGTCTAAATGATGATGTTTTATTTTAACAATCTGGTATCTGAATGGGTTTTTGAAGCATTGCAGAATCTTGCAGTTAAAAGTCGGGTTTAGGTAATTGTTTAGTTTATGATTTCAGATAATTCATGCCAGAGAACTTAAATACTTAGTATGGAAAACTGAAGAACTCTACTTCCAAGTTGGCAAGTAAATTCCCAATCATACAGTCTTTTTTTCACCAATTTTGAATTGGATAGCCTCGGGAAATGTCACTGTGTGTACCACTGCATTAATTTGGACAAGGATAGTAAATCATAGAATGGTATCTGTTGACAAAACAAGATGTAAAAATATAAAATTTTGTGAATTGTATCTTAAATTTGTATCATAATTTTCAACATCCGAACCTCAAAATTATGGTTAAAATGCCTTAGGCCTGAGGTGTCTGCTCAGAATAGCAGTTTTTCCTGCTCCTTCCAGACCTCAGCCATGATTTATATTGAAATGTAAATGAAAGAAGCCTGAAAGCTTAGTAGGAGACTGATTTGAGGCCTAAGGGAAAAAAAAGGTAAATTGTATGGTATTTACTAATTACTAGCCAGTCACTTTCTAGGACTCTTTTTTTTTCCTTAGATACTTTTTTTTTTGAGCTCATGATTTTGAGCATACAGACCTAGGTTAATGTTTTTCAGATCAGTTCTATCTTTGACCAACTGTAGACTTTTTGAAACATTGCAATGGAGATTTCACCTGAGAAAAGCTACAAGGCCTTTACTATTATTATGTGTGCACACTTTTGTTATGTGTTGTATGTCCACATATACATATGTCCGTATATCATATATATGATACACAAATTAACATATACAAGGAGCGCTCATAAAAAAGCGCTCATTAAAACAAATTTAAATAGGAGATCCAAAGATCTTTAATTCACGTGATTTAAATGTTTCAATTTAAATTGGATAAACAGATAAAAATCAATGTCTTTAAATTTAAGCTTACAATTTTTTTAGGTGTTCAAAAATCTAATAAAATATTAATATCTACAAAATGTCTAATATGCCTTGGTTCTAGGACCTTTCCTTCAACATAAAAATGGTTTACACTGTCAACACATTTCTCTAATATTTTGATAAATAAGTAAAGTAAATTTGATATGGGATTGCTCATTCATGAGTACTTTTCTTAGATATCTGATTGATTTACTAAGGTCTGAATAAGTTCTTATTAAAGTCTGTATATGAATATAAAAATAAGTCATGTGTTAATGAGACAAAAATTTCTTAAAACATAAGTTTACCCATAACGTTGTGTTTATTAAGTTTTATTTTCTCCAGAGAAAGCAACCATAAAAATTAAACAACTGATTAAATAAGAACTGTTATTTTAGAGCACTGTACTGCCATTGCTTTAAAAGCTAAACTTGGTTAATGTAGAAACATCAATGTAATTGTGATGCTATCAATGTTTTCATATCTTACAGGTATGCAAGTCTGTAAGGTAGAAACTTTAAAAGAGCATTATATCAAGCTGGTGCTCTGAAGTTGTATGGTAAAAAATATATTGGGGATTTATTTACCTGTTATCAATAAGATATGTAAACTTTTATGTTACTTTTTACATTGGGGAACAATTTAAATGTATTTTTTAGTTAATGAGAGCCTAATCGATGTAAAGGTTAAAAACTTTCAGCCTTTCTTTAATTCATGTTTTAAATGTGATATCATATGGTGTTAGCTAATGTTCATGTGACCTCAAACAATTTATGTAAACTTTGTCAAATGATATTTAAAAATAAGAATTAGCTTTAGAACTAAAATACTTAAGATTTATAAAGAGCCCTGCCTTAGCTGAGATAAGGCTCTGTGTCCCATCTTACTACATGTGAGAATGACTACGAAACCAGTAGGTTAGATAATATTTCTTTAAAGTTATGTTAAAAAGTTGGTTTTTTTTAAGGTCAATATTCCTAGGATCTCAAACAGGGGATATAATGTATAACTCAGCCAAAAAATTCAGGGTAGCTGTTACACAAGCTAAGTATTTTTACTTTTGTTAATTTTATTTTGAAATTTTCTTATAAGTGATCTAAAGATTCTCTTTTACTGTTTTACAAACGTGTTGCTTTAAGAACACAACATGGGTTTATTCAATATAATAAGTCATTACTTACAATACAGACAGAATAATACAGATCCCAATTAATAAAAAGATAATTATATAGTTATAGACATTAAAGCCCAGTACTCTTAATATAAGGCTGTTAAAATTTATTTGCTGGATGTTTAAGATTAGGATTTAAAATTAAAGTTAAATGAAAAGAGCCAAGAAAACCAATATTTGGCTTTTGCCCTATGAGTCAGTCTGAATCCAGGGAACAGGGGACTTCTCTAAAGAGCTTTGAAACTCTGAGCCACATAACCTCCTCCTGATCAGGGAGATTAATGAGACCACTGGAGAACAGAAAGCCAATCAGTGTATTTGTAACGAAGAGGAGAGTCATGAAAGAAAGGAGACATCCCTGATGCTTCCGAGGGAAGCCAAATGGTCAAGCAAGATCTGGACCCACCTAGCGCAAATGGCACTAGCAGAACTGAGAATCTGCTCTCAAGTTTCCCCAGAATTGACTCCCATAAAAGGTCAGCTGACTGTTAACAATAGATGGAAACAAAAGTCAGTTTGACTGCTTCATCTTAAACACTTAGCAAAGACAGTTAAGAACAAAATACATCCATTCCTGGGCATTTTAAATTATAATAATAATAATAATAATAATAATAATAATAATAATAATAATAATATAATGTTAAGGTATGCACTTTATGTTTGCCTCCCAAAATAAGTAAGACTGGTGGCTACAAAGAAGAATTCTCAGACAGGAATGCCTGTTACTTATAAAAAGAGACTATCAAGAAGACCTGCCACAGGGAGAAGTTTTCAGTTTAAGGCCTACAGATATTCCTAACCTACACAGGTTGGCTTGGTGTTTGCTAGTACAATTATCCAGCCCTGAGTAACAGAATTAAAGGTTTCTCAAAGAGACACAGAGGTCATAATAGTAAAAGGATTTTACAAGATCAGATGACATTAAATAATTAAACTGTATCTTATGGGGAGGGACAAGTGTAACAGTAAAAGTTAAATATTAAATTGACAGTCCTGATAACTGGGGATATTAAAGACTGGTGAGGGAACTTCTATACAGTGACATGTTCCAGGTGCTGCAACATTTATTCAGTACTCATGGTTTTTGTTTCTCTCATAGAAGAACCCATCCCCAGATGACTTTACAACCTGTTCTTCCCCAATCAGACTTCAAACCGAACTGACTTCTAAAAGGCAACTCATGTCCCTCAACTGACTTCTAAAAGGCAACTCATGTCCCTCATCCCATGCCCACTCACGTCACCCTGTCTCAGGTCAGAAGAAGAAAAAATGAGTGACACCACTCTTCTTATAACAATGGAGAGAAAGATAAATAGACTATCAATATAAGTAATTAATTAAGCCAGGTAAAATCAGGGAGATCGGTTTTGGGTGAGTTCTAAAAATTTGGAGACTCTTACCTGAGGGATTAAAATTTCCTCAGTGCTCTTCCCGTAATCTATCAAAGATTTGAAGGGGACACAAAGAAAAGGTGGGAATGATAGACCCAACCTGATCTTTAATTTAAATTGGGAGCCATCTTGCCAAAAAGCCATGAAAAGATAATTTTGGCTTTACCATAAATTACTTCAAATTCTAAACCTGCTTGGAATGCCTGCCCATGCCTTGAACTCACCCATGCCCGGCTCTCTGACCAGATAGCAGCCCTCTCTGAAACTTTAGTGACACATCATAAATATTTGCCTTCTCTGGCCAGACAACAACCCTCTCTGAGGCTCTAATGGTCTTCATGAACTCTGATGTAGGGACAGCAAAAAAAATGTAGACTGCCATTGGTGTGATGTTTGTCAGAGTTCTGTTATCTGTAAACCCCCTTTTGTGTAATTTTCTGGGCTATTAAGCTGCCTGTAGGAAAGCTGGGGTTGCTGTCTTTTTCCCGCCGTTTTGTGAGGGAGAGGTAGCACAGCCAGTGGAAATAATAAGCTTAATTTAATTTGATTTTAATTAGAGTCAGTGGTCTTTTCTTGTGTCCTGGTCTAACAGGTAAACACTCCAAAAACATGGAGCTCTGCCAGCCTAAACACTTCTTGAGAAACTTCCTCTGAGTTTGGGCACTTGAAATATATGTTGTTGTAAGGAGCTTTAGCTTCCTTTCTAGTGATACCATCAAAGCTGAGTCTGCATCTATGTGACCTGGAGGACATGGTTTCTTGTATTCTAATGAACATGAGGCAGCAGTGCTGAATTTTCTCTTTGTAGGTAAACTGTGGCCACTGGATACTAAGTGTCTCCCCGTTTGGACTGTGAAGCCATTTGGTCATCCTCCACTTTGTGGTGTTTCTTGCTGCTGTACTGGGAGTTTGGTATATGCTTTATGAAATACAACGAGTTCAACTGAAACCCAGTGTTGAAGAAAGTTCTGTCACTTGTGGTGGGTCAGGGTCTGAAGGAGAATGCACCAACCAGGCTTTTATCTCACAGAGCTTGCCCCCTTGTCCATAGAAATCTGACTCTGAACTTAGCCCAGAAACCTCTCCATATAAAATGATGCCTTTACATAGAAGGGTCTGCTGGCTGCACCATGTCAGTCACAAACCATTTGGAAGGCAATGGCAAATCCTCATTGCCACACCACAGATGTATTATCACACACCCACCCACCACTGCAATAGGCCCACTTCTCAGCAGGCTCCAACTTACTGGCATCTTTGTTCTACACCATTTTCATGAAACCCGGTCAATCATGGCATTCTCTGGTACACTCAAGATCAGCAACAAGACATCTAAAGGTTCTCCAGTGCCACCTGGTTAAGGGAATTTCAAAGATTTCATTGTATTTATCTAGCCATTTTTCATGGATGAAGTTGGAGGCACTGTGGGTTTCAGTTCATTCAGGAAATATTAAATGGTGAGGAAGCTGTTTTCAATGAATTCTCTGGAGAAATCTCACAGGCAAGTCTTCCCATAGAGTGGTCAAAAGGTCACATGAAGCCAGGCCCATTGAGGTCTTTAATGTGACGTCCATGGGTGTTCTGACTGTCAACTATGGCTGCCAAATCTTTCAGAATAAAATCATGTGATATTCTAGCTGATATTCCAAGGCTCTGTGGAAAGCCACCCTTGTATTTGATCTCAGTTTCCAAGGGAGAATCCCATGCGTGGCCTCCTAAAATCTGAACACAGTTTATGGCAATATTTCTCTGAGATCAGTTCGAGAACTCAGACTATAAGTGGAATCACACCAGAGTTCAAGCCCAGATAGACCCAGTCATCACTTCCAACCACCAAACAAATGACCACAATGAAAACCAAAGCACTCCCACAAGGCCCTCATCTTCTTCCATATAGACACTCATCATAACCTGTGGCTGGAGGTTTCCATGAGGGGCTCAGCCCAATACAGTGTACAAAATAACCTCCCTTGCCCATCATTTGCCTAAAGTCAGGGTTGCCTGGACACCCTTTCTGAGAACCAGGAGTTATCAAATGAGCCTGCCGTAAATACTGCTCTGATTCTCCAATTTGAGGCCTACTGACTCTCGGGTATAGATTCTTTATGTGAATTGGAATCATGAGAAAACCCAAGCACCTATGGGCTATCCTCTGCAGGGTTTGAAGAACTCATTTGACAAAAAGGATCCCTATTTTTACTTGATGGAGATCAGTAATCTTACAGAGGAAGGCGAGAGACTTCGTCTACAATGACTGCTTTTTTGGCCATTTTGGTTTTGGAAGCACACATGTTCGTTAGATCCATCAGGTGCTGAAAATCTATTCAACAACCTCAAACATGGCCAAGAGTCTGATGCAGACACATCCCTTTCCAAAGCAATTAAGCAAAGATCTACAGCTGATGCCCATTAATTTCCATTGAAAACAGTTTTCTTCAGGCTTCAAAAAGGGGTGGCTTGAGGCAAAGACCTTTCTGACATTCAGGGCAACAGAACAATAGGTAAGCAAATGGCCCAAGGCAGGGTTTCTAAAATGATATCTGAGTTTTCTGAGATGATCCCATTCCCTTCAGCTATCCAGTACATAGCCATGTCACAGAGCTTGGAGGTGGTTCATGTCTTGGAAACAAAACCATGAGCCTATTCTGGAGAGTGGCCAGAATTCAAGAAGAAAACAGGAATTTAGGAAGACAGTGGTTGTTGCCCATCCATTAGGCAAGACAAAATCCATTCATAAATTGGGCAGGATGAATGTTGTGAAGCTTTCTTCTATTCAGGACACATCCATTGATGCATTCTCTTTTCTAATGTCTACAACCACGGACACAGTGGGATAAACAGACATAAAAACACTCGCATTGTCAAAAGACTTACTAGAAACAGTCCACTCCAATCCTAACAAACCGACTTTCCTACCTATTCTCAGATCATGAGACAAAACCACAAACTCACACCCACACCCAAAAAGTCACCTCCTTCCCCCAAGTAGGTCTATGACTATCCGGAGTGTCCTCTGACTGATGGGCCATAGTATGTTACTCCAAAATGGACTGTCCTATGTCAGATGTGGACTCCTTGGCCAACACTGTGAAGTTGTAAGGTGCCAGTGGTGAGACACTACCTGCTTACTCAGGAAAGTCCCCTCTTCAGACCTTCCTGGCATTTGGCCATCCTCACATCAGTAGTTACCAAGAAAGACTGATTCTGTCCTTGGTAAATCCAAATATGTGAGGCCACTGGGACTGGGACTGGGACTGCCTCTGGGTGCCTGTCTTCCTGGATCCCTAGTTCAGAGAGTTCCATCACCAAGAAAGTGATGTAGGTCACTTCCTTCAGGAACTGAATGAGGTCACTGCCTTGGCAACCACTTTGTCCTAATAGTTGCTTCCAAGTGTCCCAATTGATGGAGGCTGCCCCTACTTCCTGTGACACTTTCACAAGTTTGAATGGTATATCAAACATAGGCACCCGGGAACAGCTCTCCACACAGGCCTGGTATTGTCCATCTTCTCTACATTAAGAAAAGAGAGACTGCTTCAGACACACCCCTTCATCCTGACCAGGTTGTTTGTCGTGGAAGATGACTTTTGCTCTCTCAGGTCCTTCATAGCTTCCTATAGCTTCCCCAGGGTTCATTTCTGCATGGACCTTTTCATTTCTCAGCAGGTGGAAGATTTCTTACATTCCTGTATTGTAAGACCAACTCTGTCCCTGCTTTTCTGTAAAGTTAGATTGAGGGAACAGAGTATGGTTAGGGTTAATAACATGTTTGATTTGGCTTAGGAATCATTCTGCTGGATGAATAATGTTATTGGGAACCTGCAATATTTATTAGAATATATAGAGGGGAAATATATTTATGAAAACCGAAATCTAGGTAAGACTTGAAGCCCAGAAGGGCTTTGGATCCTTGATTGGGATACTTAGGTTTGAATTATGTTCTGCACATGTGTCTCAGATAAATCTATACACAATGGCATAGGACCTTGTACCTTGGATGATTGAATGTCAAAGAGAACATCCAGTCAAAAAAGGATAGTTGGTAGGATTAGGAAGATAGTTGGTAGGATTAGGAAAAAGAGTGAGTATATGATTTGGACAAAAAGTTCTTTAGCAATAGGGTTTTGGGTAGAGAGAAAATGTAAATGTCAGCACATGTGAAGAGTCAGTCACAATGATGAACTGGGGAAAATATGTAGGAAAGCAGATATCAATAGAGACATTAGAAAATCAGCAAATGATAAAGTGATTGATAGGATTAGACATTTTTGACAGGCTTGAGTTTGAATAAATAATCTTAGGAAGAAACAAATATGTAGTCACCAATAGGATTGACATTTGAGAGCATTAGGCAACCTGGACATGGGTGATTTTCATAATCCATACTCATATTCCATTTAGGCTTTGGTACAGTCGTAAGTGTGACTTTGCATTTTGTGGCCAGAATATTACTGTGATAAAATGTATATGTAGATCAGGTGACATGAGTATTTGTTGCACCATTTCTGAGAGCAATATTTTGAAGAGATATAAATTAGTATTGGGGGCACAAATAGGTGTACCATGTGTGTATGAATATAGAGAATGCATGAATAGACCATACTGTGAATAAATAATATAACTGTTTCCAAATTTAGAAATTGGAATAAATTGATATCCCAAAATACACAGGAAATCTTATATTGATATACATACATTCATTCCAACCAGTTATATATCTAATGGTAATATTAGGGTTGTAGTTTATCATAAAATGTGTGTGAGTTTTGCTTCAAAATTGATTATGGAAATCGAAAATAATGTGTTTGGAAAGAAGTCTCATGAAATAACCAGTCAAAAACAAGGAGGAATACATGTGTTCTGAAGCAGGAAGTGATTGAATGTGTTACAAATGTCTTTCAATTTGTGAACTTGTGGATGAAATGTATATTCTACGATGTATAAAAACTGAAGAAATAGTAATGTACCAGTGTTGAATTAAAATGAACATCAAAATACACATCATGTCCCATAGAAATCTACTTTCATTGATGTTAAATTGGGTCAGTTACTGTAGAAATATAAGGCTTTGTTTGCACCATTCACTGAAGTGAGTTTTCAGTACTAGGAAATAAATATGTATTTCAGGTGGATGAATATTTCTAAAAACAATCTTATGAAAAGTTGATTATAAAAGCACATACATGAAGATGAGTGAATTATTTAGGGAGTGTATAATAAGACACATATATTTCATATTTTGAAAATATATATATCACACAGATACATTAGAAAGTAGCAATATATATGCCAATCAAAATTCATCATGAAATATATATCATTCACAGATCCAAAAATATTAATTTTACTGAACATGGATTTATGTATAATGTTTTTCAACTAAGAAGCTCACTCATAGTTTGAATTTTCAGTTCCAAAAACATTTAGGAGGAGTCATCTCTTCTCATACTTTGTATCTCCCAAGTTAGCCACCTCACAAAAATGTACATGTGATACCAGGTAGGATTTTATATGTGCATATAAAAATACATGTGCTGAATTGGCTACAGAAAAAGGGAGACAGAAATTCACATATGTGTTAACTTTAAAAACACATGGAGAACCATTTCAACAAAAAATTAACAAGATTTATAACTCTTACCCTATATCATGCAAAAGGCAAGACCAACTATACGCCATGCCTCCTCTCAACCGCTTGTATTTCTATTCTGTTTGGGTTATTTTTCTCCATCATATTAGGATTAGTAGTCAGAGTCTAGTAGGGTATGTGTTAGTGTCAGGGATTCGGTATTTTGAATGGAAAATTGAAAAATGAATCCAATGTGTATGTAAATATGTGCTACACCAAAATCTTCCCACTCTCATCCAGAACAATGCCTTGACAACACCTACGGCCCAAGTATGACACAATCAGAGGAGAAAAGTTAGAAAATCCGTGAATACATATCTAGAATGGAATATGATCAGAAGTTCACAACCTTGGAAGTGGTAGAGGAGTTTCCAAAAGTAAGGGACAGGGTAAACCCTCCAAAAACTTCAAGGTCTGCTGGCCTAGAGACTTCTTGAGAAACTGCCTGTGAGGTTGGGCACTTCAAATATATGTTGTTGTCAGGAGCTTTAGCTTCCTTTCTAGTGAGACCATAAAAGCTGGGTCTGCATCAATGTGACCTGGAGGACATGGTTTCTTATTTTCCAATGAACATGAGATAGCAGTGCTGAATTTTCCATTGTAGGTAAACTGTGGCCCCTGGGGGCTGAATGTCTCCCTGTGTGGACGTTGAATCCATATAGTCATCCTCTATTTTCATGGTGTTTCTTGCTGCTGCACTGGGAGTTTGGTATTTGCTTCATGAAATACAAGGAGTTCAACGGGGACACAGTGCAGGAGGGATTTCTGTCACTTGTGGTGGGTCAGGGTCTGCAGGAGAATACAAGAACCAGGCCTCAATCCCACATAGCTTGCCCCCTTGACCATAGCAACCTGATTCTGAACAATGTCCTGAAACCTCTCTATGTAACAAGGTGCCTTTACATATAAGGGTCTGCTGGCTTCACCATGTCAGTCACAAGCCATTTGGAATCCAATGAAAGATCTACATGGCCCCACCACAGATGTTTTATCACACACCTGCCCACCATTGCTCTAGGCCCACTACTCAGCAGGATCCAACTTTCTGGCATCTCTGTTAAACACCATTTTCATGAAAACCAGTCAATCAAGGCACTGTCTGGTATACTCATTGTTGGGAAAAGTATAAACGGCAGCCATACCCCAGAGAAAAACCCCAACATGGTGCCTAAGGACTTCTTCTTCCTACCTTCTTTTTTCTACAGTGGTGCCAAATGTTCCCACCCGTGTGAACTCTCCCGCTGGCGCCAATTTGAAATCTCGCTGGTGGGGAACCTTAGCCCCAATAAGAACTAATTCCTGGGCTCCAGAGCTGATATCTGAAAGAACTAACCAATAAACGGTTTGCCTGCCATTTATCTAAGCCCTTCCATCTTCCCCTTAGTTCTATATAAGCACACAGCTTTTTGCAATAAAATTGGAATTCTCCCAGCGAAGTGCCTTTGCGTGGGAAGTTCTTTCATTCTGGTGCCCCATGTGAGGATATGGGTGAGCTCTTTCTAACAAGAGCCCCGTCCCCTGCTCCCCTGGAGACAGCCAGCTTCCTGCACCCACCACAGATCTGATATATGTAAGCCTCCCCTGACCGTGGCTCTGCAACTCCCTTTGGGCTACCACTGGTTTTGTGACCTTGATCTTCCGGCCCACTCTCGACGCCCTGTAGGGGGCAGGAAATTCCTGCCACTAAGACCTTTACTGGTCGCAGTGGACCCTCTGGTGATCCGTTTTCCTTTGGGGCGTGAGGCTTCTGAGTTTACACAAGAGGCTCTGTGGTTTTTTCTCCTCTGCTGCCGCTGCCGCTGCTGGCTAGAGTTGCTGTTTGCTGCGGGGCTGCTGTGTCTGGCTGAAGCTGCCTCTCTGCTCGGGGAAAACTGAACTCCCGTCCTGGAACTACATTCTGCCGGAACCGGAGTTCTGTTTTCATTACTGACTTTTTCCGCTGCGTTCAAAAACTTTCCTGACGTCAGGTTGCCCGTGGCTCCGAACCCATTGGGTCTCACAGATCGCACTTCACTGGTGACGCCCAGGTACTGCCCTCTGTATTTCCTCATGACGGCTGGTCATTTTGGGGACGCCCACCTGACCCCCGTTCGCCCTGAGCTTCCTGAAAGCCGTTCCAGCCCGGGTTTTCTCTTTGTCTCTCTCCCTTACTCTTATTCTCTCTCTCTCTCTCTCTCTCTCTCTCTCTCTCTCTCTCTGTCTGTCTTCCTTCTCTCCCTGTGACTATGGGCACCTCTTCATCTGTACCTGAAGCCTCACCTCTCAAATGTCTACTAAAAAATCTGGCCACACTCTCCCTCACACCAGACATCAAGCCCAAACTTCTAATCAAATTCTGTACCCAAGATTGGCCTACATATCCACTGGATAATGGCAATCATTGGCCTCCAGAAGGCTCCTTACATTCAAACTTCATCTGTGACCTTTTTAACTACTGCCAGCATCTGAAAAAGTGGAGTGAGATTCCCTGCATTTAAGGTTTTAGCCTTCTCACACAGCACCCTGTCGCTGCTCCTCCTGCCCTCCCTCTCAGGTCCTCCTTGTTTGCAAACCCTTCTCTTCCCCTACGTCTACTCCTGACTTCACAGATTCTTCCTCATTCAACCCAGCAGATGAACCCCCACCTTATCCCCCAGTCCTATCTGCCCCTTCTCTCCCACTATACCCTCCTCTTCCTCTGCCTGATTCCAGGGATCCTCAGCCTTCCATTTCATCCTCCTCCCCTCCGCCCTCTTCTGCCTGTTCCACCTCCTCCTCTTCCAAAGAGACACTCCCTGCCCCTCCCTCTCCTTCCTGTCCGCCTCCTGCCTCTTTCAGTCCTCCTGTTACCAGGTCTAAGGGACTCCTTCCCACCCCCAAGACAATCGCACCCCTTTGTGAGGTAGCTGGTCCCGAGGGTGTCATCAGAGTCCAAGTGCCCTTCTCCATGTCGGACATTACTCAGCTAGAGAGGAAGTTAGGCTCATTCACCACTGACCCCACCACTTACATTCGGGAGTTTCAATGGGTCCTGCAAGCATATAGTCTCACTCATCATGACATCTACATGCTCTTGGCCAATACACTTCTCCCTGAGGAAAGTCAATGGGTCTGGGAGCTAGCCCAAGCCCATGCTGATGAAAATCATAGGACCAATCCTAACCACCCCACAGGCCCTCATGCTGTCCCAGAGCAGGATACCCTATGGGATTACAACACCCCTGAAGGCTTACAGTCTAGTGACCTTTTTACATCCTGCCTCTTGGCGGGCCTGTAAAAGGCCACCCGCAAGGCTGTTAACTTTAAAAAGGTGCAGGAGGTCATTCAAAGGAAGGAGGAAACACCTTCAGAATTCCTGGATAGACTAACCAAGGCCCTTTAACAGTACACAAACCTCAACCCAGAAACCCCTGATGGCCGTCATGTCTTAATGAAATATGTTCTGGCCCAAAGCTACCCTGACATTAAAGCCAAGCTTAAAAAGCTTGAACAGGGCCCTGCTACTCCTTAGACTAAAATCCTCGCTGTCGCTTTCAAGGTTTTTTATGATAGAGAGGATGAAAGTGAATGCCGTAGGCAGAGGGCTGAAAATGCCAAGTTCCAAATGTTGGCCCAGGTCATTCAGAGAATGCCATCACCACGCCATCCCAATATGACACCCCCGGGAGCTTGCTTCAAATGTGGTAAGGAGGGACATTGGGCCAGGGATTGTCCTTCACTGAGGACACCCTACAACCCCTGCCCAAAATGCCATCAAAGGGGACACTGGGGGGCAGACTGCCCAACAACCCGAAAGGGAGGTTGGTCAGCCGCCAGGCAACCACAGCCTTTCTTGGGCTTAGCAGCGGAGGATTGACGGATCCCTGGGCTTTCCCTCCAGACTATTACCATCAAGAATCAAGAGCCTAGGTTTACCTTCCTGGTGGATGGATGCTTCATTACCTTCCTCTTGGATACTGGTGCCACTTTTTCGGTCTTAAGGGAGTATGGGGTTCTACCACACCCTCAAAAACTCCTATTGTCAGGGTAGGAGGTAAACAGATTTTCCCTCAAACCCCCCCATCATGTTATATGCAGGGATCCCTTTTGTCCTTCACTCACTTCTTTCTCGTTATGAGCCATTGCCCCATTCCCCTTCTGGGAAGGGACATACTCTCACTATTAAAAGTCAGCATTCACATATCACCCCACCCCTCTCCTACCTCTCATTTCCTCATGATGTTCCTAGGGGCAGATACACCTCCTTAATGCACTCTCCCATGACTCTCTAAACCAGTTAAGCCTGAGGTTTGGGACACAACTACACCCCTTATGGCTAAATGCAGTCCTATTCATATTGTCTTACGGGACCCTTCAAGATATATTAGTCAATCACAATATCCACTCACAACCACAGCCCTCCTCGAATTAGAACCCATCATCCAGGATTTATTACGAAAGGGGTATCTTAGGCCTACACACTCTCCTTTCAACACCCCCATTCTGGCACTTAAGAAACCTAAAGTGTCCTACAGGCTGGTTCAAGACCTTCTCCTTGTCAACTCCTCTGTGGTCCCCATCCACCCACTAGTGCCCAACCCTTACACCCTCCTCTCTCAGATCTCTGCCACTACTACCCACTTCTCGGTCCTAGGTTTAAAAGATGCATTCTTTTCTATTCCCTTGTTCTCAGAATCTCAGAATATCTTTGCTTTTACATGGACTGACTCTCACATCCACCATTCTCATCAGCTTTCCTGGACTGTCCTCCCACAGGGATTCAGGGATAGCCCCCATCTCTTTGGCCAAGTTCTTGCCCAGGACCTCACATCCTTTCACCCGACCTGTCCTGACACTATTCTCCTTCCATATGTCAATGACCTTCTTCTATGTAGTCCCTCTGGGAACACTCTCAATCCCACACCGCTCAGCTTCTTAATTTCCTAGCAGACAAGGGATATAGGGAGTCTCCCCACAAGGCCCAGGTTTCCCATTCTTCAGTCACCTCTCTTGGTTTTTGCCTTAGACCCGGGAAAAAGGAAATAACACTGGATAGGAGGCAACTCCTCTCTGATCTTCCAGTGCCCCATATGAAAGCCAAAATACTATCATTCCTAGGATTAGCAGGTTATTTTAGGGCCTGGATCCCAAATTATTCTCTTCTATCCAAACCCCTGTATGACCAAGCAAATGGACCCCCTAGTGAATCTCTTGTCTCCTCCCCCATCTACCACTTCCGCAGGTTTCAGCAACTCCTCTTAAAGGCACCTGCCCTTCACCTTCCTGATCTTTCAAGACCATTTCATCTATATGTCCATGAAAAAGGGGGGCAAGCACTTAGGGTCTTAGGTCGAAACTATGGGCCTACATTTGCACCTGTGGAATATTTTCCAAGAAACTAGACTCTACCATCCGTGGGTGAGCCCCTTGCTTAAGAGCTCTGGTTGCTGGACAAATTTTACACAAAGAAGCCTCTAAGCTGAGTTTTGGGGCACCTTGAACTATCCACTCCCCACATCACTTGAAAGATCTTTCAGCTTATAAGGGCCTTCAAACCCTTCCTCCATCCAGGGTTCTGTCGCTCCTCACTTCCTTTCTGGAAAACCCTAATATTACTTTCCTCCCCTGCTCTGCACTGATCCTTCCCTCACTGCTCCCAATGACTCCCACGTCTAACACACCAACTCATAGTTGCTTGGAAACCTTAGAAGATTTCCTCCCCTGTCATTCTTCCATTTCTGAGGAACCACTCACCAAGCCTGACCTTATCTGGTTTACTGACAGCAGTTCCTTTAGGCAGAACGGCACTCATTACTCTGGATATGCTGTAGTTTCAGCCACTGAGATTATAGACGCCAAAGCTTTGCCTTCAGAAACTACCAACCAGCAGATTGAACTTATAGCAGCCACTCGTGCCTGCCTTCTAGCACAAGGCAAATCCCTCACCCTCTATACTGATTCAAAATATGTCTTCCAGATCTTATTATCCCATGCTTCAATATGAAGGGAGCGACGCCTACTTACCACCAAAGGTAATGCGATCACTAATTCGGCTCTTATAACCAATCTGATGGAGGCCTCCCACTTACCCACCCAGTTGGGAGTTGTCCATTGTAGGTCCCATCAGAAGGATGGCTCTCTTATCACTGAGGGCAATGCCAAAGCTGACCAGGCGCCACGAATGCGTGCTACCACTTCCAATTATGGCCCCTATGGGGTACATATTATGGCCACTTTAGACAGCTCATCTGAAGCCCCTACTTCTTCCAGTAAGAACAAGGATCTTTTCAAGTTCCTTCATACTCTACACCATTCCAATTCTCAGTCTTTGACCCTTTTTTTACAGAGCTTCTTCTCCCTCAACCCTTCTGACATAGCCATGATAGAGAATATAGCCTCTAATTGTCAGATCTGTCAGCGGACCAAACCTCATATTCCTTTAAGGCCCAAACCTTTCCCTTTCCACCAAGCCCAGGGACACATTCCCATTGCTGACTGGCAAGTAGACTTCACCAACATGCCCACAGTATGGCACACTAAATACCTCCTTGTCTTTGTGGACACTTTCTCTGTTTGGGTTGAGGCATTTCCCACTTCCAATAAAAAGGCTTCCACTGTAGCTTCAATCTAACTGACAGACATCATCCCTAGGTTTTGTATGCCCACTTTCCTACAATATGACAATGGCCCTGAGATTATTTCTAGGATCACACAAAAGGTCTCTCAAGCCCTCTCCTTCAAGTGGCATTTCCACTGTCCATATTACCCCCAGGCTTCAGGGAAAGTGGAAAGGGTAAATCATACTCTGAAGGAAGTCCTTACCAAATTGACAATGGAATTAAACTTAGACTGGGTCAAAATCCTTCCCTTTGCTTTGCTTCGAATCAGAGCTCTCCCTAAGAAACCATCTTTACTGTCTCCCTTTGAGATAATGTATGGAAGACCTCTTATACCCTCTGGGTTGGTCACTTCACAAGGACCTCTCACCCGAGATTTGTCTTTGCCTCTCTTGTTTCATCTCCGCTCTGAACACTGGAAATGTCAGAACTGGCTTCTTCCGGACCCAGTCTCCACTCCAAACACTCCTCCCTTAACACCTGGGAGTCTAGTCTATTATAATACCCCAGAGGAGAAAGGGACTCTTGCACCAAAATGGGAAAGCCCCTATCCTTTCATTCTCTGTACCCCCACCGCCGCCAAACTCTCCTTACCAGACAACCGTCTCACTCCCTGGATTCCCATTTCTAGGTTGAAACCATATCACCAGGAGGCCCCACCTGCTGACGACAGGACCATGCCAGAGGAACTCCAAGAATCACCTCCTGAAGCTCCCCTTTAATCCTGCTTTCCACACCCATCTCACCCATTTAAGTTGCGGCTCACACGGTGTTCCCTGCAGCCCAATTCCTCTTAAAGAAGGCACAATGAGCTCTCCCAACACCCTAGTCTTCTCTAACTGCTTGTTTTTTGTGCTCTGCTTTTTTTCTGTGCTCTGTTGGGACTTGTCTTTACCCTCCTAACCTACCATGTATTTATTCACTCTTCGGGAACGATACTCAGAACATGGCATGCAGAAGGTCCGCGCAGTGGATGCAACTACTTGCTTCATCCACAACTGCACCTCTATTTCCCTAAAATTGTCACCTTCAAGGACCTTCGTCCCTGGTAGCTGGAACTGGCCTTTCATTTGCTTCCTTTTTAATCAAACCAAAGACTATTGTCATTGGTGGCCTGAGATATATAATGGGTGTCCCTATTGGTCATGCAGGTTCCATGATGAACGTGGTAGCTGTTCTTACCACTCACTTGGCTACTCTGAAGGGTTGACTTCTAGTTACCTAAAGTGGCATAAAGGCTCTTCATCCGATAACAATGGATCGTATACTTCAGATATACCTGATCCCAAGGCCAAACGTTGGGGCTATGTTGAGTTTGCTCTCTATGCTCGGACAACCTCAGCAAGACCCACAGGGTGGATGACTGTTGGCCGCACCCTGATTACGCCACCTAAGGCAACCAATCATGTAGTCGAACACATTAAGGAGTCAGAATCAAAACTGGATAAAGGCCATTGCAACACATGTTTTTTCGTCCTCTGCCTGAGGATCAAAAGAAGTATATTTCCTATATGCTTCCATAATTCTCTCCAGAATCATAGAGGGAGACTCATTAGGACCTTGGATTATCTCTCTTACCATGGCCAAATTAGTCGGCCCTCTGGCGGCCACTCGGAGCCCCGCCATTAGAGCCCTGTGATAAGTGGAAAGATGCTACCAACCTTCAAAGGTGATGGGATCCCAGTTTGGTCGGTTCATGGGCCCATAAGGATGAAGAGGGAGCATCACAGTGGCTTCTGAGTTTTCTATTTTCCGTAGCTGGCGGGTTTCTTTAGGTGGCCCAGCTTCCACCAGAAAAGGAGGGGCTGCTGCTGCTGCGGAGAAGTCCCTTGGAGGGCTTGGGTCTGGCCCAATTGCCTCTAGTGGCGGAGAGGCTGAGTCAGTGGCGGGAGAATCATCTGGAATGTGTTGGGGGTTGGGGAGCGAGGGCAGAGGATAAGGAGGGGGAGGATTGTCCAGTCTTGTGACTCAGGAAGAATGGGGGGAAGATGGGGAGGGAACGGAAGGTTTGAATGATAGGATCCTGGGGAAGGGGTATATGGCTGTTGATCTGGGTGGCCACGTGGTCCCGGCTGAAAGACAATATCTCTGACTTTTTGGATTAGATTGAAGTAGAAGGATCCTTCTGGGGGCCACCCGACTTTGAGGATGGGCAATTCTGAAGCACAGAGAGTCTGCCAGGTCTGACATTTAACTGAAAAATAATGATTCTTGGCCCTTGAGTGGACATCAGTCCAATGATCAAGGGTCAGGGACAGAAGCGTGAAAGTGCTTTGTCCCATAATGGGAGTTACTCAAAAAGAGACAGTGAAGACACAAACGCAACACAAACAAAGACAAACAGTAAACGTTTAACATGGGTCCAAGACAAATATTAGAACTCAGTAACTGGCAAAACCTGATGGGTTAGACAATAAAGACAGACAGTAAACTCAACATGAGTTCGGGACAATGAACAAAACTGTGTAGCCAGCAAAACCTGATGGGCTGGCAAACCGAATCCTGAAGCAAAATATAACCGAGTTGAGGAAACTAATATTCCTTGATTTCCCTCGTCCTCTGGAGTGTCCCCCAGGGACGTGGCCAGTAGCTCTGTGACACGTCTGCCACCCACTGTCAGAGAGAGCTAATGCTCTTCACCGACAGCCACTTTGCCAAGCCCTAACCTGAAACCCGAAACCAGAAAGAGGCGCCTTTCTTACCCCGAGAGGAGTCCCTTGGGGTCTTTCATCCGCTGCTCCGGATATCTCACCTGGGACCTCCAGATGAAAAGGTGGGGCGAACATCGGAGGAAAAGACCACCAACAGGCTTTCTCATGCAACACCAAAGGGTTTATTGGGGGTATAGCGTGCTGGAGCTCAGGGCTCACTTCAGAGGAACAAAGAACAAAGAGCCCCGAGAACCACTTGAGTGGAGTTTATATACATTCTTTAGAGAGGGCAGGGACTTTACATACATCATAGCCTCTTTAGCAAATCATCATATACCGCGGGAAAATCAAATAACAACTCTAAAACATGATTAGCACATTCATTGGCGGGAACAGGTTGGGCAGGGGGTGATTGGTCAGCCGTAAGAAGGGGTATACATTTAAATTGATTGGTGGATGCACTGTGATGTATACGTGGTGAGCTGCATGGTTTCTGGGAAGGGGCTGTTAAGTAACTAGGTCCTCAGGGAAGATTTCAACACACATGTAATGTGCAAATCTGGGAATTGTCTTAACTGCCACAGAAATTTCAGGTGCTGAGTGCAGCTTGGAAACTTTACAAAACCTGGTTCTTTACATTTCAATTTCAATTTCTTTTATTCTTTCAGAACCTTACAGAGGAAGGCGAGAGAGTTCATAGACAATTACTGCTCTTTTGGCCATTTTGGTTTTGGATGCACACAAGGGATCTTTCTTTAGATCCATCTGGTGCTGATAATCTAAGCCACAGCCTCAAACAGGGCCAAGAGGCTGATTAAAACATATCCATTTCCAAAGCAATTACTACTCTGAAGTCAGTTACAGAACTCAGTCTTCTAGGAGAATCACGCCAGTGTTAAAGCCCAGGTGAACACAGTCATCTCTTCCAAAAGCCACACAAGTTACCACAATTAAAATAAAAAAAATCCCACATGGCCCTCATCTACTTCCATATAGTCACTCATCATAATCTCTGGCTGGAGGTTTCCTTAAATGGCACAGCCCAATAGAGTGTCCATAATAAGCTCCCTTCTCCTCATTTACCTAAATTCAGGGTGGCCTGGACACCCTTCCTGTGAACCAGGATTGATCACATAGTTCTGCCATTAATACTGCTCTACTTCTCCAATTTGAGGCCTACTGACTATCAGGTATAGTATGTGATTTGGAGTCATTATTAAACCCAAGCACCTTTGCAGGGATTGGAAGAACTCATTTGACACAAAAAAATCCCAATACTCCCTTGATGGAGGTCAAGAACCAAACACAGGAAGGCAAGAGACTTCACCCACAATGACTGATTTTTTGCCATTTTGGTTTTGGATGCACACATTGGTTCTTTCTTTAGATCCATCCGATGCTGATAATCTAAGCCACAGCCTCACACAGGGCCAAGAGGCTGATTCAGACACATCCCTTTCCAAAGAAGTTAAGCAAAGAGCCACTGGTGATGCCCATTCCTTTCCATTTTAAAACTGTTTTCTTCAGGCTTCACAAAGGGTGGCCTGAGGCAAAGACCTTCCTGACATTCAGGGCAACAGAACAATAGGTAAGCAAAAGGCCCAAAGCAGGGTTTCTCTACTGAGACTTTCCTGGTCACACTGATATCTGAGTTTTCTGAGATGCTTGCCATTCCCTTCAGCTATGGATTACATGGCCACGTCACAGAGTTTGGAGGTGGTACATATTTTGGACACAAAACCATGAGCCTATTGTGGAGAGTGGCCAGAATTCAGGAAGAAAACAGGAACTTAGGAAGACAGTACATGTTGTCCATCGATAAGGCAACCTGCAGTCCATTCCTAAAATGGGTAGGATGAATGCTGGGAAGCTTTCTACTAGACAGGACACATCCATTGATGCATTCTCTTTTCTAATGTCTACAACCACGGACACAGTGGGATACACAGACATAGAAACACTCGCCTTGTCAAAAGACTTTCTAGAAACATTCCACTCCAAACCAAGCAAGCCGCCTTTCCTACCTATTCTCAGAACATAAGACAAAACCACAAACTCACACCCACACTGAAAAAGGCACCTCCTTCCCCAAAGTAAGTCTGTGACTATCCAGAGTGTCCTCTGACTGGTGGGCCATACTATGTTCCCCAGAAATGGCCTGTCCTGTCTCAGATCTGGTCTCCATGGCCAACTCTGTGAAATATCAGGGGCCCGCGGTGAGCCACTTCTTGCTTTCTCTGAAAAGGCCAGTCTTCAAAATTTCCTGGCATTTGGCCATCCTCATATCAGTAGGTACCAAAAAAGACTTACTCTGTCCTTGGTAAATCCAAACAAGTGATCCCACTGTACTGGGACTGGGACTGGTTCTGGATGCCTGGCTTCCTGGATCCCAAGTTCAGAGAGTTCCATCACCAAGGAAGTGAGGTGAGGTCACTTCCTTCAGAAACTGAATGACGTCACTGCCTTAGCAACCACTTTTTCCGAACAGTTGCTTCCATACTTCCTCTGACACTTTCACAAGTTAGATTGGTATCTCAACCATAGGAACCCGGGAACAGCTCTCCACAAAGGCCTTTGTTGGTCCATCTTTTCTACATTAAGGAGAGAGGGTGAATGAGACATAACCCTTCATCCTTACCAGGTTGTTTTCCATGGAAGATGACTTTTGCTCTCTCACGTTCTTCATAGTTGCCTACATGTTCTCCAGGGATCATTTCTGCATGGACCTTTGAGGTTTTCAGCAGGTGGAAGATCCACTACATTCCTGTATTGTAAGACCAACTCTGTCCCTGCTGTTCTGTAATGTTAGATTGAGGGAACAGTGTATGGTTAGGGTTAATAACATGTGTGATTTGGGTTAGGAATAATTCTGCTGGATGAATAATGGTATTGGGAACCTGCGATATGTATGAGAATATATAGGTGAAATATATGTATGAAAACAGAAGTCTAGGTAAGATTTGAAGCCCAAAAGAGCATTTTGCCCTTGATTGGAATACTTAGATTTGAATTAGGTTCTGCACAGATTTGTCAGATTAATCAATATACAATGGCATAGGACCTTGTACCTTGGATGATTGAATGTCGAAGAGAACATCCAGTCAAAAAGGGATAGTCGGAAGTGAAAGGTTAATAAAATAGGTATTTGTCACTTCCTGGGAAGAATGTTGTGTTTATTCCGAGCATAATGGAGTTGTAAAAAAAAATATGATTAAATTAAAAAGACACCATGAAGAGTGTCAATGAGAGAGTGAGAGGACCAAAAAAAGTGGTTTGAGTCTTGGTTCACATAGTCCCCCTGTTTGACTACTTTTTTATCAACCCTGGCCTGTCCGATAATAATCTCCATATTATTGCTAACTATAAAACCCTGTTTGCTCAACCGTGTAATTTCTTTTCTCTAAGCTCAAATTGGACAAGTTAAACTCATGGTAATACCCCACTAGCAGACATAGAATGTGACACCCCACAATGATCACTTTTATGATTAAAAGTAGCTAGAAGAAGAAGTGGGGAATGAAAGATTAATAAAATAGGTACTTGTCACTTTTTTTTCTGTATGCTTAACAAAACACTGTTGAAATCTTGAGAACTGTTTGCTAATCTTGTTCCCAGAATGTCCTGTCCCCAAATGCCAAACTGCAGAATGTACTCCCTCACCCGGTTGAATGCAAACCGCCCACTCTCCCTCACCCATCAATAAACTTCACTCCCTGCCCTCCCCAAAGAAAGTATATAAGCTCTGCTTAAGCTCTTCTCAGGGCTCTCTGCTCTATTCAAGTGAGCTCCGATCCCCTGCATGCTGACCCCCTATAAACCCTTTGCTGTTGCATGAGATAGTCTTTTGGTGGTCTCTTCCTCCGAAGCTTGCCCAGTGTTTACTTTGATGATTGGGTGTAGAAAAGAACATTCAGTCAAAAAGGGATAGTCGGTAGGATTAGGAAGATAGTTGTTAGGTTTAGGAAGAAGAATGAGTATAGGTTTTGGAAAAAAAATATTCTTTATCAATAGGATTTTGTTTAGAGTGTGAATGTAAATGTTAGCCCACGTGAAGAGTCAGTCACAATAGTGAACCGGAGAAAATATGTAGGAAAACAGATATCAATAGAGATATTATGAAATAAGGCAAAATATAAAGTGGGTGATAGGATTAGACATTTTCAACAGGGTTGAATTTGAATATATGATCTTAGGAAGAAACCAATATGTAGTCACTAATTGGATTGATATTTGAGAGCATTAGGCAACCTGGACATGGCTGTGTTTAGTAATCCATGTTCATTTTCAATTTAGGCTTTGGTACAATAATAAGTGTGAACCTTGCATTTTGTCTGCAGAATATTACTGTGATAAAATGTATATGTAGATCAGGTGACATGAGTAATTTTTCCATCATTTCTGGGAGCAATATTTTGAAGATTAATAAGTTAGTATTGGGGGTACAAAGAGGTGTACCTTGTGTCTATGAATATAGAGCTAATGCATGAATAGACCATACTGTTAATAAATAATATAACTGGTCCACTTTAAATAATGCATTGGATTCATATCTTAAAATATATAAGAAATCTTATATTGATATACATACATTCATTCCAACTAGTTATACATCTAATAGTAAAATTAAGGTTATGGTTTATCATGAAAGGTGTGTGAGTTTTTCTTCAAAAGTGATTATGGAAATCAAAAATAATGTGTTTCGAAAGAAGTCTCATGAAAAGACCAGTCAAGAACCATGAAAAAATACATGTGTTCTGAAGCAGGAAGTGATTGAAAGTGAAACAAATGCCTCTAAATTAGCGAACTTGTGGATGAAATATATATCCTATTATGTGCATAAACTGAAGAAATAGTAATGTACCAGTTTTGAATAAAAATGAACGTCAAAATACACATCATGTCCCATAGGAATCAATTTGCATTGATGTTAACCTGGGTCAGTTACTGTATTAATTTTAGGATTTGTAGGCACCATTCACTGAAGATAGTTTTCAGTACTAGGAAACAAATACATATTTCAGGTGGATGAATATTTCTGACGATAATCTTGTGAAAAGTTGATTATAAATTCACATATATGAATATGAATGAATTTAGGAAATGTATAAAAAGACACATGTATTTCATATTTTGAAAAATCTGGAAAGTTTGTATATATATATATATATATATATATATATATATATATATATATATATATATATATACACACACACACACACATACACACACACATGCACACAGACATTAAAAATTAGCAATATATATGCCAATTGAAATTCACCATGAAATATATATCATCCACAGATTCAAAAATATTCATTTTACTGAACATGGATTTATGTATAATATTGTTAAACTAGGAAGCTCACACAGAGTTCGAATTTTAACTTCCAACAGCATTTAGGAGAAGTGATCTCTTCTCACAATGTGTATCTGCCAAGTCAACCACCTCACAAGAATGTACGTGTTGTACCTTGTAGGATTCTATATGTGCATATAAAAATACATGTGCAAATAGGCTACAGAGAAAGGGAGACAGGAATTCACATATTTGTTAACTTTAAAAACACATGGAGAACAATTTCTACAAAAGTTGACTAGATTTATAACTCCTACACTACATAATGCAAAAGGCAAATTCAACTATACACCATGCCTCCTCTGAACTGCTTGTATTTCTATTCTGTTTGGATTATTATTCTCCATCATATTAGGATAAGTAGTCAGAGTCTAGTAGGCTAAGGGTTAGTGTCAGGGATTCAGTATTTCCAATGGAAAATTGGAAAAGGTATCCAATGTGTATGTAATTATGTGCTTTGAAAAATCTTCCCACTCTTATCCAGAACAATGCCTTGACATTACCTTTGCCCCAAGTAAGACACAATTACAGGAGAAGAGTTCGAAAATCTGTGCATATATATATGGAATGCAATATGCTCAGTTGTTCACAAACTTGGAGGTGGTAGAGGAGTTTACAAAAGTAATGGACAGGGTAAACCCTCCACAAAAATGGAGCTTTGCTGGCCTAAAGACTTCTTGAGAAACTGCCTCTTAGGTTGGGCACTTGAAATATATGTTGTTGTCAGGAGCTTAATCTTCATTTGTGGTGAGACAATTAAAGCTGGATCTGCATCTATGTGACGTGAAGGATCTTGTTTCTTATTTTCCAATGAACATGAGACAGCAGTGCTGAATTCTCTCTTTGTAGGTAAACTGTGGCCACTGGGGGCTATGTGTCTCCCTGTGAGGACTGTGAAACGATTTGATCATCCTCCAATTTTCGTGGTGTTTCTTGCTGCTGTACTGGGAGTTTGGTATTTGCTTCGTGAAATACAAAGATTTCAACTGGGACAAAGTGCTAGAGGGAGTTCTGTCACGTGTGGTGTGTCAGGGTCTGCAAGAGAATGCACCAACCAGGCCTTTATCCCACATAGCTTGGCCCCTTGACCATAGCAACCTGATTCTGAACATTGCCCTGAAAACTCTCCATATAACAGGATGCATTTACATATAAGGGTCTGCTGGCTACACTATGTCAGTCACAAGCTATTTGGAAGCCAATGGAAGGTCCACATGACTCCACCACAGATGTTTTATCACACACCTGCACACCACTACTCTAGGCTCACTACTCAGGAGGCTCCAACTTACTGGCATCACTGTTCTTCAACATTTTCATGAAACCCAGTCAATCAAGGCACTGTATTGTATACTCATGATCAGCAACAGGACATCCAAAGTTTCTCCAGTGCCACCTGGTCATGGGAATTTCAAAAATTTGATGGTATTCATCTAGCCATTTTTCAAGGATGAAGTTGGAGGCACTGTGGGTTTCAATTCATTCAGGAACCACTAAATGGTGAGGAAGTTCATTTCAATGAAATCTCTGGACAACACTCACAGGAAAGGCTTCCCAAAGAGTGGCCAAAAGGTCACATGAAGCCAGGCCCATTGAACTGTACAATGTGAGGTCCATGTGTGTTTTGACTCTCAAATATGGCTTCCATGTTTTTCATAATAAAATCATGTGATATCCTGGCTGAGATTCACAGTGCTCTGTGGAAAACCAACCTGGGACTAGCTTTCAGATTCCAAGGGTGAATCTCATGCGTGACCTCCTAAAATCCCAACTCAATTCATGGCAATACTACTCTGAGGTCAGTTCCAGAACTCAGTCTATAAGGGGAATCACCCAAGAGTGAAGCCCTGGTGGACCCAGTCATCTCTTCCAACTGCCACAAAAATGACCACAATTATAACCAAAACACTCCCACATGGCCCTCATTTTCTTCCATATAGATATTCATCATAACTTCTGGCTAGAGGTTTCCATAAGTGGCGCAGCTCAAGACAGTGTCCAATATAAGCTTCTTTGCCCCTCATTTGCCTAAAGTAAGTGTGGCCTGCACACTCTTCCTGTCAACCAGGAGTGATCAAATAGGCCTGCCATTAATACTGCTCTGCTTCTACTATTTGAGGCCTACTGACTGTCAGGTATAGATTCTTATGTGGTTTGTAGTCATGAGACAACACTAGCACATCTGCAGGGCTTTGAAAAACTCATTTTACTCAAGGGTCAATAGTCACACTTGATGGAGGTCAGGAACCTAACAGAGGAAGGTGAGAGACTTCATCCACAATGACTGATCTTTTTGAATTTTGTTTATGGATGCACACATGGGATATTTCTTTAGATCCATCAGGAGCTGACAATCTAAGCCCCAGCTTCACCGAGCGCCAAGAGGCTGATTCAACACATCCATTTCCAAAGCAATTAAGCGAAGAGCCACAGGTGATGCCCACTCATTTCCATTTGAATACTGTTTTCTTCAGGCTTCACAAAGGGGTGGCCTGAGCCAAAGACTTTCCTTACATTCAGGGCAACAGAAAAATAGGTAAGCAAATGGCCCAAAGCAGGGTTTCTCCACTGAGACTTTCCTGGTATCTGAGTTTCCTGATATCTGAGTTTTCTGACATGCTCCACTTCCCTTCAGCTATCCAGTACATGGCCATGTGACAGAGCTTGGAGGTGCTACATAGCTTGGACACAAAACTTTGAGCCTATTCTGGAGAGTGTCCAGAATTCAGGAAGAAAACAGGAACTTAGAAAGATAGTAGGTTTTGCCCATTGATAAGGCTAGTCGCAGTCCATTCATAAATTGGCAGTATGAATGCTGGGAAGCTTTCTACTAGACAGAACACATCCATGATGCATTCTTTTTCTAATACTAAGACCACGGAGAGAGTGGGATACACAGTAATAGAAACACTCACCTTGTCAGAGGACATACTAGATACAGTCCTCTCCAAACCAAACAAATCGCCTTTCCTACATATTCTCAGAACATGAGACAAAACCACAAACTCACACCCACACTCAAAAAGACACCACCTTTCCCAAAGTAGGTCTGTGACTATCCGGAGTGTCCTATGATGGGTGGGACATACTATATTTCCACGAAATGCACTGTGCTGTCTCAGTTCTGGTCTCCTTGGCCAACTCTGTGAAGTTGTCAAAAGTCACTGGTGAGCCACTACCTTCTTTCTCAGGAAAGGCCCCTCTTCTTAGCTTTCCTAGCATTTGGCCATCCTCACATAACTAGGTACCAAGAAAGACTGACTCTGTCCTTGGTTTACCCAAACAAGTGAGACCACTGGAACTGGGACTGGAACTGGCTGTGGTTGCCTGGCTTCCTGAATCCCAAGTTTAGAGAGTTCCATCACCAAGGAAGTTATGTGAGGTAACTTCCTTCAGGAAGTGAATGAAGTCACTGCCTTGGCAACCACTTTGTCCTAACAGTTGCTTCCAAGGGTCCCATGAGATGGAGGGTGCACCTACTTGCTGTGACATTTTCACAAGTTAGAATGGTATATCAACCATAGGCACCTGGGCACAGCTCTCCACACAGGCTTGGTTTGGTCCATCTTCTCTACATTAAGATGAAAGAGGCTGATTCAGACACATCCCTTCACCCTGACCAGGTTGTTTGCGATGGAAGTTGACTTTTCCTCCCTCAGGTCCTTCATTGCTGCCTACATCTTCTCCATGGATCATTTCTGTATTGACCTTTGAGGTTCTCAGCAGGTGGAAGATCCCCTACACTCCTGATTGTAAGACCAACTCTGTCCCTGCTTTTCTGTAAAGTTAGATTGAGGGAACAGTGTATGGTTAGGGTAATAACAGGTTCGATTTGGGTTAGGAATCATTCTGCATGATGAATAATGGCATTGGGAACCTGTGATATTTACAAGAATATACAGGTGAAATATAAGTATGAATACAGAAGTCTAGGTAAGATTTGAAGCCCAGAAGAGCATTGGGTCCTTGATTGGGATACTTAGCTTTGAAACACCTTCTGCACAGATGTCTCAGAAAAATCGATAAACAATGGCATAGGACCTTGTAAATTGGATGATTGAATGTAGAAGAAAACATCCACTTAAAAAGGGTAGTCGGTAGGATTGGAAAGATAGTCAGTAGGTTTAGGAAGAAGAGTGAGTATAGGATTTGGTCCAAAAGTTCTTTAGCAATAGGGTTTCTCGTAGAGAATGAATGTAAATGTCAGAACATGTGATGAGTCAGTCACAATGATTAACTAGGGAAAATATATAGGGAAGCAGATATCAATAGAGACATGAAGAAATCAGGCAAAGTATAAATTGATTGATAGGATTAGACATTTTCAACATGGTAGATGTTGAATATACAATCTTAGAAAAAAACAAATATTTAGCACCAATAGGATTAACATTTGAGAGCATTAGGCAATCTGGACTTGGATGTTTTTAGTAATCCATGCTCACTTTCCATTTATGTTTTGGTACAATCATAAGTGTGAACTTTGCATTTTGTGTCCAGAATATTACTGTGATAAAGTGTATATGTAGATCAGGTGACATGAGTATTTCTTCCACCAATTCTGTGGTCAATATTTTGAAGATGTATAAATTAGTATTGGGTGTACAAATAGGTCTACCCTGTGTCTACAAATATAGATAAAATGAATGAATTGACCATACTGTGAATAAATAATATAACTGGTTCCAACTTTAAATTATGGATTGAATTGATATCTGAAAATATACAGGAAATCTTATATTGATATACATACATTCATTACAACCATTTATAGATCTAATGGTAATATTAAGGTTATGGTTTGTCATGAAGAGTGTGTGAGGTTTGCTTCAAAAGCGATTATTGAAATCTAAAATGAAAAGTAGTCTCATGAAAAGACCAGACAAAAAACATGGAGGAATACATGTGTACTGAAGCAGGAAGTGATAGAAAGTGAAACAAATGCCTATAAATTTGAAAACTTGTGAATGAAATATATATCCTATGATGTGCATAAACTGAAGAAATAGTCATGTAACATTGTTGAATAAAAATGAATGTCATAATACACATCATGTACCATAGTAATCTACTCGTATTGATGTTAAAGTGGGTCAGATACTGTAGAAAAATTAGGACTTCTATGCACCATTCACTGAATTTAGATTTCAGTACTAGGAAACAATATGTATTTGAGGTGGATGAATATTTCTGAGAATAATTTTGTGAACATTTGATTATAAATCCACATACATGAATATGAATGCATTTAGGGATTGTATAATAAGACACATATATTTTATATTCTGAAAAATCTGGAGAGTGTGTGTATATATATATATATATATACACACACACACACACACACACACACACACAGACATTAAAAGGTAGCGATATATATGCCAATCAAAATTTATTATGAAATATATATCTTTCACAGATCCAAAAATATTCATTTTACTGAACATGGATTTATGTATTATCTTGTTCAACTAGGAAGCTCACCCGTAGTTTTAATTTTCAGTTCCAACAACGTTCAGGAGGAGTGATCTCTTTTGACAATTTGTATCTGCCAAGTCAGCCACCTCACAAAAGTGTACATGTGATACCAGGTAGGATTCTATATGTGCATACAAAAATACATGTGCTGAATAGGATACAGATAAAGGGCGACAGGAATTCACGGATTTGTTATCTTTAAAACACATGGAGAACTACTTCAATTTAATATTGACTTGATTTATAACACCTACCCTTTATCATACAAAAGGTAAGTCCAGCTATACACCATGCCTCCTCTGAACTGCTTGTATTTCTATTCTGTTTTGGTTATTTTGCTCCATCAATTTAGGATTGACACAGTCTGGCTGGGCACAATTCAGGAGCCACTTGTCAAAAGCTAACTTTATTTTTAGAACCACACACGCCAAAAAATAGCTCCTCGGGAAAAACACTCAGAGCACAACTGCCACCACCGGCTTCCCACAAGCTCTCAACCTCCCCTCTCCTCCTGCTCTTGAGGTCGATTGGCTGGGTTGTTTGAGCAGAGCCAAAAAAGTCCCCCAAAAAGCAGCTCCATAATTTGAAAGGGTGGGGAAACAGCCCAATGGGCATCACCGCAGAGGAGCCAATCAGCTAGATGTTGCTGGGGCCGCTGTGAGCCAACCATCAGCTGGCAGTCTGAAAGTTTGCTTTGGCCCCTTGGGCTGTGGCTCTCAACATCTAACCCTCTCTGTTTAAACAACAAGCATGTGGCTTAGGGACCATGCCTGCCTTAGGTTGTCCAATAGTACATATGATTCTTACCCATTATCGAATGAGCTGACCTCAAGGTGTCAGCCTCCTGTCTTAGATTGGTACCATTGTAATTGGATCTTACCCGTCACTGACTACAGGTCCAGTATACATCCACACCTGTGGAGAGGTCTTTGTACCAGCGGGCGGGTGAGGCTCTTTGCCTCATCTCTGTTGGCCCCCTAATTTTAGCTGAACAACCATGACAAGCAGAAGGGAGGAAGATACACCAAGGCAATTGATGGCTCTTTTTGAAAAAATTGTACCACCGATGACATCATCAGAGAAATACCCCAACACTACCACACGTCACTGCACCAACAGATAGTTCACAATGCAGGCAGGTGAGTTCACAATGCATACAAGTGATACATAGTCCAGGCAAGTTCTGCAAGCAGTTCAGTGATGGCTATTGCAGAAGCTGTAGATTGGTTTTATCTTTGACTTCACATGCACTGGGATGAAGATAGAAATTCTGGCAACAATGCCTAAAGAAAGAATTATGTAACATTCCAAAAGGCACTAAAAGAAAACAATTTTCTTAACAATTTACATTGTCTAGAAGAGAATTATTAAATATAATGAAAAGAAAAGGTGGATCCAACATGGCGGCGGGCAGAGAGGCTGCGCTTTTAATGCACTCCCAGTGATGGGGTCATAAAGTCGCAAGGATAACTCTTTGATTCTACCAACGGAGATTCTCCTAGCAAAATTCCACTGAAGGGAGACTGCCCGGGAGCTACAAGAATTTTTTTGAAGCGTCTGTGTGACCCGGACGAGTGGGACCCTGCCACTAGACGCGGAGTTCGAGATTTACCAGCCACAGTCTGCGCACCGCGGGCACAGCTGCAGATCCGTCCACCAGCCCGCAGCCAAAGTGACTGGGTCCTGCTAGACGCCGAGACACAGCTTGGCAGGAAGAAGTCTTTAGCCAAGCCTCCACGCGCCAGGAGCTGAGGTGAACTGGGCCGGACCAGTCCCACCCCTCCCCTCGGTCAATCCGGCAAGAAGCCTGGGGCCCACCATAGCAGAGAGGTGACATCATCGGAGTTCGGCCGGCAAAATTCCTTCCCAGCAAATTCCACTTTAGCAGGTGTGTGACTCCCCATACTGATACAAGCAGCCAGGAAACTTCATTGACTTCTCAGGGGTCGTGTCCGTAGGGAAGCAGAGGGGAGCCCAGAACCCAAGGCCCCCATATCACCAGTGGTGACCCCTAAGGTCTTATCCGCCAGTTTACCACAGCACTGAGGATTAAAAGGGGCACTCGGTGGGGCTGCAAGTGTAACTAGATCTCTGGAGAATCACTTCTGGGGAACAGGACCTGGCTGGCAGGCTGACAGGAGGAAGGGGGTTAAGAGCTGGAGAAGTGAAATGGCTCTGGACTGACAAGTCTGAGAGACCCCCAGAAGACGCCCTACAGGGATAGCTTTCGGCAGGTAGAGAGCAGACACTCCGCTTGGAAGGCACAGCTCCGCCTACTGGAAGAGAAGAAGGTGGATCTCTAAGACTTTAATTTTTTTGTTGTTGTTGTTGCTGTTGTTGATATTTTTTTCTCTCCTTCTTCTCTCCCTGTTCCTTTCCCCCCTTTTCCTTCTCTCTTTCTATCCCATTTCAAGTTTTATTGTTCTTTTCATTCCCCTCTAATCTATCTCTCCCTCTATCCTTTTTTTCTTTTTAAGAGCACCTTCATTCTCCTACCCCCCAACTCTCATTCCAAGCATTACATCTTTCATTGTGTGTAATTGTCTAAATGCAAATAGGTGAATGTCTCGAGGCTGTCTATAAGACTCCTAAATACCTAGCTACTACCAACACCCTGATCCAATTGCCTGGTAGTATCCACCTTCAGTGGAGCAATCTTCTAAAGTAGCCGAGACATACTAACCATTGTACCACCAGAGCACCCAACCTAAACATATAGTCCTAAGAACAAACAGCAAATCATTATATGCATACAGAACCTAAAAGCCTTATATGAATTAAATGAATCAGCTTTAAAGTACAACAAAGCCCAAAATTTTTAGGCATAATCTTCCACCACAAAAGAGAGACAACAGAGATATACAAAGCCAAAACAAATGTATAGGAGAAAGCAGTTACAAAGCAGTCAAACAGAGCTGGAAAGCAACGTGAACAATATGAAAAAACAAGGGAAAAAGGGGTTACAAACAATGCAGGACAATCTAAATATACAGGAGAACCTAGAAGAATCAGAAATATGGACAGGGAAAGAAATCAAGGCATTCCTAATTCAGATGGAACGGAATATTAGAGAAGACATGAGACAGCAAATCCAAGCATTGAAAGTATATTTTGAAGAGGAACTAACCACACAAATTAAATCCGCAAAGAATGAGCTTTATCAGGAGATAGAGGTGTTAAAAAATAATCAAGTTGTAATCATAGAAATGCAAGAAACCGTAAATCAGATTAAAAGCGCTAATGAGAATATTACAAACAGACTACATCAAGTAGAAGTCAGAACATCAGATAATGAAGACAAAGTATATCAACTTGAAAAGAATATAGTCAACACAGAAAAGATGTGAAATCAAACATATAACACAAAACACAAGTGCACACATAATATAATACATACAACACATGACATAATATTAAAGGCCTTATGACTTTTTACAGGTGAAATCTCCATTGCAATGTCTAAAAACTCTATTGTCCAAAAATAGAACTGATCAGCAAAACATTAACCTAGTTCTGTATGAGCTAAAAAAAAACAAAATAAAACTTCATGATATGAGAAAGGGGAATAATAAAATAGAATTGAAAAAAACATTCTGGTTCTGTCACAGATGTAAGAACAGCCAAACTGGAGTTCTGCATATCAGCTCTTATTGATTTGAGCCAAATAATCTTATTTTTGGTCTGTAGAAATCTCTTTAGTTAATCTCTCTGGAATCCAAATTGGCTACTGTTCTCCCTGTGGAAACACAAAAACAGACGCCGGACTCCAGACAATTACTTGGTCAGGACCTTTCCATTGTCCTGTTAGAATATCCTTCCAAAGTACCTTGGGCTTATGTACATTTTTTGGACATATATGCCTTTCTGCAGCACTAAGCCCTGATGAACCCAAATTTAAAAAGTTTAGAGTAAAAGGGTTATTTTAAGTTTACCTTTGGGGAATATATACCCCTTCCCAATTTGTTCTTTTTGCTTTAATATGTACGTTTTAATAGTTTCATGTGCTCTTTCAACTATGCCTTCTCCCTGTGGATTGTATGGGATTCCTGTTATATGAGTAATGCCAAATGATGAGCAAAATTGTTTAAAAGAAGTAGAAGTATAAGCAGGGGCATTATCTGTTTTTAACTCTTTTGGAACGCCCACAGTGGCAAAATTTTGTAAGCAATGAGCTATAACATCTTTAGTTTTTTTCTCCAGCAAGAATGGAGCCCATCAAAAATCCAGAAGAAGTATCAACTGTAACATGCAAATATTTTAATTTTCCAAATTCTGGCAAGTTTGTGACGTTCATCTGCCAAATATGGTTAGGTATCAATCCTCTAGGATTGACTCCAAGATTAACTTGTGGTAAAAAGGTCACACAATTTTGACATTGTTTTATTATTTGTCTAGCTTGTTCCTTAGTTACTTTGAAACGCTTTTGTAAAGTATTAGCATTGACATGAAACTTTTTATGAAAATTTGTAGCTTCTTCTAGTGTATAGATAATATGTATGAATGTCATGTGTTGTTTTATCTGCTAAATAATTGCCCAAACTAAGGGCTCCAGGCAATCCTGTATGTGTCCTGAAATATCCTATAAAAAACGGATCTTTCCTGTCCCAGATTAGACTTTGTATAGTCGAAAGCAAAGAGAAAATAGTAGAGGAAGGGGAAATCCTTCTACCATCTTCAAGTGATACTATAGCACTAACTATATACTGATTATCGGAAAATAAATTAATTACAGATGCTTTAAGCATCACAAAAGCTTGTAATACTGCATTAAGCTCTACATTTTGAGCTAATTGTTTGGGTACTAAAAATGTAAAAGTTTGATCAGGTGTAAATATTACTGCTGTACCATTATTTGACCCATCAGTGAATATATTTGTAGCATTTATAATAGGTGTTTTTCTTGTCATTTTTGGAAAAATTACATGATGTGATGACCAAAAAGACAATAAAGAATTAGATGGTAAGTGGTTATCAAATGAAACATTAGATTTGCACATGATTATTGCCCAAGAATTTAACTAATTATCTAAATCATCAATTTGATTCATAGTATATGGAGTAATAATTTTATCTTCTTGGGTTGTATTATAGTTATAGTAGAAATATTCAAGTAAAAGAGAAGGTCTCTCGAGCTAGTCAGACAGAGATAAAAATTCAATTAAAAGAGAAGGTCTCTCTAGCTAGTTAGACAGAGGAAAAAATCAAGTGATTGATCCTGATAATGTGTCTGAATCAGCCTCTTGGACCTGTGTGAGGTTGTGGCTTAGATTCTCATCACCTGATGGATCATTCCGTGTGTGAATCCATACCCAAAATGGCCAAAAGAGCAGTCCCTGTGGATGAAGTCTCTTGCCTTCCTTTGTAAGTCTACTGAACTCCATCAAGTGAGAATACGCATCCTTTGTGTCAAATGAGTTCTTCAAAGCCCTGGAGAGTCTAGCACATAGGTTCTTGGGTTTTCTCATGACTCCAATTCACATAAAAATATCTATACCTGACAGTCAGTAGGCCTCAAATTGGAGAAGCAGAGGTGTATTAAGGGCAGGCCTATTTGATCACACCTGGTTCACAGGAAGGGTGTCCAGGCCACCATGACTTTAGGCAATGAAGGGCAAGAAAGCTTATTTTGGACACTGTCTTGGACTTCGCCACTCATGGAAACCTCCAGACAGAGCGTAGTATGAGAGTGTATATATGGAAGAAAATGAGGACCATGTGGGAGTGTTTTGGTTTTAATTGTGGTCATTTGTGTGGTAGTTGGAAGATATGACTGGGTATACCTGGGCTGAACTCTGGTGTGATTCCCCTTAGAGACTGAGTTCTAGAGCTGACTTAGAGAAGTGTTATCATGAAATATGTTGGGATTTTAGTTGGTCACGCATGAGAGTCGCCCTTGGAAACCGAGATCTAGGCCCAGGTTTGCTTTCCACAGAGCACTGGGAATCTAATCCAGGATATCCCATGGTTATATTCTGAAAGACATGGCAGCCATAGTTGAGAGTCAAAACACACATGTACCTCACATTGTAGACAGCAATAGGTCTGGCTTCCTGTGAAATTTTGGCCACTCTTTGGAAGCCTTGTCTGTGAGATTTCTCCAGAGCTTTCATTGAAATGAGCTTCCTCACCATTTAATTGTTCCTGAATGAAGTTAAACACACAGTGCCTCCAACATCATTCTTGTAAAATGGCTAGATAAATACCATGAAATTTTTGAAATTCCCATGACCATGAAAATGGTGTAGAAAAGAGATGCCAGTAAGTTGGAGCCTGATGTGAAATGGGCCTAGAAAAGTCGTGTGCAGTTGTGTCATAAAATATCTGTGGTGGGGCAATGTGGATCTGCCATTGGCTTCCAAATGGCTTGTGACTGACATGGTGCACCCAGCAGACCCTTCTATGTAAAGGCATCTTGTTATGTGGAGAGTTTTCAGGGCAATGTTCAGAATCAGATTGCTATGGTTAAGGATGCAAGCTATGTGGGATTGAAGCTTGGTTGGTTCATTATCATGCAGAACCTGACACACCACACGTGACAGAACTCCCTTTAGCACTGTGTCCCAGTTTAACTCTATGTATTTTGTGAAGCAAATACGAAACTCACATTGCAGCAGCAAGAAACACATCGACAAGTGGAGGATGGCCAGATGGCTTTACAGTCCACACGGAAAGAGTTTGCCCGCAGTGGCCACAGTTTACCTACAAAGAGAGAATTCAGCACTGCTGCCTCATGTTCATTAGAAAATAAGAAACCATGTCCTCCAGGTCACTTAGATACATACCTAGCTTTGATGGTCTCTCTTCAAAAAAAGCTAAAACTCCTGACAACAACAAATATTTCAAGTGCCCAAACTCAGAGGCAGTTTCACCAGAAGTCTTTAGTCCAGAAGAGCTCCATTTTTGTGGAGTATTTACCTGTCCCTTACTTTTGGAAACTCCTCTACCACCTTCAAGGTTGTGAACTCTTGAGCATATTACATTCCAGATATGTATTCACAGATTTTCTAACTCTTCCACTCTAATTGTATTTTACTTGGAGTGAAGGTAAAGTCAAGGCATTGTTCTGGATTAGAGTGGGAAGATTTTTGTGAAGCACATATTTACATACACATTAGATTCATTTTCCGATTTTCAATTCAAAATGCTGAATGCCTGACACTAACGCATACCCTACTAGACTCTGACTACTAATTCTAATATGATGGAGAAAAATAACCCAAACCGAATAGAAATACAAGCAGTTTAGACGAGACATAGTGTATTGCTGGACTTGCCTTTTGCATTATACAGGGTAGGACTTATAAATCTAGTCAATATTTTGTTGAAATAGTTCTCCATGTGTTTTTAAAGTTAACAAATAGATGAATTCCTCTCTGCCTTTCTCTGTAGCCAATTCAGCACATGTTATTTCATATGCACATATTGAATCATACCTGTTATCACATGTACATTCTTGTGAGGTGGCTGACTTTGCAGATACAAATTGGGAGAAGAGATCACTCCACCTAAACACAGTTGGAACTGAAAATTCAACCTATGGGTGAGCTTCGTAGATGAACAACATGATAAATAAAATCATGTTCAGTATAATGAATATTTTTGGATCAGTGGATGATATACATTTCATGATGAATTTCGATTTCCATATATATTGCTACTTTTTAATGTCTGTGTGTGTGTGTGTGTGTGTGTGTGTGTGTGTGTGTGTGTACACTCTCCAAGTTTTTCATAATATGAAATATATGGGTCTCAATGTACACTCCCTAAATTTATTCGTATTCATGTATGTGGATTTATAATCAAATATTCAAAAGATTATTCTCAGAAATATTCATCCACCTGAAATACATATTTGTTTCCTAGAAATAAAAACTAACTTCTGTGAATGGTGCATACGGATCCTAATATTTCTACAGTAACTGACCCAGTTTAACACCAATGCAAGTAGATAATTATGGAACGTGATGTGTATTTTGATGTTCATTTTTAGTCAACACTTGTACATTACTATTTCTTCAGTTTATGCACATCATAAGATATATATTTCATACACAAGTTAGCAAATTTATTGGCATTTGTTTCACTTTCAATAACTTCATTCTTCAGAACACATGTATTCCTCCATGTTTTTTAACAAGACTTCTTTCTAAACACATTATTTTCGATTTCCATAATCACTTTTGAAGCATAACTCACACACTCTTCATGATGAAATATCACCTTAATATTACCATTAGAAGTATAACTGGTTGGAATGAATGATTTTATATCAACATTAGATTTTCTGTATATTTTCAGATATCAACTCAATCCATTATTTAAAGCGGACCAATTATATTATTTATTCACAGTATGGTCTATTCTTGCATTATCTCTATATTCTTAGACAGATACTACACCACTTTCTACCCCCAATACTCATTTATACGTCTTCAAAATATTGTTCCCAGAAATGGTGGAAGAAATACTCATGTCACCTGATCTACATATACATTTTATCACAGTAATATTCTGGAAAATAAAGCAAAGGTCACACTTATGATTGTACCAAAGTCTAAATTTACAGTGAGCATGGATTTCTAAAAACATCCATGTCCAGGTTGCCTAATTCTCTCAAATGTCAATCCAATTGTTGACTACATATTTGTTTCTTTCTAAGATTATATATTCAAACTCAACCCTGTTGAAAATGTCTAATCCTATCACTCACTTTACTTTGCCTAATATCCTAATGTCTCTATTGATATCGGCTTTCCTTCATAAATTCCCAGTTCATCATTTTGACTGTTCATTTGTGCTGACATTTACATTCACTCTCTACCTGAAACCCAATTGCTAAATAACTTTTGGTCCAAATCCTATACTCACTCTTCTTTCTGAATCTACCAACTATCTCCCAAATCCTACTGACTATCCTTTTTTGAATGGATGTTCTCTTCGACATTCAATCATTCAAGGTACAAGGTCCGATGCCATTGTGTATTGATTTATCTGAGACATCTGTGCAGGACATAATTCAAAGCTAAGTCTCCCAATCAAGGGCCCAATCCGTTTCTGGGCTTCAAATATTACTTAGATTTCTGTTTTCATACATATATTTCACCTCTATATTTTTATAAATATCACAGATTTCCAATACCATTATTCATCCAGCAAAATGATTCCTAACCCAAATCGAACATGTAATTAACCCAAACCATATACTATTCCCTCATTCTAACTTTATAAAAGAGCAGAGAAAGTGTTGGTCTTACAATATAGGAATGTAGGGGATATACCACCTGCTGAAAACCTCAAAGGTCCATGCAGAAATAATCCCTGGAGAAGATGTAGGCAGCTATTAAGGACCTGAGAGAGCAAAAGTCATCTTCCATGGAAAACAACCCTGTCTGGAGAGGGGTTGTGTCTGACTGAGTGTCTCTGTTCCTAATGTACAGAAGATGGACCAATCCAGGCCTGTGTGCAGAGCTGTTCACGGGTGCCTATGGGTGATATAGTATTCTAACTGGTGAGAGGGTCACGGGAAATAGGGGCAGCATCTATCTCATGGGACCCTTGGAAGCAACTGTTAGGAAAAAGTGGTTGCAAAGGCAGTGACCTCATTCAGTTCCTGAAGGAAGTGACCTCATCTCTATTCCTTGGTGATGGAACTCTCTGAACTTGCGATCCAGGATTCCAGGCACCCAGAGCCAGTCCTAGTCCCAGTCCCAGTGGGCTCATTTGTTTGGATTTTGTAAGGACAGAGTCAGTCTTTCTTGGTATCTATTGATGTGAAGATGGCCAAATGCCAGGAAAGCTTTGAAGACTGGCCTTTCCAGAGAAAGCAAGTAGTGGCTCACCACGGGCTCCTGACAATTTCACAGAGTTGGCCAAAGAGACCAGATCTGAGACAGGAGAGGCCATTTTGGAGGTACATAGTAAGGCTCACCAGTGAGAGTACACTCCGAATAGTCACAGACCTACTTGGGGGAAGGCGTTGCCTTTGTGGTTTTTGTTGTGTGTTTGTGGTTTTATCTCATGTTCTGAGAAAAGGTAAGAAAGGCGGTTTGTTTGGTTTGGAGTGAACTGTTTCTAGTAAGTCGTTTGACAAGGCAAGTGTTTCTATGTCTGTGTATCCCAATGTGTCTGTTTTTGTAGACATTAGAAAAGAGAATGCATCAATGGATGTGTCCTGTCTAGTAGAAAGCTTCCCAGCATCAATCCTGCCCAATTTATGAATGGATTGTGGCTTGCATTATCGAAGGGCAACACCTACAAACTTCCTAAGTTCCCATTTTCTTCCTGAATTCTGGCTACACTCAAGAATAGGCTCATGGTTTTGTGTCCAAGATATTTACCACCTCCAAGCTCTGTGATATGGCCATGTACTGGATAGCTGAAGGGAATGGCGAGCATCTCAGAAAACTCAGATATCAGTGTGACCAGTAAAGTCTCAGTGGAGGAACCCCGCTATGGGCCTTTTGCTTACCTATTGTTCTTTTGCCCTGAATGTCAGGAAGGGCTTTGCCTCACGCCACCCCTTTCTGAAGCCTGAAGAAACCAGTTTTCAAATGGAAATGAGAGGGCATCACCTGTGGCTCTTTGCTTAACTGCTTTGGAAAGGGATGTGTCTGAATCAGTCTCTTGGCCCTGTGTGAGGCTGTGGCTTAGATTACCAACACCTGATGGATGTAAAGAAAGATCCCATGTGTGCATACAAAATCAAAATGGCAAAAATTCGCAGTCATTGTAGATGAAGTCTCTCGCCTTTCTCTGTAAAGTTCCTGACCTCCATCAAGGGGAATAGGGATCCTTTGGGTCAAATGAATTCTTCAAAACCATGCAGAGGCAAATCCATAAGTGCTTCGGTTTTTTCTTGACTCCATTTCACATAAAGAATCTAAACGCCAAAGTCAGAAGGCCTCAAATTGGAGAAGTGGAAAAGTATTAATGGCAGACTTATTTGATCACTCCTGGTTCACAAGAAGGGTGTCCAGGCCACCGTGACTTTAGTCACACACACACACACACACACACACACACACACACACACACATATATATATATATATATATATACACTCTCCAGATTTTTCAAAATATGAAATATGTGTCTTATTTTACACTCACAAAATTCATTCATATTCATATACGTAAATTTATAATCAACTTTCCAAAGATTATTCTTAGAAATATTCATTAACCATAAAAACATATTTCTTTCCTATACTGAAAAGTAACTTGAGTGAATGGTGAACACAAATCCTAATATTTCTACAGTACCTGACCCAGTTTAACATCAATGCAAGTAGATTCCAATCGGACATAATGTGTATTTTGACGTTCATTTTTATTCAACACTGGTAGATTACTATTTCTTCAATTTATGCACATCATAGGATATATATTTCATCCACAAGTTAGAAAATTAATAGGCATTTGTTTCACTATCAATCATTTTCTGCTTCAGAGCACATGCATTCCTCCATGTTTCTCGACTGGTCTTTTCATGAGAAAAGGGATGGACAAGGCAAGGTAAGGCAACTAAGATAGCACCGAAGACACGGAAACAGTCCTATTTGGTTGCAACCGGATTTAGAGGGCATTGCTTCTGTTGTAATCATTTAATCCCCTGCACCCCAAGTTTAAATTGTTTCAGAATTTTGTACCCAACATGGATGGGAGGGGCTCAGAAGTTCACAATCTGCAGAAGTTTATAAAAAGCAGTTTTTGTTTCTGTTTTTTTTTTCTCTGTTCTGGGCAAGTTAACATTTTAAGGATACCGGGAATGGGGCAGAGCTATTTTCTTCTCTTTTTTTTTTCTCTCAGCCAGATGTTACCATGGAGCCCAGTTGGTAACTTCTTTATCTTAGAAATGTAGCCATCTCTGTGAAGCCCCAGCTCAAGGCCAGAGGCCTTGTTTACATATTGCCAGCATTATGACTGACTCTTTCCAAACACATTATTTTCGATTTCCATAATCACTTTTGTAGCAAAACTAACATATCTTCATGATAAACCATAACCCTAATATTAATATTAGATGTATCATTGGTTGGAATGAATGATTGTATATCAATATAAGATTTCTTATATATTTTCAGATATCTATTCAATCCGTTATTTAATGTGGAACCAATTATATTATTTATTCACTTATGGTCTATTCATGCATTATCTGTATATTCAATGACACAGTGTACACCTCTTTGTACCCCCAATACCCATTTATATGTCTTCAAAATATTGCTCCCAGAAATGATGGAAGAAACACTCATGTCACCACATCTACATATACATTTTATCACAGTAGTATTCTGGAGACAAATGTAAAGGTCACACTTTTGATTGTACCAAAGCCTAAATGGAAAGTGAGCATAGATTACAAAAAACATCCATGTCAAAGTTGCCTAATGCTCTCAAATGACAATCCTATTGGTGACTACATATTTGTTTCTTCTTAAGATTATATATTCTAACTCAATTCTGTTGAAAATGTCTAATCGTATCACGCACTTTATACTTTGCCTGATTTCGTAATGTCTTTATTGATATCTGCTTTCCTACATATTTTTCCCACTTCATTATTGTGACTGTTCACATGTGCTGACATTTACATTCACTCTCTAACCGAACCCCTATTGCTAAAGATATTGTTTTCCAAATCCTATACTCACTCTTCTTCCTAAACCTACCGACTATCTTCTTAATCTTACCGACTATCCGTTTATGACTGGATTTTCTCTTCTACATTCAAACATCCAAGTAATGTTCCTGCAAGCGTCGGTGGAAGAGATCACCAAGATAGTGTCTCATGCAACAGCAAGGGGTTAATTGGGGGTCCAGCAAGCTGGGGCTCAGAGCTCACATGAATAGAGCAGAGAGCCCTGAGAACAGCTTAAGCAGAGCTTATATACTTTCCTTGGAGAGGGCAGGGATGGAAATTTATTGATGGGTCAGAGCGAGTGGGTGGTTAGTGTGAAACTGGGTGAGGGAATACATTCTGCAATTTGGCAGTTGGGGACAGCACAATCTGGGAACAAGATTACAAACAGTTCTCAATATTTCAACAGTGTTTTGTTAAGCATACAGAAAAACAGGAAGTTACAAGTACCATTTTTATTAACCTTTCATTCCCCACTTCTTCTTCTTGCTACTTTTAATCATAAAAGTGATTATTGGGACGTGTCACATTCTATGTCTGCTAGTGGGGTATTACCATAAGTTTAACTTATCCAATTTGAGCTTGGAGAAAAGAAATTACATGGTTGAGCAAACAGGGTTTTATAGTTAGCAATAATATGAGGATTATTATTGGACAGGCCAGGGTTGATAAAAGCGTAGATAAGCAGGGGGACTGTGTGAACCAAGTCTCAAACCACCCTTTTTGGGCCTCTCTCTCTCGTTGATGCTTTTCAAGGCATCCTTTTATTTTACTCAAAGGTTTTTTTTACAACCTCAGTATGGTCGGCATCAAAACAACATTCTTACATCAATGCAGCACAAGGGCCCCCTTCTCTCATGAAGAGGAGGTCCAACTCTCAACTGGAGTGTAAAACAACTTCAGAGAGACATGTAAAAGATTCCTGCAAAGCTGTGATGGAGGTTTCTATTATCTTTAAGTTTTGGTCTCTTGCTGCTTCTATTTGGGTCATTTGTTGTGTACCATGGAGCAGGGCAGTGGTTCCTGTGACTACCACTGCCGCAACTCCAATTCCTAATATGATGGCTAAAGTGAGGGATATATGTTCCCAGTGGAACCGGGTTGTATGCCCCTGTGTTTGAACTTCAAATGAACCTGGGTCATTATAGAGAAATCTGGGAGACATCTTCACCATTACACAATTAATCACATCTGTTGACCATTTCATGAAAACATGAACAATGTTTAAGTATATAGAATTATACTGTTGTAGGGACGGACAAGGCACGGCACTTAAGATAGCACCAAAGACAGGGAAACAGTCCTATTTGGTTGCAACCGGATTCAGAGGGCATTGCTTCTGTTGTAATCAATTAACATCCTGAACCCCAAGTTTAGGTAGTTTCAGAATTTTGTACCCAACATGAAAGAGAAGGGACTCAGAAGTTCACAGTCTGCAGAAATTCACAAAAAGAAGCTTTTTTTCTGTTTTTTCCTTTATTGTGGGCAAGTTAACTTTTCAAGGACACCTGGGAGGCAGAGAGCTTTTTTTTCCTTTTCTTTTATCCCCCTGCCAACTGTTACCATGGAGCCCAGTTTGGAAATTTTTATCTTAGAAATGTAGCCATCTCTGTGAAGCCCCAGCTCAAGGCCAGAGGCCTTGTTAACATATTCTGTGAAAAACTATTAAGGGGGTGTCTAGCTTAGGAGTGCTGATTTTTCCAGCCAGTAGCCAAGTAGAAAAGGGCAACAGAAAAAGAGGAAGTTAATCTACACTGAACTCATTTATAGAGACTCTTGTGCTGAAAGTCCTAAAGTCAGCCATGGTGAAGACTTCTGGAGAAGTTCAGTGAAGATTTTTCTGTGGGCCTGGTACAGAGGGGGAAGACGGGGAAGGCGGGGGGTGAGAGCAGCTCCGTGGATCTGAGAATAAGGAAGGAGAGATGTAAAGGAATAATGGGAAAGGGGTTTGGGATTTTCCTAGCAACATAAATTGAGCAGTAGAATCGGTAGAGCAGAAAGGAAGACGGGAGTGAGTATCCCAAAAAGCCTGTGAGGGACTTTAAATTCTTAGTAACCTGTTTTCAGTGATGACAAAGCAACTTTAAAGGCCATTTTCATTACATCTTCGATAGGTGTCTGAGGGCTCTCCTAAGCTGGTTTGAGCTTTGGGTTAAGTGGTAAGAGGACCTGGTGGGACCCGGTGTGGGCACTGACAAGAAAAGAGAGAAGTGAGTGGATGGATGGGTACCTCAGTACCTGCTACCTCAGCAAGAGGGCAATGCTCTGAGAACCGGCGGAGGTTTCGGTTTTTGATCTAGTAATTGGAGAAGAGAAATCAGGTTTGCTGAGGTGGGACTGACAGCAGAGAGTCTGGAGCAGAAGGCTGAGTTTGAGGAACTATTGGAGAAGCATAGTTCAGGATGTGAGCGAAAGAGGAAAATGGCCTTCACATAGGGGAATTTCCTTTCACCCTTTTGAGCACTTGCAGAAGTTAAAAAGGTCACACAGAATTTGAGGATCTAGAGACTCCTCTGTTGGCCATCAGTTTGGGTTTTCTAAGTGGTAATATGGCCAATGCTGTGTACTGAATTTGATGAGGATTTTGGGTTCCACCAGGCAGCCCCTGTATGCTCAAATCCCCATGACTTACAGAAGAAGTCGGCTTTTCCCCCACACAGCCGTGGCGGTTTGTGGCTTTGATAGTCTGCCGGGCAAACATACTAATATAGGCTAGCCAACCTGCATCTGGCTTGCCTGTCCCTACAACCATAATGTTTGTTTCCATTATCTATGGTACGGAAAGGATTTAATGGAATTTTAGTGAGATCCTCTTCATCAGGGATATCCTAATAGGAAAGACCTATAGCCAGCTGACAAATGTCTGGGTGGAGAGATGGCCACCAGGTCCCTAAGGGGGCTGTATGCAAGATAGACCATACTTCTTGTCTAGTAGTATTTGTGATCAGCCATCGCTGCTGAAGCAACTGATGAGCGTTAGGACTACGGGTGGCCAAGGAGAGAGTCTATAGCCTTACCCACGTGGCGAATATGCAATTTGAAAGGGATAACAGTCTTTTCCAGTTTTCAGTCAGAGTCTGGACATGGCACAGGCTTGAGATGAGAGGCATGGATCCAGGAAGTGATTCCCTCTACTTTTACTGCTGTAGGTGTTATAAGTAGCACCTGGAATGGTCCTTTCCAGCGGGGTTCCAGGGATGACACCTGATGTCATCTTATGTAGAGGAAGTCTCTTTCTTGATATCAATGTGGATTCCCCTCGTCCCCAGGTTGGAAGGCAGTGGCCAGCTGTTTCCACAGGTATAGCTGAGTTCTTACAAGAGATTTAAGTATGTCAAGCAAGGGTGTGTGGAAGGGATTCTTAGGTCTTAGAGTCGGGGTTAGGTCTCTTAGTGTAGGAAGGGCCCCATAGAGAATTTCATAGGGGGTGAGGTTACACAAAGAAAGAAAGGGAGTATTTCTTGCATGAAACAGTGCATAAGGCAGAATCATAGTCTAATCTTTTATGCCAGTCTCTAAGCTTAATTTTGTTAAGGTCTCTTTAATGGTTCTATTTATTTTTTTTAAGTGTCCTGAGCTCTGGGGTCTATAAGCACAATGTAACTTCCAATTAATCCCCAGGGTCCTGGCTAACCCCTGATTTACCTGGCCCATGAAGGCTGTTCAATTATCAGACCATATTAAATTAGGCAGGACGTGTCTTTGATAAATATCTTTCAGGATCTTCTTGACCACAATTTGTGCCGGTTTTCTTTTCTTTTTTTTTTTTTTTTTTGGTGGGAAAGACTTCAATCCATCCTGAAAATGTATCTACAAAGACTAGGAGATATTTAAGTCCATACCTTGCTGGCTTAATTTCAGTAACGTCCACTTCCCAGAATTGTCCTGGTCTGGTTCCTCATAGGTGCTTTCCTGCAGGAAGCTTGGAAGGGTAAGCATTAACCAATTGACAGAACTGACAGGCTTTTGTTACCCATTCAATTATTTCCTTTCACTGTGAGTGAATTAGTCTAAAACTCTGTTCTTGATCCTACAGTAATGCTGGCAGTTTTTTTGAACCAAGTTGATTGAGTTGATGTACATTTTTAATGTAGTATAGGGCTTTCTGAAATTGCAGGCTGGGCTCAGTGAAGTTGAGGAGTTCAGTGTCAGTGTTCTTAGATGTTATCAAAAGCTTGCTGGTGCTCAAGGGTCCATTGGAATTGGGCATTCTCATTTAACAGCGGGTATAAAGGAGCAGCTAAGAACACAAACCCAGGTCCATAACCTGCTAAAGCCAGCAGTCCCAAGAAACTCTCTATGTTGTCTCCTGTTAAATGGGGGTGGTATCTGCACAACGGTTTGTTTTCTGGGCTCAGTGAGCCATCATTTACCGCGCCTAAGGAAATACCCCAGGAAGATTACTTCTTGCTTGCAAATTTGGGCCTTTTTGTCCAAAGCTCTCTACCCAAGTTGAGCAAGCTCAGATAATAGTGCTTGGGTCTCAGACTCACAGTTTTCTTTGGTGTTGGCTGCCAGTAGCTGGACATCCACATATTGAAGCAGAATGACTTCGGGGTGCGTAGTTCTGAAGTTGTAGAGATGTCTGTGAAGGGCTTCATCAAAGAGAGTGGGGGAGTTTTTGAACCCCTGTGGAAGTCGAGTCCAAGTTAGTTGACAAGACGTTCCGGTTTCTGGGTCTACCTACTCGAAAGCAAACAGCAACTGACTATCTTCATGCAGAGGCAAGCAAAAGAAAGCATCTTTTAAGTACAGAACAGTATAGCATTTTCACTCGGCCACAGCAAAGAGGTTATTGGGGGTCCAGCATGCTGGGGCTCAGAGCTCACTTGAATAGAGCAGAGAGCCCTGAGAACAGCTTTAACAGAGCTTATATACTTTTCTTGGAGAGGGCAGAATGGGAAATTTATTGATGGGTCAGGGCGAGTGTGCGGTTTGCATGCACCCGGGTGAAGGAGTATATTCTGCAGTTTGGCAGTTGGGGACAGCACATCCTGGGAACAAAATTAGCAAACAGTTCTCAAGATTTCAACAGTGGTTTGTTAAGCATACAGAAAAACAGGAAGTGACAAGTGCCTATTAACCTTTCACCAAAGCAAAATGGAAAGTGAGCATTGATTACTAAAAGCAACCATGTCCAGGTTGCCTAATGCTCTCAAATGTCAATCCTATTGGAGGCAACATATTTCTTTCTTCCTAAGATTATATATTCAACCTCAACCATGTTGAAAATGTCTAACAATATTACATTATACTTTGCCTGATTTCCTAATGTCTCTATTGATATCTGCTTTCCTACATATTTTCCCCAGTTCATCATTGTGACTGACTCTTCATATGTGCTCATATTTATGTTCACTCTCTACCCAAAACCCTATTGCTAATGAAACTTTCGTTCAAATCCTATATTCACTCTTTTTTCTAAACCTACTGACAACCTTCCTAATCCTGCCGACTATTCCTTTTTGACTGGATGTTCTCTAGGACATTTAATCATCCAAGGTACAAGGTCCTTTGCCATTGCACATCGATTTATCTGAGATATCTGTTCAGAACATAATTCAAAGCAAAGTATCTCACTAAAGGGCCCATTGCCCTTCAGGGCTTCAAATCGTACCTAGATTTCAGGTTTCATACTTATATTTCACCTATATATTCTTGTGAATATCGCAGGTTCCCAATACCATTATTCATCCCGCAGAATGTTTCCTAACCCAAATAGAATATGTTATTAACCCTAACCATACACTGTTCCCTCAATCTAACTTCACAAAAGAGCAGGGACAGAGTTGGTCTTACAATACAGGAATGTAGGGGATCTTTCACCTGCTGAGAACCTCAAAGTTTGATGAGAAATGATCCCTAGAGAAGATGTAGCAGCTATGAAGGACCTGAGAGAGCAAAAGTCATCTTCCATGCCAAACCACCTGTTCAGGATGAAGTGATGTGTCTGAATTAGCCTCTCTCCTACTGATATAAAGAAGATGGACCAAACCAACCCTGTTTGGAGAGCTTCTCCTTGGTGTCTACGGTTGATATACCATTCTAACTTTTGAAAGTGTCACAGGAAGTAGGGGCAGCCTCCATCTCAAGGGACCCTTGGAAACAAGTGTTAGGACAAAGTGGTTGCCAAGGCAGTGACCTCATTCCCTTCCTGTTGGAATTGACCTACCTCACTTCTTTGGTGATGTAACTCTCTGAACTTGGGATCCAGGAAGCCAGGCACACAGAGCCAGTCCCAGTCCCATTCCCAGTGGACTTACTTGTTTGGATTTACCAAGGAGAGAGTCTGTCTCTCTTGGTACCTAATGGTTTGAGGATGACAAAATGCAAGTAGAGCTCTGAAGATGGGCCTTTAATGAGAAAGCAGGTAGTGGTCAGCACAGGCTCCATACAACTTCACAGAGATGGACAAGAAGACCAGACCTGAGACAGGACAGGCCATTTTGGGGGAACATAGTATGGACCACCAGTCAGAGGACACTCTGGATAGTCACAGACTTACATGGGGGAAGGAGGTGACTTTTTGATTGTGGGTGTGAGTTTGGGGTTTTGTCTCATGTTCTGAGAATAGGTAGGAAAGGTGGTTTGTTTGGTTTAGAGTGGACTGTTTCTAGAAAGTCCTTTGACAAGGCGACTGTGTCTGTGTCTGTGTATCCCACTGTGTCCTTGGTTGTACATATTAGAAAGCAGAATAGATCAATGGATGTATCCTGTCTAGTAGAATGCTTCCCAGAATTCATCCTGCCCATTTTAGGAAAGGACTGTTGGTTGCTTTTCGATGGGCAACACCTACTATCTTCCTAAGTTCCTGTTTTCTTCCTGAATTCTGGCCACTCTCCAGAATAGGCTCATGTTTTTTTGTCCAAGATATGTACCACATCCAAGCTCTGTGACATGGCCATGTACTGGATAGCTGAAGGGAATTGCAAGCATCTCACAAAACTCAGAAATCATTGTGACTAGTAAAGTCTCAGTGGAGAAACCCTGCATTGGGATTTGCTGACTTATTGTTCTGTTACCCTGAAGTCAGGAAGGTCTTTGCCTCAGGCCACCCCTTTGTGAATTTTGAAGAAAAAAGTTTTCAAATGGAAGTGAATGGGCATCACCTGTGGCTCTTTGCTTAACTGCTTTGGAAAAGTATGTGTCTGAATCAGCCTTGTGGCTCTGTGTGAGGCTGTGGCTTAGATTATCAGCTCCTGATGGATCTAAAGAAAGATGCAATGTGTGCATCCAAAACCAAAATGGCAAAAAGATCAGTCATTGTGGATGAAGTCTCTCGCCTTCCTCTGTAAGTTTCCTGACTTCCACCAAGTGAGAATAGGGATCATTTGGGTCAAATAAGTTCTTTCAAGCGCTGCAAAGTTGCTTTTGTTTCCTAATTACTCCAAATCACATAAGGAATCTAAACCTGACAGTCAGTAGGCCTCAAATTGGAGAAGCAGAGCAGTATTAAAGGAAGAACTATGTGATCAATCCTAGTTCACAGGAAGGGTGTTCAGGCCACCCTGAGGTTAGGCAAATGAGGGGCAAGGGAGCTTATTTTGGACACTCTCTTGGGCTGCGCCATTCATGAAAACCTCTAGCCAAAGGGTATAATGAGTGTATATATGTAAGAAGTTGAGTGCCATGTGAGAGTGATTTGGTTTTAATTGTGGTCATTTGTGTGGCAGTTGGAAGAGATGACTGGGTCCACCTGGTTTTGAACACTGGTGTGATTCTCCTCAGAGACTGAGTTCTGAAACTGACCTCAGAGAAGTAATTGCTTTGGAAAGAGATGTGTCTTAATCAGGCTCTTGGCCCTGTGTGAGGCTGTGGCTTAGATTATCAGCAACAGACGGATCAAAAAAATGATCCCATGTGTGCATCCAAAACCAATATAGCCAAAAGAGCAGTCATTGTGAATGAAGTCTCTCACCTTCCACTGTAAGGTTCTGAAAGAATAAAAGAAATTGAAATTGAAATGTAATGAACCAGGTTTTGTAAAGTTTCCAAGTTGCACTCAGAACCTGAAATTCCTGTGGCAGTTAAGACAATTCCTGGAACTGCCCATTAGATGTGTGTTGAAATCTTCCCTGACCACCTAGTTACTTAACAACCCCTTCCCAGGAGCCGTGCATCTCACCACGTATACATCTCAGGGCTTCAACCAATCAGTTTAAATGTATACCCCTTCTGAGGGCTGACCAATCACCCCCTGCCCCAACTTTTCCCGCCAATGAATGTGCTAATCATGTTTTAGAGTTGTTATTTCATTTTCCCGTGGTACATGATGATTTCCTAAAGGAGGCTATGATGTAGGTAAAGTCCCTGAGCTCTCTAAAGAATGTATATAAACTCTGCTCAAGTTGTTCTCGGGGCTCTTTGTTCTTTGCTCCTCTGAAGGGAGCTCTGAGGCCTAGCATTCTGGACCCCCAATAAACCCTTTGCTGATGCATGAGAAATCCTCTTTGTTGTCTTTTCCTTTGATGTTCGCAGCACCTTTTCATCTGGAGGCCCCAGGTGAGATATCCGGGAGCGGTGAATGGAAGACCTCAAGGGAGTCCTCTCGGGGTAAGTAAGGTGCCTCTTTCTGGTTTCGGGTTTCAGGCTAGGGCGTGGCAAAGTGGCTGTTGGTGAAGAGCATTAGCTCTCTCCTATGGTGTGACAGACGTGTCACAGAGCCAAGATCACGTCCCTGAGGGACACTCCGGAGGACTAGGGAATTCAAGGAATAGTAGTTTCCTCAACTCGGTTATGTTTTGCTTCAGGATTTGATTTGCCAGCCCATCAGGTTTTGCCGGTAACTCAGTTTTGGTCATTGTTCTGAACTCATGTTGAGTTTACTGTCTGTTTTTATTGTCTAACCCATCAATATTTTCCAGTTACTCAGTTCAAATCTTTGTCTTGGACTCATGTTAAACGTTTACTGTTTGTCTTTGTGTTGTGTTTGTGTCTTCAATGTCCCTGTTTGAGTAACTCCCATTATGGGACAAAGCACTTCCTCTTCTCTGTCCCTGACCCTTGATCATTGGACTGATGTCCGCTCAAGGGCCCAGAATCTTTCTTTTTCAGTAAAACACCGTACCTGGCAGACTCTCTGTGCTTCAGAATGGCCCATCCTCGAATTCAGATGGCCCCAGAAGAATCCTTCCACTTTCCTCTAATCCGAAAATTCAGAGATATTGTCATTCAGCCGGGGCCACGTGGCCACCCAGATCAACAGCCATATACTCCTTCCCCAACATTCCTATCATTCAAACTTTCCGCTCCTCTCCCTCTTCCTTCCATTCTCCCTGAGTCACAAGACTGGACACTCCACCCCCTCCTTATTGTCTACTCTCCCTCCCCACCCCCAACACAGTTCCTGATGATCCTCCCACCGCTGACTCAGCCTCTCCACTGCTAGAGGCAATTGGGCCAGACCCAAGCCCTCCAGGGGACTTCCCCACAGCAGCAGCAACCCCTCCTCCCCTGGAGGAAGATGGGCAACCTAAAAGAACCCACCGGCGATGGATAATAGAAAACTCAGAAGCCCCTGTGATGCTCTCTCTCCATCCCTATGGGCCCATGAACCGACCCAACTGGGACCCCAACACCTTTGAAGGTAGGAAGCATCTGTCCACTTATCGCTGGGCTCTAATAGCGGGTCTCAGAGTGGCCGCCAGAGAGCCGACCAATTTAGCCAAGGTAAGAGAGATTATCCAAGGGCCTAATGAGTCTCCCTCTATGTTTCTGGAGAGAATTATGGAAGCATATAGAAAATATACTCCTTTTGATCCTCAGGCAGATGACCAAAAGGCATTTGTTACAATGGCCTTTATTGAGCAGGCTGCCCAAGATATTAAGAGAAAGTTACAATGTCTAGATGGGTTACAAAATACGACCTTAAGAGATTTAGACAGAGAAGCTGAGAAAGTATATTATAAGATATATATTATAAGTATATATTATAAGTATATAAGTATATTATAAGAGAGAAACTGAGGAGGACACGGAACAGAGGAGAGAGAAGGAAAGGGAAGAAAAAAAGGATGAAAGGAGCAAAAGGCAGACAAAAGCATTGGCTAAGATTTTCTTCACAGCAGCAAATACGCCAGAAATTAAAAAGCAGGGAGTCAGAAAGGGATACTTGGGCCCACGCCAAAGGCTTTCCCTGGCCTCAGATCAATGTGCCTACTGTAGAGAAAAAGGACACTGAGTCAAAGAGTGCCCCCAAAAGAAGAAGCCACGGCAGCCCGCCATGCTGACTCTAGAAGAGGACTAGGAATGTCAGGACTCGGATCCCCTCAGGGTAACATTTGAAGTGGAGGGGCCTCCAGTGAACTTTGAAGTGGATACAGGAGCAGTATACTCAGCCTTTAAGGCTTCACTGGGCCCCATATCAAATAAATGGTCCCTAGTTCAAGGGGCTAATGGCACTACTTATCGGGCTTGGACAACTAAGAGGATTATGGAAGTAGGAAAATGTAAAGTCCACCACTCTTTCCTAGTAATCCAAGAATGCCCAGCCCCATTGATGCACAGGGATCTGTTTACCAAACTCGGGGCTAGAGTAACCTTTAACCCTGATGGTCCCCAAGTGGATGTTCTAAAACCTTCAGTAAAAACTCCCATAGTCACAGAATTGACTATGTCCATAGAAGATGAACATTAACACTTCGTGCCCCCTAGGACTGATCAAAGAGGCAAACTACAACAGAAATGGATAAAAGATTATCCTAATGCCTGGGCAGAAACTGCTGGGTTAGGTCTAGCCATAAAACAACCTCCAATAGTAGTAGAATTAAAAGCCTCTGCCTCTGCAATCAGTGTTAAACAATATCCTCTAAGCAAAGAAGCTAAGGATGGGATAAGTCACCATATTCAGAAATAATTGGCCCTTGGGGTCCTAAGGCCCTGTCAATCAGCCTGGAATACCCCCCTGCTACCAGTAAGAAAGCCAGTAACTAGGGACTACAGTCCTGTTCAAGACCTAAGAGAGATCAACAACAGAGTGCAGGACATTCACCCCACAGTACCCAATCCATATAATTTGCTTAGCACTCTGAATCTGGACCGGGAATGCTACACTGTGCTGGACTTAAAAGATGCTTACTTCTGCTTGCCCCTACATAAGGACAGTCAGTTGCTGTTTGCTTTCGAGTGGATAGACCCAGAAACTGGAACATCTGGCCAAGTAACCTGGACTAGACTCCCACAGGGGTTCAAACCCCCCCCCACTCTCTTTGATGAAGCCCTCCACAGGGACATAAACGACTTCAGAACTGCACACCCCGAAGTCACACTACTCCAATATGTGGATGATCTGCTACTGGCAGCGGACACCAAGGAAAACTATGAGTCTGGGACCCAAGCACTATTATCCGAGCTTGCTCGGCTTGGATATAGGGCTTCTGCCAAAAGGCCCAAATTTGTCAGCAAGAAGTAATCTTCCTGGGTTATTCTCTTAGGGGTGGCAAATGATGGCTAACTGAGAACAGAAAACAAACCATTGTGCAGATACCACCCCCATCTAATAAGAGACAACTCAGAGAGTTTCTTGGGACTGCTGGATTTTGCAGGTGATGGATTCCTGGGTTCGCCTCTCTGGCTGCCCCTTTATACCCACTGATAAAGTGGAATGCCCAATTCCAATGGACCCCTGAGCACCAACAAGCTTTTGATAATGTCAAAAAAAGGTGCTGCTATCTGCTCCAGCCTTAGCACTCCCAGATATAGATAAACCCTTCACTCTCTACATCGAGAAAAAGAAAGGAATAGCATGGGAGTGTTCACTTAGACTTTGGGAGTTTGGAAAAGGCCGGTAGCATTCTTATCAAAAAAACTGGACCCAGTGGCTACTGGGTGGCCCCGTTGCTTAAGAGCTATAGCAGCGGCAGCGCTTCTAATAAAAGATGCTCATTAATGAACGTTGGGACAGAAGCTATCCATTATAGCCCCCCATGCCCTGGAGAGCATCATCTGTCAACCTCCAGATAGGTGGCTATCAAACTCCAGAATAAACTACTACCAGAGCCTCTGGATTAGCAAAGACAGAATAACTCTTAGACCTTCTGCTCCACTCAACCTGGCTGCCAGAAGAATCATCAGGACCTGTCGCTCATGAGTGTCAACACATACTGGCAGAGGAAACCAGTATAGGACGAGACTTGAAGGATCCAGCCACTGCCTCACCCTGAAGTCGTATGGTTTACGAAAGAGAGCAGCTTCCTCCAAGATGGTATGTGGTGGGCTGGAGCAGCAGTAGTTAGCAAAACTAATGTCATCTGATCCTCTGGTCTCCCAGAAGAGACATCAGTCCAAATGGCAGAACTGATTGCCCTTACGAAAGCATTGGAACTAGCAACAGGCAAAAGGGCCACCATATACACTGATAGCCACTATGCATTTGGCAATGCTAATGTGCACAGGGCTATTTACCAGCAAAGGGGGCTATTAACCTCCACTGGGAAAAAAATAAAGAACAAAGTTGAGATTCTCCACCTTCTCTCAGCAGTGAAGGGCACTAAGGAACTAGCTATAGTGCACTGTCCAGGGCACCAGAAGGGAAACGACCTCGTTGCAGTTAAAAACAGAAGGGCAGATGAGGAAGCTTAATTGGCAGCCCTAAACGGAGTGACTCTGTTAACTTTTTCCACACCAGGGGGATCAACATTCAGGAGACTTGGCCACACTGGAACATTCAGGCAACTTATCATCTGAGGAGACAGATGCAGAACTCTGGGACCCTACAGAGCCAAGTTTACAATTTCAAAAAGCCCACCTTTATGTCAAAGACGTACACTAGCTCACCCACTTAAGCTCAAAGAAGTTATAGGCACACTTAAAGGACCGAAGAAAGGATTTTTTATTGACTGACTTACAGAGGAAAGAAATAGCTTAGAAGGTGACTAGAGCTTGTCAAGTCTGCCAATTAGTTAATGCTTACCCATCCAAGCTTCCTGCAGGGAAGCGCTTACGAGGAACCAGACCAGGACAATTTTGGGAAGTGGACTTTTCCTGAAATTAAGCCAGGAATGTATGGACTTAAATATCCCCTAGTCTTTGTAGATACTCTTTCAGGATTGGTTGAAGACTTCCCCATGAAGAAAGAAACGGCTCAGACGGTGCTCAAAAAGATTCTAGAAGACATTTTTCCAAGGTTTGGCCTGCCTAAGGTAATAGGGTCCAATAATGGACCTGCATTTGTTGCCCAGGTAAGTCAGGGATTCACCAGGACCCTGAAGATTAATTGGAAGTTACATTGTGCTTATAGATGCCAGAGCTCAGGACAGGTAGAAAAAATGATTAGAACCATCAAAGAGAATTTAAAGAAATTAAGCTTGGAGACCTGCATAAAAAAAATTGGACTATGCTCCTACCTTAAGCACTGTTTCGTGCAAAAAGTACACCCTCTGCCTCTTTGTGTAAACTCACCACTTATGAAATTCTCTATGGTGCCCCTCCTTTACTAAGGGACCTAACCCCAACTCTGAGACTTAATGATTCCTTTCACACCCCCTTGCTTGACAGACTTAAAGCCCTTGAACAAACACAGCACCCAGCGATACCTGTGGAAACAGTTGGCCAGTGCTTATCAGCCTGGAGACGAGGGAACCCCACATCGATATCAAGTGGGAGTCTTCGTCTACGTGAGACGGCATCAGGTATCATCCCTGGAACGCCGCTGGAAAGGACAATACCAGGTGCTGCTTATAACACTTACAGTGGTGAAAGTGGATGGAATCACTTCCTGGATCCATGCCACCCATCTCAAGCCTGCACCCTGTCCAGCCTCCGGCTGGAAACTGGAACAGACTGGTAACCCTCTCAAGTTGCGTGTCCGTCGTGTGGGTAAGGCTATGGATTCTTCCCCTGACCACCAGTAGTCCTAATCACCATCAGCCTGTTCAGCAACAATGGCAGCTATAAATCCTACTGGGCAAGTAGTGTGGTCTATTTCACATACAGCCCTCTTATGGACTTGGTGGCCATCTCTCTACCTGGACATTTGTCAGCTTGACATAGGCCTCTCTGACTGGGATCTCCCTGACATAGAGGACTTCACACAGATCCCACTGAAACCCAAACCAGGGCAACATAGACCACCTTACCCCATGAATTATGGATATCATCTTCCCCAGCTCAGGTGTAAACTAGCCAGTCTTGATTTTTATGTGTGCCCAGCTGATTTCTTAAGTCGCAAACAGGCCCAAACCTGTGGAGGACCCAGTGACTTTTATTTAAGATCTTGGGGTTGTGAACAAACGGGAGCTACATGGTTGAACCCAAACTCCGCAGACAGTATCATTCAGGTAGGAAAAAATGACACCTGGATTGATCCCAAGAAATGTGCCACTAGCCAAGTTGTGTCAAAAACTCGCTGAGGAAAGAATAGTCTATGTTACCCCCTCAATATAACTTTCACTTCCAAAAAAAGGGGCTACCTCAGAACAACATGGTCTATGGGAAATACATGGGAAATGCGATTCTATATTTATGGCCCTCGTTATGACTTTGGTCACTGGTTCACCATCCTGCTTAAAAAGGAAGAAAATCCCACAGCAATAGGGCCCAATCCCCTCAAGCCAGGAATTAAGCCTCCAAAACCTCCCATGCCTAGATCTACCAGAACCCCTCAACCATCTCATACTTCCCAGTTTCCATCTTTGCCTACTTCCCCAGTCCAGAGTACAGCTGACTCCTGCCCCTGGGAACTAATTAAAGGAACCTTAATTGTACTGAACTCCACACAGTCAGAACTCCTTGCATTTCAACCCATGTATTTGACAGCTTTGTAAATTATTGTTTAATGGTGCAGATACTTCCCAGGGTGGTTTATTATGATGCAGAATCATTTTAAGGTCTACTAGGGGGACAAACAACCTGATTTTGCTGGCACCCAGTGTCCCTTACTATAGCCATCCTATTGAGGATAGGAGCTGCTGCAGGAGTGGGTACAGGAACAGCTGCTATGATCCATGGGTCACAACAAATGGCCTGATTAGAAACAGCAATAGATCAAGACTGGAATACATTAGAGACCTCCATCACAGTGCTGTAGGAATCCTTAAACTCTCTCTCTGAAGTTGTTTTACAGGACAGGCGAGGATTAGACCTCCTCTTCATGAGGGAGTGGGGCCTCTGTGCTGCACTGAGAGAAGAATGTTGTTTTTATGCTGACCATACTGGAGTTGTAAAAGAATCCATGAGTAAATTGAGAAAATGCCTTGAAGAGCGCCAGAGAGAAAGGGAGATTCAACAAGGGTGGTTTGAGTCATGGTTTACCCAGTCCCCCTGGTTAACTACACTCCTATCAGGCTTAGCTTGACCCCTGATCATCCTTATGGTGTTGCTAACTTTGGGACCTTGTTTGCTTAACCGCATAGTTTCGTTTCTCCAGGCTCAAATTGGGAAGGAAAAACTCATGGTAATCAGACAGAAATACGCTCCACTGGCAGAAATAGAGTGTGAGACCCCGCAATAATTATGATTCATTACTTTTAAGATTAAATGTAGTAAGAAAAAGGAGTGGGAAATGAAAGAATAAAAGAAATTAAAATTGAAACATAAAGAACCAGGTTTTGTAAAGTTTCCAAGCTGCACTCAGAACCTGAAATTCCTGTGGCAGTTAAGACAATTCCCGGAACTGCCAATTAGATGTGTGTTGAAATCTTCCCTGACCACCTAGTTGCTAAACAACCCCTTCCCAGAAACCGTGCAGCTCATCACGTATACATCTCAGGGCTTCAACCAATCAGTTTAAACGTATACCCCTTCTCAGGGCTAACCAATCACCCCCTGTCCGACCTCTTCCTGCCAATGAATGTGCTAATCATGTTTTTGGGTTGTTATTTGATTTTCCCGTGGTATGTTGATTTGCTAAAGGAGGCTATGATGTATGCAAAGTCCCTGCCCTCTCTAATGAATGTAAATAAACTCTGCTCAAGTTGTTTTTGGGGCTCTTTGTTCTTTGCTCCTCTGAAGTTAGCTCTGAGCCGCAGCATGCTGGACGCCCAATAAACCTTTTGCTGTGGCATGAGACAGTCTCTTGGTGGTCTTTTCCTCCGACTTTTGACCGACCTTTTTACCTATGAAGGACCTGAGAGAGCAAAAGTCAAATCCATGTCAACTTCCATGTCAAACATCCTGGTCAGAATGAAGGAATGTGTCTGAATCAGCCTCTCTCTTCTTAATGTAGATTAAATGGACCAAACCAGGCCTGTGTACAGAGCTGTTCCCAGATGCCTATGGTTGATATACCATTCTAACTTGTGAAAGTGTCACAGGAAGTAGGGGCAGCCTCCATCTCATGGGACCTTTGGAAGCAACTGTTAGAACAAAGTGGTTTTCCATCACAGTGACCTCATTCAGTTACTGAAGGAAGTGACCTACCACACTTCCTTGGTGATGGAACTTTCTGAACTTGGGATCCAGGAAGCCATGCACCCAGAGCAAGTCTTAGTTTCAGTCCCAGTGGTCTCAATTGTTTGAATTTACCAAAGACATAGTCAGTGTTTCTTGGTACCTACTTATGTGATGATGGCCAAATTTCAGGAGAGCTCTGAAGAGTGGCTTTTTCTGAGAAAGCAGGTAGTGGCTCAACCATGGCTCCTGACAACTTCTAAAAGTTTGAAAAGAAGACCAGATCTGAGATTGGACAGGCCATTTCGTGGGAACATATTATGGCTCACCAGTCAGAGGACACTCAGGATAGTCACAGCCATACTTGGGGGAAGGAGGTGCCGTTGTGGGTGTCGGTGTGAGTTTGTGGTTTTGTCTCATGTTCTGAGAATAGGTAGGAATGGCGGTTTGTAGGTTTGGACTGGAAAGTTTCTAGAAAGTCGTTTGACAACACGAGTGTTTCTATGTCTGTGTATCCCACTGTATCCGTGGTTGTAGACATTTGAAATGCGAATGCATCAATGGTTGTGTCCTGTCTAGTATAAAGCTTCCCAGCATTCTTCCCACCCAATTTAAAAATGGAGTGCGGCTTGCCTAATGGATGGTGAACAGCTACTATCTTCCTAAGTTCCTCTTTTCTTCCTGAATACTGGCCACTCTCCAGAGTATCCTCATGGTTTTGTTTCCAAGATATGTACCACGTCCAAGCTCTGTTACATGACCATGTACTGGATAGCTGAAGGGAATGCGAGCATCTCAGAAAACTCAGATATCAGTGTGACCAGTAATGTCTCAGTGGAGAAACCCTGCTTTGGGCCATTTTCTTACTTATGATTCTATTACCCTTAATGTCAGGAAGGTCTTTGCCTCAGGCCACCCTTTTGTGAAGCCTGAAGAAAACAGTTTTCAAATGGAAATGAATGGGCATCACCTGTGGCTCTTTGCTTAATTGCTTTCGAAAAGGATGTGTCTGAAACAGCCACTTGGCCCGGTGGGGTGGCAGTGGCTTAGATTCTCAGCACCTGATGGATCTAAAGAAAGTTTCCAAGTGTGCATCCAAAACCAAAATGGCCAAAAGAGCAGTCATTGTGGATGAAGTCTCTCACTTTCCTCTGTAAGCTTCCTGAGCTAAATCAAGTGAGAATAGGGATCATTTGGGTCAAATCATTTCTTCAAATCCCTGCAGAGCCTAGCCGATAGGGGCTTGGGTTTTCTATGATACCAATTCACATAAAGAATCTATACCAGACAGTCATTAGGCCTCAAATTGGAGAAGCAGATCAGATATAGGGCAGGCCTATTTGATCACTCTTGGTTCACAGCAAGGGTGTCCAGGCCACCCTGACTTTAGGCAAATGAGGGGCAAGGGTGCTTATTTTGAACAGTGTATTGGGCTGTGCCCTTCATGGAAACCTCCAGCCAGAGTTTATGATGAGTGTCTATGTGGAAGAAGATGAGGAGCATGTGGGAGTGTTTTAGTTTTAATTGTGGTCATTTGTGTGGTGGTTGTAAGAGATGCCTGGGTCCACCTGGGCTTGAACTCTGGTGTGATTCCTCTTAGAGAATGCCTTATGGAACTGACTTCAGAGAAGTATCGCCATGAATTGTGTTGGGATTTTAGGAGGCCACACATGAGAGTCGCCCTTGGACACCGAGATCTAAGCCCAGAGTGGCTTTCCACAGAGCACTGGGAATCTCAGCCAGGATATCACATGATTTTTTTTCTGAAAGACTTGGAAGCCATAGTTGAGAGTCAAAACACACATGGACCTTACATTGTAGACCTCAATGGGGCTGGCTTCATGTGACCTTTTGGCCAGTCTTTGGGAACCCTTGCCTTTGAGAGTTCTCTAGATTATTCATTGAAATGTGCTTCCTCTAAATTTAATGGTTCCTTAATGAATTGAAACCCACAGTTTCTCCAACTTCGTCTTTGAAAATGGCTAGATAAATACCATGAAATTTTTGAACTTCCCATGGCCACCTGCCACTGGAGAACCTTTGGATGTACAGTTGCTGATCCTGAGTGTACCAGACAGTGCCTTGATTGACTGGGTTTTATGAAAATGGTGTAGAACAGAGATGCCAGTATGTTGGGGCCTGCTGAGTAGTGGGCCAAAAGCTGTTGTGTGCAGCTGTGTGATAAAACATCTGTGGTCGGGACATGTGATTCTGCCATTGACTTCCAAATGACTTGTGGCTGACATGTTACAGACAGGAATCACTTATATGTCTGAAACCTCTCCATAAAAGGCATTTTGTTATATGGAGACGTTTCAGGGCAATGTTCAGAATCAGGTTGCTATGGTCAAAGGGTCAAGCTATGTGGGATAGAAGCCTGGTTGGTGCATTCTCCTGCAGACCCTGACCCACCACACGTGACAGGACTCCCTACATCACTGTGTACCAGTTGAAGTCATTGTATTTCATGAGGCAAATACCAAACTCCCAGTGCAGTAGAAAGAAACACCATGAAAAGTGGAGGATGACCAAATGGCTTCACAGTCCACATGCGGAGACACTTAGCTTTCAGTGGCCACAGTTTACCTACAGAGAGAAGTCAGCACTGCTTCCTCATGTTCTTTGGAAAAATTGAAACAATATCCTCCAGGTCTCATAGATGTAGACCCAGCTTTGATGGTCTCATTTGAATGGAAGCTAAAGCTTCTGACAACAACATATATGTCGAGTGCCCATCGTCAAAGGCAGTTTCTCAAGAAGTCTTTAGTCCGGCAGAGCTCCAGGTTTGTCTAGTGTTTACCTTTTAGACCAGGTTGCAAGAAAAGACCACTGTCTCCAATTAAAATCAGATTAAAGCAAGCTTATTATTTCCACCACCCTGGCTGCCTCTCCCTCCCAAAACGTTGGGAACAGGAGAGCAGCCCAGCTTTATAGCCCAGAAAGTTACACAAAAGTGGGGTTAAAAATAACAGAATTCTGACAAGCATCACACTAATGGTATTTTACATTTTTGTTTGCTGGCCCCAACATCAGAATTTATGAGGACCATTAGAGCCTCAGAGAGTGTCGTCTGGCCAAGGAAGGCCAATATTTATGAGGTGTCAACAAAGTTTCAGAGAGGGCTGTTATCTGGTCAGAGAGCCAGGCATGGGTGAGTTCAAGGCACGGGCAGGCTTTCCAAGCAGGTTCAGATCTTGCTGCAATTTATAGTTAAGCCAAAATTATCTTTTCACGGCTTTGTGGCAAGATGGCTGCCAATTTTAATAAAAGATCAGGTTGGGTCAATCATTCCCCCCTTTTCTTATGTGTTTTTTTCATATATTTGATTGGGTAGGAAGAGCACTGTGGGAATTTTAATCCCTCAGGTAATAGTCTCCCGATTTTTTGAACTCACCCAAAAACAGGTCTCCCTGATTTTACCTGACTTAATTAATTACTTATATTGATATTCTATTTATTTTTGTCTCCATTGTTGTAAGAAGAGAGGCGTCACTCATTTAGACTTCTTCTGAGCTGAGAGAGGGTGACGTGAGGGGGCACCGCCTGAGGGACATTAGTCGCCTTTTAGAAGTCAGTTAGGTTTGAAGTCTGGATGGGGAAGAACAGGTAGTAAAGTCATCTGGGAATGGGTTCTTCTATGAGAGAAACAAAAAACATGAGTACTTAATAAATGTTGCAGCAGCTGGAACATGTCACTGTATAGAAGTTCCCTCACCAGTCTTTAATATCCCCAGTTATCAGGACTGTCAACTTAATATTTAACTTTTAGTGTTACATTTGTCCCTCCCCATAAGATTCAGTTTAATAATTTAATGTCATCTGATCTTGCAAAATATTTTTACTAGTATGACCTCTGTGTCTAATAGAGAAACCTTTAATTCTCTTACTCATTGCTGGATAATCATACTAACAAATACCAAGCCTATGTGTTTAGGTTAAGAATATCTGTAGGCCTTAAACTAAAAACTTCTGCCACTGGCAGATAATCTTGATAGCCTCTTTTTATAGTTATCAGGCATTCCTGTCTGAGAATCCTTCTTTGTAGCCTCCAGTCTTACTTATTTTGGGAGGCTAACATAAAGTGTATACCTTAAAATATTATTATTACTATTATTATATAAAATGCCCAGAAATGGCTGTAATTTGTTTTTAACTGTCTTTTCTAAGTGTTTAAGATGAAGCAGTCAAACTGACTTTTGTTTCTATCTATTCTGAACACTCAGCTGAGATTTTATGGGAGTCATTCCTGGGGAAACTTGAGAGCAGCTTCTCAGTTCTGCTAGTGCCATTTGCGCTAGGTGGGTCCAGGTCTTGCTTGACCATGTGGCTTCCCTCGGAAGCATCAGGGATGTTTCCCTTCTCTGATGACTCTCCTCTTCTTAGCAAATGCACTGATTGGCTTTCTGTTCTCCAGTGGTCTCATTAATCTCCCTGATCAGGAGGTTATGCGGTTCAGAGTTGCAAAGCTCTTTAGAGAAGTCCGCTGTTCCCTGGATACAGACTGACTCAGAGGGCAAGAGCCAAATATTGGTTTTCTTGTCCCTTTTCATATAACTTTAATTTTAAATCCTAATCTTAAACATCCATCAAATAAATTTTAACAGACTTATATAAAGAATACTGGGCTTTAATGTCTATAATTTAAAATTATTTATCTTTTTATTATTTGGGATCTGTATTATTCTGTCTGTCTTGTAGGTGATGGCTAATTATCTTAAATTAACCAATGTTGTGTTCTTAAAGCAACACTGCTTTAAAACACTAACAGGGAATCTTTATATCACCCATATGGAAATTACAAAATAAAATTAACAACAGTAAACAAACTTAGTTCGTGTAATAGCTACCCTAAAATTTTTGGCTGAGTTATACATTATATCCTCTGTTTGAGATGCTAGTAATGTTGACAGGAAAAAAAAAAAAAAACTTTTGAAAATAACTTTAAATGAAATAACATCTGACCTACTGCTTTCGCAGTCATTCTCACATAATAAGATGGGACACAGAGCCTTATCTCAGGTAAGGCAGGGCTCTTTATTAATCTTAAGTGTTTTAATTCTAAAGCTAATCTTTGTTTTTTAAATATCATTTTACAAAGTTTACATAAATTATTTGAGGTCACATGAACATTAGCTAACACCGTATGATATAGCTTTTAAAACATGAATTAAAAAAAGGCTGAAAGTTTTTAACCTTTACATAGATTAGGCTCTCATTAACTTAAAATACATTTAAATTGTTCCCCAATATAAAAAGTAACATAAAAGTTTACATATCTTATTGACAACAGGTAAATAAATCCTATATATATATGTATATATATATATATATTTTACCATACAACTTCAGAACACCACCTTGATATAATGCTCTTTTAAAGTTTCTACCTTACAGACTTGTATACCTGGAAGATATGAGCACATTAATAGCATCACAATTGCATTGATGTTTCTACATTAACCAAGTTTAGCTTTTAAAGAAATGGCAGTACAGTGCTCTAAAATAACAGTTCTTATTTAATCAGTTGTTTAATTTTTATGGTTGCTTGCTCTAGAAAAATAAAACTTAATAACCACAATGTTATGGGTAAAATTATGTTTTGAGAAATTTTTGTCTCTTTAACACATGACTGATTTTTACAATCTTATACAGACTTTTAGACAAACTTATACAGACCTTAGTAAATCAATCAGATATCTAACAAAAGTACTCATGAATGAGTAATCCCATATCAAATTTACTTTACTTATTTATCAAAATATTAGACAAATGTATTGAACAGTGTACCATTTTTTGTTGAAGAAAAAGTTCTAGAACCAAGGCATATTAGGCCTTTTGTCGGCATTAATATTTTATTAGATTTTTGAACACCTAGAAAAACTTGTAAGGTTAAATTTAAAGACATTTATTTTTATCTGTTTATCCAATTTAAATTGCACCAATTAAATCATGAGAATTTAAGATCTTTGGATCCACGTTTTAAAATTTGTTTATATGAGTGCTTTTTTTATGAGTGCTCCTTATATGTGTTAATTTGTATAACATATATATGATATAGGGATATATGTATATATAGACATACAACACTAACAAAAGTGTGCACACATAATAATAGTAAAGGCCTTGTAGCTTTTTGCAGTTGAAATCTCCATTGCAATGTTTCAAAAACTCCACTGTTGGTCAAAGATAGAGCTGATCAGAAAAACATTAACCTAGGTCTGTAGGATCAAAATCATGAGCTCAAAAAAAGAATACAGAATCTAAGGAAAAAAAATAAGAGTCCTAGAAAAAATGACTGGCCAGTAATTACTAAATAGCATACAATTTACCTTTTTTCCTGCCTTAGGCCTCAGATCAGTCTCCTACTGAGCTTGCAGGCTTCTTTCATTTGCATTTCAACAAAAGTCCTTGCTGAGGTCTGAAAGGAGCAGGGTAAAACTGCTATTCTGAGCAGACACCTCAGGCCTAAGGCATTTTAACCATAATTTTGAGGTTCGGATGTTGAAAATTATGATACAATTTTAAGATGAAATTCACAAAATTTTATATCTTTACATCTTGTTTTGTCAACAGATACCATAATATGATTTACTATCCTTGTCCAAATTAATGCACTGGTACACACTGTGATATTTTCTCAGTCTACCCAATTCAAAATTGGTGAAAAATAAAACTGAATGTTTGGGAAGTTACTTGCCAACTTGGAAGTAGAGTGCTTTAGTTTTCCATCCTAAGCATTTAAGTTATCTGGCATGAATTATCTGAAATCATAAACTAAACAATTACCTAAACCCGACTTTTAACTGCAAGATTGAGCAATGCTACAAAAACCCATCCAGATACCAGATTGTTACAATAAAACACCATCATTTAGACACACATTGAACTAATATCATTCCCAAGAAACAATTTATTATATCAGCACATTATTGCACATGTCTTAAAGGGCCAGAAACAAAGACACAAGACAGACAGAAAGGAGCTCCAGACTATGGCTGACAGACAGAAGCCTTAAAAACAGAGCAGATAAGAGAAAAATCTCCTACACCAGTGGCAGGATACATGTCCTCACAAGGGGATCAGATGTTTTCACAGACGGCAACCTGAAATGTAATATCAAGGGTTTCCATGGTGACTTTACTGCATTTAGTGTCTCCTTTTTCTTTTTCTTTTTTTTAAGAAGACAGAGGTGGCATAATCCTTACAGTGCAGGGAACGAAGGAAGGAATTCCCTGAAGCAACAGGGCTTTGGTAGATCCTGGGAGTCCCTCAGTCCCTCCTTTTACTTATAGGATTAACTCCTCTGGTTTGGTTCCACCCCAATCTCGCTCCATCTCCTAACATTTCAGTAGTCAGCTCTCAAAAAGTTCCAGGGTCGGGGGGTTATCAAAATTTGTAACTTAAATTTCGGTTTCTGACCTTGAAGCGAATTAATACCTATTTAATAATGAGGACAGGGTTTGAGAAAAATAAAAATGGAGGTTTACTGCTTTGCTAACAAAGCAGAGACACAGGGGACTCTGCCCAAAGGTTGTGACTCTCTTGAACTGGAGCAACAAGGGGTTTTAAAGGAGTTTCCATTGTTAACCTGGGAGATACTCTGTTCTTTGGTGGCCAGCAGGCATTGCCCTCTGCAGTGGGTGAGTTCCAGGCTGCCAGCTAGGGGCTTCTCTCATCCTGCTTAACAAAGGGGGGTAAACTTCAACACAGTTTTTTAGAACACAGTCCAAAGGGTGTAAGGCTTACTTGCTTTATTACCCATTTTTACGTCCAATATCTTTAAGTTTTTACCACAGAAATCACACAACAAAATGCACAAAAACAAACAAACAAGAAAACATATAGAACACAGAACAAAACACAAAGAAACAGAAACCTGGTGAAGATACAGAAAAACAGAGGAGCAATGAAATGTCTTGCTGAAGCTCCGGGGTAGGAGCTCCTGCGTGCCCGGCTGCACCTTTCTACCCTTTCAGAGAAATTCCATACAGAACAGAACAGAGGACAGAACAATTCTTGTTACTGTCCTGGACAGGAGTACATGTGAGCCTCCCCAGGCCACATCTCTGTCATCAGAAGACATCTCCCTTAACCGGATATCAGATGTTATAAAGGCACCACCTACCTATGGAGGCCTCCTCCACCAGGTGCTTGCTAATAGTTTTAGTGCGATGGTTCACTGCAGTGCTCCCTGGACCAAATGCTCACTCCAAGGCTTTGGAACTTGGCTCTGCAGCCCTGAGCCCTGGAGGAAAGGCCAGCGTCAGAATTTCCAGCAGTCTGGTCTTATGATCTGGTAACGTCATCTCGCTGGGGAACTCCAAAATGTTAGACCAGGATGCAAGAAAATACCACTGACTCCAATTAAAATCAAATTAAGGCAAGCTTATTAGTTCAACCGGCTAGGCTGACTCTCCTTCTCAAAACGGCTGGAAAAAGACAGCATCCCCACCTTTCCTACACCCCAGCTTTATAGCCCAAAAAGTTACACAAAAAGGGAGTATCAGAAAACAGAACTTTGACAAGCATCACACTAATTGTTGTTTACATTTTTTATTTGCTGGCCCCAGCATCAGAAATTATGAGGACCATTAGAGCCTCAGAGAGGGTCGTTGTCTGGCCAGGGAAGGCCAATATTTATGAGGTTTCAGTAAGGTTTCAGAGAGGGCTGTGATCTGGTCAGTAAGACAGGCATGGGTGAGTTCAAGGCATGGGCAGGCATTCCAAGCAGGTTCAGAATTTGCAGTAATTTATAGTAAAGCAAAAATTATCTTTCCATGGCTTTGTGGCAAGATGGCTCCCAATATTAATGAAAGATCAGGTTGAGTGATCACCCCTGTCCCTTCCTTTTGGAAACTCCTCTACCACCTCCAAGGTTGTGAACTCCTGAGCATTTTCCATTCCAGATAAGTATTCACAGAATGTCTAACTCTTCTCCTCTAATTGTGTCTTACTTCGGGCAAAGGTAATGTCAAAGCATTGTTCTGGATGAGAGTGGGAAGATTATTGTATATCACATATTTGCATACACATTGGATTCATTTTCCAATTTTCCATTTGAAATACTGAATTCCTGGCACTAACCCATACCCTACTAGACTCTGACTAATAATCCTAATATGATGGTGAAACATAACCCAAGCAGAATAGAAATACAAGCCGTTCAGAGGAGGCATGGTGTGTAGTTGGAATTGCCTTTTGCATTATATAGTATAGGAGCTATAAATCTAGTCAATTTTTTGTTGAAATAATTCTACATGTGTTTTTAAAGTTAACAAAAATGGGAATCCTGTCTCCCTTTCTCTGTAGCACATGTATTTTTATATGCACATAGAGAATCCTACCTGGTATCACACGTACATACTTGTGAGGTGGCTGAATTGGCAGATACAAATTGTGAGAAGAGATCACTACTCCTAAACGCTGTTCAAACTGAAAATTCAACCTATGGGTGAGCTTCCTAGTTCAATAACATTATACATAAATCCATGTTCAGTAAAATGAATATTTTTGCATCTGTGGATTATATATATTTCATGACGAATTTCGATTGGCATATATATTGCTACTTTTTTTCTTTTTTTGGTTGTTCAAAACGTTACAAAGCTCTTGACATATCATATTTCATACATTAGATTCAAGTGGGTTATGAACTCCCATTTTTAGCCCAAATAAAGATTGCAGAATCACACTGGTTACATATCCACATTTTTACATAATGCCCTATTAGTTAATGTTGTATTCTGCTACCTTTCCTATACTCTATGATCCCCCCTCTTTCCCCCTCCCATCTTCTCTCTCTACCCCATCTACTGTAATTAATTTCTCTCCTTGTTTATTTTCCCATTCCCTTCACAACCTGTTATGTGTAATTTTGTATAACAATGAGGGTCTCCCTTCATTACCATGCAATTTCCCTTTTCTCTCCCTTTCCCTCCCACCTCATGTCTCTGTTAATGTAAATCTTTTCTTCCTGCTCTTCCTCCCTGCTCTGTTCTTAGTTGCTCTCATTATATCCAAGAAGACATTTGGTATTTGTTTTTTAGGGATTGGCTAGTTTCACTAAGCATAATCTGATCTATTACCATCCATTTCCCTGAAAATTCCATGATTTTGTCATATTTTAGTGCTGCGTAATACTCCATGGTGTATAAATGCCACATTTGTTATCCATTCATCTATTGAAGGGCATCTAGGTTGGGTCCACAGTGCAGCAATTGTGAATTGTACTGCTAAGAACATCGATGTGGCAGTATCCCAGAGTTACACTATTTTAAGGTCTTCAGGAAATAGTCCAAGAAGGGCAATACCTGGGTCAAATTGTGGTTCCATTCCAAGCTTTCCCAGGAATCTCCATACTGCTTTTCAAATTGGGCGCACCAGTTTGCGGAACAGCTCTCCTCATAGGCCTCATTTGGTCCATCTTCTCTACATTAAGAAGAGAGAGGCTTACTCAGACACAACCCTTCATCCTGACCAGGTTGTTTGCCAGGTTGTTTTGGTCTTTCAGGTCTTTCATAGCTGCCTACATCTTCTCCAGGGATCAAATATGCATGGACCTTTGAGGTTCTCAGTAGGTGGCAGATCCCCTACATTGCTGTATTGCAAGACGAACCCTGTCCCTTCTCTTTTGTAAAGTTAGATTGAGGGAACAGTGTATGGTTAGGGTTAATAACATGTTCAATTTGGGTTCGGAATCATTCTGATTGATGAATAATGGTATTGGGAACCTGCGATATTTATAAAACTATAGAGGTGAAATATAAGTATAAAAACAGAAATCTAGGTAAGATTTGTAGCCCAGAAGGGAATGAGGCCCTTTATTGGGATACTTAGCTTTTAATTATGTTCTGCACGTTTGTCTCAGATAAATTGATAATCAATGGCATAGGACCTTGTACCTTGGAAGATTGATTGTAGAAGAGAACATCCACTCAAATTTGGATAGTCGGTAGGATTAGGAAGAGATTCGGTAGGTTTAGGAAGAAGAGTGAGTATAAAATTTGGATCAAATGTTCTTTACCAATACGGTTTCATTTACACAGTGAATGTAAATGTCAGCACATGCGAAGAGTCAGTCACAATGATGAACTGCGGAAAATATAGGAAAGAAGATATCAATAGAGACATTACAAAATCAGGCAATTGTAAAGTGAATGATAGGTTTACACATTTTCAACAGGATCGAGATTGAATACATAATTTTAGGAAAAAACAAATATGTAGTCACCAATAGAAATGACATTTGAAAGCATTATGCAAACTGGAAATGGATGTTTTTAGTAATCCATATTCAACTTCCATTTAGGATTTGGTGCAATCATAAGTGTGACCTTTGCATTTTGTGCCCAGAAAATTATTGTGATAAAATATATATGTAGATCATGTGACATGAGTATTTTTTCCACCATTTCTGTGAGCAATATTTTAAGACATATAAATTAGTATTGGGGGTACAAAGTGGTGTACCCTGTGTCTATGAATATAGAGATAATGCATGAATAGAACATACTGTAAATAAATAATATAACTGATTCCACTTTAAATAATGGATTGAATTGTTATCTGAAAATATATAAGAAATCATATATTGACATACAATCAATAATTCCAACCAGTTATATATCTAATTGTCATCTTAGGGTTATTGTTTATCATGAAGTGTGTGTGAGTTTTGCTTAAAAAGTGATTATGGAAGTCGAAAATAATGTGTTTGGAAAGAAGTCTCATGAAATTACCAGTCAAGAAATATGGAGGAATCCATGTGTTCTGAAGCAGGAAGTGATTGAAAGTGAAACAAATGCCTATAAATTTGCTAAATTGTCGATGAAATATATATCCTGTGATGTGCATAAACTGAGGAAATAGTATGTACCAGTGTTGAATAAAAATGAACGTCAAAGTACACATCATGTACCATTGGAATCTACTTGCATTGATGTTAAACTGGGTCAGTTACTGTAAAAATATTAGGATTCGCGTGCATCACTCACCGAAGTTAGTTTTCTTTTTTTTTAATTTTTATTTATGCTTGTTCAAAACATTACATAGTTCTTGATACATCATATTTGTCACTTTGATTCAAGTGGGTTATGAACTCCCATTTTTACTCCGTTTACAGATTGCAGAATCACATCAGTTACACATGCATTGATTCACATATTGCCATACTAGTGTCTGTTGTATTCTGCTGCCTTACCTATCCTCTACTATCCCCCCTCCCCTCCCCTCTCCTCCCCTCTTCTCTCTCTACCCCCTCTACAGTAATAAATTTCCCCCCCTTGTATTATTTTTCCCTTTCTTCTTGTATGTAATTTTGTATAACCCTGAGGGTCTCCTTCCATTTCCATGCAATATCCCTTCTCTCTCCCTTTCCCTCCCACCTCTCATCCCTGTTTTAATGTTAATCTGCTTCTCATCCTCTTCATACCTATTCTGTTCTTAGTTAATCTCCTTATATCAAAGAAGACATTTGGCATTTGTTTTGAAGGGATTGGGTAGCTTCACTTAGCATAATCTGCTCTAGTGCCATCCATTTCCCTGCAAATTCTATGATTTTGTCATTTTTTAATGCAGAGTAATACTACATTCTGTATAAATGCCACATTTTTTAATCCATTCATCTATTGAAGGGCATATAGGTTGGTTCCACAGTCTTGCTATTGTGAATTGTGCTGCTATGTACATCGATGTAGCAGTGTCCCTGCAGCATGCTCTTTTTAGGTCTTTAGGGAATTGACCGAGAAGGGGAATAGCTGGGTCAAATGGTGGTTTCATTCCCAGCTTTCCAAGAAATCTCCATACTGCTTTCCAAATTGGATGCACCAATTTGCAGTCTCACCAGCAATGTACAAGTGTACCTTTTTCCCCACATTCTCACCAACACTTGTTGTTTGACTTCATAATGGCTGCCAATCTTACTGGAGTGAGATGGTATCTAAGGGTGGTTTTGATTCACCTTTCTCTGACTACTGGAGATGGTGAACATTTTTTCATGTATTGTTGATTATATGTCCTCCTCTGAGATGTCTGTTGAGGTCCTCGGCCCATTTGTTGATTGGGTTATTTGTTATCTTATTGTTTAATTTTTTGAGTTCTTTGAATACTCTGGATATTAGGGCTCTATCTGAAGTGTGAGGAGTAAAGATTTGTTCCCAGAATTTAGGCTCCCTATTTACCTCTCTTATTGTTTCTTTTGCTGAGAAAAAACTTTTTGCTTTGAGTAAGTCCCATGTGTTGATTCTAGTTATTAACTCTTGTTATTAACTCTTGTGCTATGGATGTCCTATTGAGGAATTTGAAGCCCGACCCCACAGTATGTAGATCGTAGCCAACTTTTTCTTCTATCAGACGCCATGTCTCTGTTTTGATATCAAGGTCCTTGATCCATTTTGAGTGAACTTTTGTGCATGCAAGAGAAAGGGATTCAGTTTCATTTTGTTACATATGGATTTCCAGTTTTTCCAGCACCATTTGTTGAAGATGCTATCCTTCATCCATTGCATGCTTTTAGCTCCTTTATCAAATAGAAGATTGTTGTAGCATTGTGGATTAATCTCTGTGTCCTCCATTCTGTACCATTGGTCCACCCGCCTGTTTTGGTACCAGTACCATGCTGTCATTGTTACTATTGCTCTGAAATTTAGTTTGAAATCTGGTATCGCTATACCGCCTGATTCACACATCCTGGTTAGAATTGCTTTTACTATTCTGGATCTTTTATTATTCCATATGAATTTCATGATTGCTTTCTCTATTTCTACAAGAAATGCCGTTAGGATTTTGATTGGCATTACATTAAACCTATAGAGAACTTTTAGGAATATCACCATTTTGATGATATTAGTTCTCCCTATCCATGAACAGTGTATATTTTTCCATCTTCTAAGATCTTATTCTACTTCTCTTTTTAGGGTTCTGTAGTTTGCATTGTATAAATCTTTCACCTCTTTTGTTAGGTTGATTCCCAAGGATTTTAGTTTTATTTTTTGACGATATTGTGAATGGAGTGTTTTTTTTTCTCATTTCCGTTTCAGAAGTTTTGTCACTGATATACAGAAATGCCTTTGACTTATGAATGTTGATTTTATATCCTGCCACATTGCTGAAATCCTTTCTTACTTCTAGTAGTTTTTTTTGTAGACCCTTTTGGGTCTTCTATATATTGAATCATATCAGCTGCAAGTAGTGATAATTTAAGTTATTCTTTTCCTATTTTCATGCCTTTTATTTCTTTCATCTGTCTAATTGCTCTGGCCAGTGTTTCGAGAACTATATTGAATAGAAGTGGTGGTAGAGGACATCTCTGTCTTGTTCCAGATTTTAGAGGGAATGCTTCAATTTTTCTTCATTCAGAATAAGGCTAGCCTGAGGCTTAACATAGATAGCTTTTACAATGTCGAGGTAAATTCCTGTTATCTCTAGTTTTTCAAATGTTTTGAACATAAAGGGATGCTAAGGGTCTATCTTTCTTATTTATTTTTTGCAGAACCAAGCTTTAGTTTTGTAATTTTTTCAATAGTTTCTTTTGTTTCAATTTTGTTGTTTTCCGCTCTGATTTTAGTTATTTCTTGCCTTCTGCTACATTTGCTGTTGTTTTGCTCTTCCTTTTCTAGGGCTTTGAGATGAAGTGTGAGCTCATTTATTTGTTGTTCTTTCCTATTTTTGAGGAATGACGTCAAGGTGGTGAATTTCCCTCTTAAAACACCTTTCATTGTGTCCCATAGACTCCGATATGTTGTTTCTGTATTTTCATTTATCTTGAAGAATTTTTTGATTTTCTCATTTATGTCTTCTGTAACACATTAATCATTCAGTAACATGTTGTTCATTTTCAATGTGATGTAGGATTTTTCCTTCCTTCTTTTTCATTGGTTTCCAGATTCATTCCATTACAATCCAATAAAATTCATGGTATTAAGTCCACCCTTTATATTTACTGAAGGTTGCTCTATGGCATAATATATGGTCTATTTTTTAGAAGGATCCATGTGCTGCTAAAAAATATTATATCCACTTGATGATGGTTGATATATTCTATATATGTCAGTTAAGTCAATGTTATTGATTGTGATATTGAGTTCTATAGTTTCTTTATTCAACTTTTATTTGGAGGATCTGTCCAATGGTGAGAGAGGTGTGTTGAAGTCACCCATAATTATTGTGTTGTGGGCTATTTGATTCTTGAACTTGAGGAGAATTTGTTTTATGAACGTCACAGCAACATTTAATGGTGCGTAAATATTGATAATTTTTATGTCTTGTTGGTGAATGGTTCCTTTTAACAGTATATAATTTCCTTCATTATCCCTTTTGATTAAATTAGTCTTGAAGTCGATTTAATTCGATTTGAGGATGGCCACCACTCCTTGCTTATGAGGACCGTGTGCATGGTATATTTTTTCCCAACCTTTCACCTTCAGCCTGTGTATGTCTTTTCCATTCAGATATGTCTCCTGGAGGCAACATATTGTTGGATTTGTTTTTTGAATCCAAGTTACAAGCCTATGTTGCTTTATTGGAGAGTTTAAGCCATTAATGTTTAGTGTAACTATTGATATATGGTTTCTACTGCCAGCCATGTTTGAATATTTATCGCTTTTTAAAATTTACTTTGTTTCTCCATGATTAGCTTTTCCCCCGCCCTCTGTCATTACTGAGGCACTTCCCACTGATGGTTTTGGTTGTTGTTTTTCATTTCTTTCTCGTGTAGTGTTTTGCTCAAGACACTTTGCAATGGTGGTTTTCTGGCTGCAAATTCTTTTACCTTTGTTTATCATGAAAGATTTTTATTTCGTTGTCGTACCTGAAGCTGAATTTTGCTGGATACAGAATTCTTGTTTGGCATCCATTGTCTTTCAATGTTTGAAATACGTTGTTCCAGGATCCTCTCACTTTCAGTGTCTGTGATGAAAAATAGGTTGCTAACCTTATTGGTTTACCCCTGAATGTAATCTTCCTCCTTTCTCTTGAAGCTTTTAAAGTTTTCTCTTTGTTCTGTATATTGGATAGCTTCATAACAATGTGTCTTGGCGTTGGTCTACTGTGATTTTGTGTGCTCTGTGTCCTGTAAGCATCTTTAATTTGTATATCCATTTCCTTTTTTATTTCTGGAAAATTTTCATTCCCATAGTTTGAATCTCTGTACCTTCCTCTAACCAGATGACTCATAAGTTTGGTTTTTTTATGTTATACCATATCTCTTGGATGTTTTTCTCGTGATTTTTTACCAGCCTTTCTGTGTTGGCTAGACTCTTTTCAAGATGATATATTTTGTCTTCATTATGTGACATTCTGTCTTCTACTTGCTCCACACGGTTAGTGATACTCTCAATTGAGTTTTTAATTTGGTTTATCGTTTCCTTCATTTCTAGAAATATTCTTTGAATATTTATAATCTCTATCTCCTGATAAAGAAGATTAACTTCTTCTTTTATCTGTTTATGTAATTCATTTTCAATGTGTTCTTTCACTGTATTTATTTGCTCTCTCGTATCCTCTTTAAGGTTCCATTTCATCTGTATAAGGTATTCCTTGAGTTCTTTATATGACCATTTTTCTGATAATTCTAGGTCTTCCTGAATATTTAGGTTATCCTTCATTGTTTGTACTCCTTTTCTTTCTTGCTTTTTGATGCTGCTCATGTTACTTCTTGTTCTGTTTGAGTGCTGAGTTACTTCTTATTCTTATAAATTTATTTGAAGCTTGGGAGGAAAGATATTAGAAGGGATGGGAAGAAGTCACTAAAGAGAATGAGACTAGGCAGGTAGAATTCAAGGATGGAGGAATAAGAAAATTGAAAAGAAATGAAAAGACAAAAGAAAAAAATGGAAAATAAAGAAATAAATAATTTTTTTAAAATAATAATGATAATTAAAAAATGAAAATTAAAATGTAAAATAATAATAATAGTAAAATTAAAAAAATAAAAACATTAAAATAAGTTAAAGAACAACACAAAAAATTTAAATGAAAGAAAAAAAATAAAAATAAAATAATAATAATAATAATAATACATGCAGTCATAGAGTTCAATTAACTTCTCTTCCAGTAGGTGGAGCTGTGCTCACTGGGCCAAGCTTCTCCTCTCAATAGGTGGGAACCAATCACTGTGCAGCAGCTCTTCCTCCCAGACTGGGCGGGTCTCTAATCCTGAGTGCCTAGGACCTTCTCTAGTGTTTCCTCAAGCCAGGCTCCGCTCAACTGTGACGCTCACCACAATACTTGCTACACGTCAGGTCTCTGCTCCTGGTAGCCCTGTTTTCATCAACGCTTGGCACTCTCTCCCTGTTTGCCTCCCTCAGACCCTAAGTTTATAGAGCTTGGGGCTGGGAACCCCCAGCGAATTTGCTTGCTCTCTGGTATCCATGCCCACATTAGCTGGTGTAAGAGACCTCAGTTGTCAGCACTGGTAGGAGCGGTAGCCAGGAATTCCACACCACAAGTCCCACAGCACACATGATTCCCTCGGTCTGGCCATCTTTCTCACGGGAGACCTGGGAGGGCCCCTTAAGGGAGAGCTCGGAGGGGCCCTTAATGTTTCCCCGCTGTGTGGAGAGAGATGCATAGGGAATTACACACCTGTCGTACTGGTTTCAATGAAGTTATCTCCTCTGCCCATGACATCAGTTCTCTTCCACGGTGGTATCCCATGCAAATGGTGACCATTTGTTCCTTTTGCCAGGTGACCAATGCAATGGATGGGTCCTGACTGTGTCTCCAAAGCCCCATTTCAATCCAGTGGCCTTTTACCTCTGTAAATTCAGAAGGGCCGACCAGTTATTTTAGAGGGAACGTTAGTTCTGAGTCACAAGAAGCAGGCAAATCTGAGCTTCTATGCAGCCGATCCGGGCTCTGTGTGTTTTCTCAGGGGCCCAGACTGTTTGCACCAGATCCACGTCAGGTCAGCATTGCCTAGTGATTCTGAACAAACAGCATTTAGACAGTTTACAACTCCCTATGCCTGCGCAGCTAATGAGGTCAGATACTTGATTTCTCCATGTCCGCCACCATGTTGGATCTCTTATACTGCTACTTTTTAATGTCTGTGCGTGTGCGTGTGTGTATGTGTGTGTATATATATATATATAAATATATATATATATATATATATATATATATATATATATATATATATAAGATTTCTTATATATTTTTAGATATCAATTCAATTCATTATTTGAAGTGGAACCAGTTATATTATTTATTCACAGGATGGTCTATTCATGCATTATCTCTATATTCATAGACACAGGGTACACCTCTGTGTACCCCTAACACTAATGTATATGTCTTCAAAATATTGCTCCCAGAAATGGTGGAAGAAATACTCATGTCACCTGATCCACATATATATTTTATCACAGTAAAATTCTGAACAAAAAATGTAAAGGTCACACTTATGATTGTACTGAAGCCTAAAAGAAAAGTGAAAATGTTTAACTAAAAACATCCATGTGAAGGTTGCCTAATGCTCTCAAATGTCAATCCTATTGGTGACAACATATTTGTTTCTTCCAATGATTATATATTCAAATTAAACCCTGTTGAAAATGTCTAATCCTATAACTCACTTTATACTTTGCCTGATTTCATAATGTCTCTATTGATAACTGCTTTCCTACTTATTTTCCCCAGTTCATCATTGTGACTGACTCTTCATATGTGCTGACATTTTCATTCATTCTCTAACCGAAACCCTATTGCTAAAGAACTTTTGGTCCAAATACTATACTCACTCTTCTTCCTAAACCTACCGACTATCTTCCTAAACCTACCGACTATCCATTTTTAACTGGATGTTCTCTTCTACATTAAATCTACCAAGGTACAAGGTCCTGTGCTTCAAATCATACCTAGATTTCTGTTTCCATACTTATATTTCACCTCTATGTTCTTTTAATTATCGCAAGTTCCCAATACCATTATTCATCGCACAGAATGATTCCTAACCCAAATTGAACCTGTTATTAACCCTAAACATACACTGTTCCCTCAATCTCATTTTACAGAAGAGCAGCGACAGAGTTGTTCTTAAAATACAGGGAATTAGGGGACCTTCCACCTGCTGAAAACCTCAAAGGTCCATGCAGAAATGATACCTGGAGAAGTTGTAGGGAGGTATGAAAGACCTGAGAGAGCAAAAGTCCTATTCCATGGCAAACAACCTGGTCAGGATAAAGGGATGTGTCTGAATCAGCCTCTCTCTACTTATGTTAGAGAAGATGGACTAAACCAGACCTGTGTGGAGAGCTGTTCCCAGGTGCCTATGGTTGATATACCATTCTAACTTGTGCAAGTGTTCCAGGAAGTAGGAGCAGCCTCCATCTCATGGGACCCTTGGAAGCAAGTGTTAGGACAAACTGGTTGCCAAGGCAGTGACCTCATTCATTCAATTCCAAAGAAAGTGACATACCTCATTTCCTTGGTGATGGAACTCTATGATCTTTGTATCCTAGTGGCCAGGCACCCAGACGCTATCCCATTCCCAGTCACAGTGGTCTCACTTGTTTGGATTTACCAAGGACAGAGTCAGTATTTCTTGGTACCTACTAATGTGAGGATGGCCAAATGCCAGGAGAGCACTGAAGAGGTACCTTTTCTGAGAAAGCCAGTAGTGGCTCACCACTATTTCCTGACAACTTCACAGAGTTAGCCAAGGAAACCAGACCTGAGAGAGGACAGACTATTTCGAAGGAATATAGTATGGCCGAGCAGTTAGAGGACACTCCAGATAGTCACAGATCTACATGGGGGAAGGAGGTGCCATTATGGGAGTGGGTGTGGGTTTGTGGTTTTGCCTCATGTTCTAACAAAAGGTAGGAATGGCGGTTTGTTTGGATTGAAGTGGACTGTTTCTAGTAAGTCATTTGACAAGGTGAGTGTTTCTATGTTTGTGTATCCGACTATGTCCATTGTTGTAGACATTAGAAAAGAGAATGCATTAATGGATGTGTCCTGTCTAGTATAAATCTTACCATAATTCATCCTGCTCAATTTATGAATGGACTGCACCTTGTCTTATCGATGGGCAACACCTGCTATCATCCTAAGTTCCTGTTTTCTTCCTGAATTCTGGCCAGTCTCCAGAATAGGCTCAGGGATTTGTGTGCAAGATATGTACCACCTCCAAGCTCTGTGACATGGCCATATACTGGATAGCTGAAGAGAATGGAGATCATCTCAGAAAACTCAGATATCAGTGTGACCAGGAAAGTCTCAGTGGAGAAACCCTGCTTTGGGCCTTTTGCTTACCTTATGTTCTGTTGCCCTGAATGTCAGGAAGGTCTTTGCCTCAGGCCACCCCTTTGTGAAGCCTGAAGAAAACAGTTTTAAATTTGAAATGAATAGGCATCACCTGTGGCTCTTTGCTTAATTGCTTTGGAAAGGGATGTGTCTGAATTAGCCTCTTGGCCTTGTATGTGGCTGTGATTTTTATTCTCAGCACATGATGGATCCAAAGAATGATCGCATGTGCGCATCCAAAACCAAAATGGCCAAAAGATCAGTCATTGTGGATGAAGTCTCTCGCCTTCTTCTGTTAGGTTCCTGACATCCATCAAGTGAGAATACTGATCCTTTGGGTCAAATGAGTTCTTGAAATCTCTGCCGAGGTGCTTGGCTTTTCTCATGACTCTATTTCACATAAATATTCCATACCTGAAAGTCAGTAGGCCTCAAATTGGAGAAACAGAGCAGCATGAACGGCAGGCTTATTTGACCACTCCTGGTTCATATTAAGAGTGTCCAGGCCACCCTGACTTTAGGCAAATGAGGGGCAAGTGAGATTATTTTGGACACTACCAATGGCTGCACCCCTCATGGAAACCTCCAGCCAGAGGTCATGATGAGTGAATATATGGAAGAAGATGAGGGCCATGTGGGAGTGTTTTGGTTTTAATTGTGGTCATTTGTGTGGCGGTTGGAAGAAATGTCTGGGTCCACCTGGGCTTGAACTCTGGTGTGATTCCCCATAGAGACTTAGTTCTGGAACTCACCTCAGAGGAGTATTGCCATGAATTGTTTTGGGATTTTAGGAGGCCACGCATGAGAGTTGCCCTTGGAAACTGAGATCTGGCTTTCCACAGAGCACTGGGAATCTCAGCCAGCATATCACATGATATAATTGTGAAAAACTTGCAGCCATAGTTGAGAGTCAAAACACACATGGACCTCACATTTTACACCTCAATGTGCCTGGCTTCATGTGACCTTTTCCCCACTCTTTGGGAAGCCTTGCCTGTGAGAGTTCTCCAGAGTTTTCATTTAAATTAGCTTCCTCAACATTTAGTGGTTCCTGAATGAATTGAAACCCAGAGTTTCTCCAACTTCATCCTTGAAAAATGGCTTGATATATACCATGAATTTTTGGAAGTTCCCACAACCAGGTGGCACTGGAGAACATTTGGATGTCCTGTTGCTGATCATGAGTATACCAGACAATGCCTTGATTGACTGGGTTTCATGAAAATGGTGTAGAACAGAGATGCCAGTAAGTTGGAGCCTGCTGAGTAGTGGGCCTAGAGCAGTGGTGGGCAGGTGTGTGATGAAACATCAGTGGTAGGGCCATGAGGATCTACCATTGGATTCCAAATGGCTTGTGACTGACATGGTGCAGCCAGCAGTCCCTTATATGTAAAGGCATCTTGTTATATGGTGAGGTTTCAGGTCAATGTTCTGAATCAGGTTGATATGGACGAGGGGGCAATGGGGCAAGCTAGGAGGGATAGAAGCCTGGTTGGTGCATTCTCCTGCAGACCCTGACCCAACACACGTGACAGAACTCCATCCAGCAATATGTCCCAGTTGAGCTCCTGGTATTTCGTGAAGCAAATACCAAACTCCCAGTGCAGCAGGGAAAACACCACAAAAAGTGTAGGAGGACCAAATGGCTTCGCAGTCAACAGGGAGAGACACTTAGTCCTCAGTGGTCACAGTTTACCTACAAAGAGAGGATTCAGCATTGCTGCCTCATCTTCATTGGAAAATAAGAAACCATGTCCTTCAGGTCACATAGATGCAGAACCAGCTTTGATGGTCTCACTACTAAAGAAGCCAAATCTCCTGACAACAACATATATTTCAAGTGCCCAAACTCAGAGGCAGTTTCTCAAAAAGTTTTTAGGCTCTCAGAGCTCCCTGTTTGTGTTGTGTTTACCCTGTCCCTTACTTTTGGAAACTCCTCTACCACCTCCATGGTTATGAACTCTTGAGCATTTTCCATTCCAGATATGTATTCACTGATTTTCTAACTCTTCTCCTCTAATTATGTTTTACCTGGGGTGAAGGTAATGTCAAGGCATTTTTCTGGATGAGAGTGAGAGGATATCAGACCTTAACAGATATTTGTGAAGCACATATTTGCTTACACATTGAATTCATTTTCCAATTTTCCTTTTGAAATACTGAATCCCTGACACTAACCCATACCTACTAGAATCAGACAACTCATCCTAATATAATGGAGAAAAATAACCCAAACAGAATAGAAATTCAAGCAGTTCAGAGGAGGCATCTTTTATAGTTGGACTTGCCTTTTGCATTATATATGGTAGGAGTTATAAATCTAGTCAATTTTTATTTGAAATAGTTCTCCATGTGTTTTTAAAGATAACAAATGTGTGAAATCCTGTTTCCCTTTCTCTGTAGCCAATTCACACATGTATATTTATATGCACATATAGAATCCTACCAGGAATCCCACGTACATTTTTGTGAGGTTTCTCACTTCGCAGATTCAAATTGTGAGAAGAGATCACTCATCTTAAACGCTGTTAGAACTGAAGATTCAAACTATAGGGGAGCTTTCTAGTAGAACAACATTATACATATACTCATGTTCAGTAAAATAATTATTTTTGCATCTGTGGATGATATATATTTCCTGATGAATTTTGATTTTCATATATATTGCTGCTTTTTAATGTCTGTGTGTAGTTTGTATGTGTGTGTGTGTGTATATATATATATATATATATATATATATATATATATATACACACACACACTATTCAGATTTTTCAATATATAAAATATATGTGTCTTATATACACTTTCTAAATTCATTCATGTTCATGTATATGGATTTATAATCAACTTTTCACAAGATTATTTTCCGAAATATTCATCCACCTGAAATACATATTTGTTTCCTAGTACTGAAAACAAACTTCAGTGAATGGTGCCTACAAATTCTAATAATTTTACAGTAACTGACCCAGTTTACCACCAATGCAAGTAGATTCCTATGGGACATGATATGTAATTTGAGGTTCATTTGTTTTCAACACTGGTACATTATTATTTCTTCAGTTTTTGCACATCATACGATATATATTTCATCCACAAGTTCACAAATTTACAGGCATTTGTTTCAACTTTAATCAATTCCTGATTCAGAACACAAGTATTATCAGGGTTTCTGAACTCGTCTTTTCATGACGCTTCTTTCCAAACAAGTTATTTTCGATTTCCATAATCACTGGTGAAGTAAAACTCACACCCTTCGTGATAAACCAAAACACTAATATTACCATTATATGTATACCATTTTGGAAAGAATGATTGTATATCAATATAACATTTCCTGTAATTTTTCAGATATCAGTTCAATCCATTATTTATAGTTGGAACAAGTTATATTATTTATTCACAGTATGTTCTATTCATGCTTTATCTTTATATTCATAGACACAGTGTACACCTCTTTGGACCCCCAATACTAATTTTACGTCTTCAATATATTGCTACCAGAAATGGTGGAAGAAATACTTATGTCACCTGATCTACATATACATTTTATCACAATAATATTCTGAAAAAAAATGTAAAGGTCACACTTATGACTGTACCAAAGCCTAAAAGGAAAGTGAACATGGATTAATAGAAACATCCATGTCCATGCTGCCTAATGCTCTCAAATGTCAATCCTATTGGTGACAACATATTTGTTTCTTCCTAAGATTATATATTCAAACTCAACCCTGTTGAAAATGTCTAATCCTATCACTCACTTTATATTTTGCCTGATGCAATAATGTCTCTATTGATATCTGCATTTCTACATATTTTCCCAGTTTATCATAGTGACTGACTCTTCATATGTGCCGACATTTACATTCACTCTCTAACCGAAACCATATTGCTAAAGAACTTTTGGTCTAAATCCTATAATCGCTCTTCTTCCTAAACCTACCGACAATCTTTCTAAACCTACTGACTATCCCTTTTTACTGGATGTTCTCTTCTACGTTCAATCATCCAAGGTACAAGGTCCTATGCCATTGTATATTGAATTATCTGAGACATCTTTAGAGAACATAAATCAAGCTAAGTATCCCAATCAAGGGCCCAATGCCCTTCTGGGTTTCAAATTATACCTAGATTTTTATTTTCATACTTATATTTCACCTCTACATTCTTGTAAATCTCACAGGTTGCCAATACCATTATTCATCGCACAGAATGATTCCTAACCCAAATTGAACCTGTTATTAACCCTAAACATACACTGTTCCCTCAATCTCATTTTACAGAAGAACAGGGACGGAGTTGTTCTTACAATACAGGAAACTAGGGGACCTTCCACCTGCTGAAAACCTCAAAGGTCCATACAGAAATGATACCCGGAAAAGTTATAGGCAGCTATGAAGGACCTGAGAGAGCAAAAGTCATCTTCCATGGCAAACAACCTGGTCAGGATGAAGGGATGTGTCTTAATCAGCCTCTCTCTTCTTATTGTAGAGAAGATGGACCAAATCAGGCCTGTGTGGAAAGCTGTTCATGGGTGCCTATGGTTGATATACCATTCTAACTTGTGAAAGTGTCACAGGAAGTAGGGGCAGCCTCCATCTCATGGGACCCTTGGAAGCAACTGTTAGGAAAAAGGGGTGCCAAGGCAGTGGCCTCATTCAGTTCCAAAGAAAGTGACATATCTAATTTCCTTGGTGATGGAACTCTCTGAACTTGCTATCCAAGAACCAAGACACCGAGAGGCAATCCCAGTCCAAGTCCCTGTGGGCTCACTTGATTGGATTTTCCAAGGACAGAGTCAGTCTTTCTCGGTACCTAATGATGTGAGTATAGCCAAATACCAGGAGAGCACTGAAGAGGTACTTTTCCTGAGAAAGCAGGTAGTGGCTCGCCACTTTTTCCTGACAACTTTACAGAGTTGGTCAAGGAAAGCAGATCTGATAGAGGACACGCCATTTCGGGGGAACATAATATGGCCCACCAGTCAGAGTTAACTCCGGAGAGTCACAGAACTACTTGAGGGAAGGAGGTGCCTTTGTGAGTGTGGGTTTGTTGTTTTGTCTCATATTCTGAGAATAGGTAGGGAAGGCGGTTTGTTTGATTTGGAGTGAACTGTTTCTAGTAAGTCGTTTGACAAAATGAGTGTTTCTATGTCTGTGTATCCCACTGTGTCCGTGGTTGTAGACATGAGAAAAGAGAATGCAACAATGGATGTGTCCTGTCTAGTAGAAAGCTTCCCATTATGCATCCTGCCTAATTTATGAATGGAGTGCGGCTTGCCTTATGGATGAGCAATGCCTATTACCTTCCTAAGTCCCTGTTTTCTTCTGAATTCTGGCCACTCTCCAGAATAGGCTCATGGTTTTGTGTCCAAGATATGCAACAACTCCAAGGTCTGTGACATGGCCATGTACAGGATAGCTGAAGGGAATGGCCAGCATCTCAGAAAACTCAGATATCAGTGTGACCAGGAAAGTCTCAGTGGATATACCCTGCTTTTGGCCTTTTGCTTACCTATTGTTCTGTTGCCCTGAATATCAGGAAGGTCTTTGCCTCAGGCCACCCCTTTGTGAAGCCTGAAGGAAACAGTTTTCAAATGGAAATGAATGGGCATCACTTGTGGCTCTTTCTTAGTTGCTTTGGAAAGGGATGTGTCTTAATTAGACTCTTGGCCTTGTATGTGGCTGTGACTTTGATTCTCAGCAGCTGATGGATCTAAAAATGATCCCATGTGTGCATCCAAAACCATAATTGCCAAAAGATCAGTCATTGTGGATGAAGTCTCTCGTCTTCCTCTGTTAGGTTGCTGACCTCCATCAAGTGAGAATAGGTATTCCTTGGGTCAAATGAGTTCTTCAAATCACTGCAGAGGTGCTTAGGTTTTCGTATGACTCCAAATCACATAAAGAATCTATACTTGAAAGTCAGTAGGCCTCAAATTGGAGAAACAGAGCAGTATTAACGGGAGGCTTATTTGATCACTCCTGGTTCACAGAAAGGGTGTCCAGGCCAACATGACTTTAGGCAAATGAGGGGCAAGGGAGTTTATTTGGACACTGTCTTTGGGTGAGCCCTTCATGGAAACCTCCAGACAGAGGTTACGATGAGTGACTATATGGAAGAAGATGAGGACCATGTTTGAGTGTTTTGTTTTTAATTGTGGTCATTTGTGTGGTGGTTGTAAGAAATATCTTGGTCCACCTGGGCTTGAACTCTGTTGGGATTTCCCTTAAAGACTGCGTTCTGGAACTGAACTCAGAGAAGTATTGCCATGAATAGAAATACAGGCAGTTTAGAGGAGGCATGGTGTATATTTGGACTTGCCTTTTGCATGATACAGAGTAGGAGTTAAATCTAGTCAATTTTTTGTTGAAATAGTTCTCCATGTGTTTTTAAAGTTAAAAAATTGTGAATTCCTGTCTCCCTTTCTCTGTAGCCTATTCAGCACATATATTTTTATATGGATATATAGAATCATACCTGGTACCACACATACATTCTTGTGAGGTGGATGAGTTGGCAGATACAAATTGTGAAAAGAGATCACTCCTAATTAACCGTGTTGGAACTGAATATTCAACCAATGGGTGAGCTTGCTAGTTGAACAACATTATACATAAATCCATGTTCAGTAAAATGAATATTTTTGGATCTTTTTATGATATATATTTTATGAAAATTTTGATTGACATATATTTTGCTATTTTTTTTTCTGTGTGTGTGTGTGTGTGTGTGTTTTGTGTCATTCGCCTGTTCTGTAAAACAACTTCAGAGAGAGAGGTTAAAAATTCATGCAAAGCTCTGATGGAGGTATCTAATATCTTAGTTTTGGTCTATTGCTTCTTCTAATTGGGTCATTTGTTGTGTCCCATGGACGAGGGCAATGGTTCCTGTGCCCACCCCTGAAGCAACTCCTATTCCGAATAGGATGGCTAAAGTGAGGGATATATGTCCCCAGTGGAAACGGGTTGTATGCCCCTCTATTTCATTTTCAAATGAACCTGCATCATGACAGAGCACTCTGGGAAACATCTGCACCATTACACAATTAATCACATCTGTTGACAATTTCTTTAAAACATAAACAATGTTTAATTATATACAATTATGCTGTTGTAGGGACGGACAAGGCAAGGTACCTAAGATAGCAACGAAGACAGGGAAACCGTCCTATTTGGTTGCAACCAGATTCAGAGGGCATTGCTTCTGTTGTAATCAATTATTCTCCTGAAACTCAAGTTTAGGTAGTTTCAGAATTTTGTACCCAACATGTAAGGGAAGGGGCTCAGAAGTTCACAGTCTTCAGAAGTTCAAAAAAGCCGTTGTTGTTTCTGTTTTTACCTCAGTTCTGGGCAAGTTAACTTTTCAAGGACACCTGGGAGGGAAAGAGCTTTTTCCTACATTTCTTATTTTTCACCCCTGACAGCTGTTACCATGGAGCCCTGATGGTAACTTCTTTATCTTAGAAATATAGCCATCTCTGTAAAGCCCCAGCTCATGGCCAGAGGCCTTGTTCATTATTTTGTGGAAAAGAAGTAATGGGGTGTCTAGCATAGAAGTGCTTATTTTTTTAGCCAGTGGCCAAGTAGAACAAGGCAACACTAAAAGAGGAAGTTTATCTACATTGAACTCTTTTATAGGGACTCTTTTGCTGAAAGTCCTAAAGTCAGCCATGGTGAAGACTTCTGTAGAAAGTCAGTTAAGAATTTTCTGTAGGCCTGGTACAGAAGGGGAAGACAGGGAAGGTGGGGCTGACAGCAGCTCCGAGGATCTGAGAATAAGGAAGGAGAGATGTAAAAGAATAATGGGAAAGGGGTTTGGGATTTTCCTAGCAACAAAAACTTGAGCTGTAGAACAGGTAGAGCAGAGGGGAAGACAAGAGTGAGTATCCCAAAATGCATGTGAGGGACTTTAAATTTTTAGTAAACTGTTTTCAGTGATGACAAAGCAACTTTAAAGGCCATTTTCATTACATCTTTGATAGGAGTCTGAGGGCTCTCCTCAGCTAGTTTCAGCTTTGTGTTGGCTGGTAAGAGGACCTGGTGGGACCCGGGGCGGGCACGGACAGGAGAAGAGAGGAGTGAGTCGGTGGATGGGAACCTGAGTACCTGCTACTTCAGCAAGATGGTGATGGTCTGAGAACCAGCAGAGATTTGGGTTTTTGATCTAATAATTGGAGGGGAGAAATCAGGTTGCTGAGGTGAGAGTGACAGCAGAGACTCTGGAGCACAAGGCTGAAGGTGAGGATTGATTGGATAAGCATAGTTCAGGATATGAGTGAAGGATGGAAAAGGCATGCCCATAGGGGAATCTCCTTTCACCCTTTTGAGCACTTGCAGAAGTTAAAAAGGTCACACAGGGCTGGGGATGTGGCTCATTTGTAGCACGCTCGCTTGGCATGCGTGCGGCCCGGGTTCGATCCTCAGCACCACATACAAACAAAGATGTCGTGTCCAGCAAAAAACTAAAAAATAAATATTAAAAATTCTCTCTGTCTCTCTCTCTCTCACCTCTCTCTTTAAAAAAAATGGTCACGCAGAATTTGAGGATCAAGAGACCCCTCTGGGGGCCATCGGTTTTGGTTATCTAATTTTTAATATGGCCTATGCTGTGTACTGAATTTGATGAGGAGTTTGTGTTCCATCAGGCAGCCCCTGTATGCTCACATCCCCATGACGTACAGCAAAAGTCTGCCAGGCATTCTGGGATTACTAAAAAGGAGTGATGGATTTTTCCTTTCCCCAGGTACATGATCCTCTTAGTTATACAAGTCCGATATTTACTGCCATTAGCCCCTTGAACTAGAGACCTTTTATTTGATAGAGGGCCCAATGGGGCCTTAAGGGCTGAGTTTATTGCCCCTGTATCCACTTCAAAGTTTACTGGTGTCTCCTCCACTTCAAAAGATACGCTGAGCTCAGGGAGGGGATCTGAGCCCCGACTTTTGTACTCATGCTGAAGAGTCAGAAAGGCTGGCTGGCGTGGCTGCCTCTTTCTAGGGAACTCTTGAACCCAGTGTCCTCTTTCTTTACAGTAGGCACATTGATCTGAGGTCAGGGGTGGCCTCTGGCGTGGGACCAGGTATCCCTTCCTGTCTCCCTGTTTCTTAATTTCTGGCCTTTTTGTTATTGTGACCGGGACCTTAGTCAACTCCTTAGTCTGTCTTTTGTTTCTTTTATCCTCCTTTTGCTCCCTTCTCTTTCTCAGTTTCTCTCTTATAGTATACTTTCTCGGCTTCTCTGACTAAATCTCTCAAAGTCATATCTTGTAATCCATCTAAGCATTGTAACTTTCTTTAAATATCCAAGGCAGCATGCCCAATAAAGGCCATTGTGACAGATGATTTTTGATCCTCTGCATGAGGATCGAAAGGAGTATATCTCCTATATGCCTCCGTAATTCTCTCTAGAAACATAGAGGAAGATTCATCAGGCCCGCAGGTGTGGTACCCACGTCACCCCAAATGGAGTAGGGAAAGAGCAGTGCCACTGCCTGCTCCCGGATCAGGCCCAGCCACCAGCTGGTGTGGTAGTCACGTCACCCAAATTGTAGTAGGGGCCAAGCAGGCTGCCCCCCGCGCCCGCCACAAAAGCAGACCTGTGACTGACCTTCGGAACAGGCCCAGAGGCCTGCCACCATGGTAGACATGACACCCCAATTGGAGTAGTGGCAGAGCAGAGCTTTCTCCCGCGCCCAGTACAAGCACAACGGCCCACCGGCGTGGTAGTCACGTCAACCCAATTGGAGTAGGGGCAGAGCAGAGTGTTTGCCCGCACCCGGAACAGGCCCAGCGATCTGCCAGCATGGTAGTCACGACACCCCAATTGCAGTAGGGCCAAAGCAGAGCCACCACCCGCTCCCGCAAGGTAGGCAGACCTGCAACTGACCGGCGGAACAGGACTAGCGGCCTGCAAGCACAGCAGACACATCAACCCATTTGGTTCTTTGAAAAAATAAAAAAAATCTACAGACCCTTAGCCATGCTAACGAAGACAAAAAGAGAGAGAACTCAAATTACTAGCATACAGGATGAAAAAGACAATATCATAACAGATATTTCAGATATACAGAAGATAATCTGAAATTATTTTGAATCTTTGTACTCTAATAAAATAGAAGACAGTGAAGGCATCGATAAATTTCTAAAGTCATATGATCTGCCCAGATTGAGTCAGGAGGATATAGACAACCTAAACAGACCAATATCAATTGAGGAAATAGAAAAAACCATCAAAACACTACCAAGTAAGAAAAGCCCAGGACCTGATGGGTATACAGCAGAGTTTTACAAAACCTTTAAAGGGGAACTAATACCAATACTTTTCAAGCTATTTCAGGAAATTGAAAAAGAGGGAGAACTTCCAAATTCATTCTATGAGGTCAACATCACTCTGATTCCTACACCAGACAAAGACACTTCAAAGAATGAAAACTACAGACCAATATCTCTAATGAGCCTAGAGGCAAAAATCCTCAATTAAATTCTGGCAAATCAGATACAAAAGCATATCAAAAAAATTGTGCACCATGATCAAGTAGGATTCATCCGTGGGATGCAAGGCTGGTTCAATATACAGAAATCAATAAATGTTATTCATCACATCAATAGACTTAAAAATAAGAACCATATGATCATCTCGATAGATGCAGAAAAAGCATTCGACAAAGTACAGCATCCCTTTATGTTCAAAATTCTAGAAAAACTAGGGATAACAGGAACATACCTCAATATTGTAAAAGCAATCTATGCTAAGTCTCAGGCTAGCATACTTCTGAATGGAGAAAAATTGAAGGCATTCCCCCTAAAATCTGGAACAAGACAGGTATGCCCTCTTTCACCACTTCTGTTCAACATAGTTCTCGAAACACTGGCCAGAGCAATTAGAGAGATGAAAGAAATTAAAGGCATATAAATAGGAAAAGAAGAACTTAAATTATCACTATTGCAGATGACATGATTCTATTCCTAGCAGACCCAAAAGGGTCTACAAAGAAACTAATAGAGCAAATAAATGAATTCAGCAAAGTGGCAGGATATAAAATCAACACTCATAAATCAAAGACATTCCTGAATATCAGTGACAAATCCTCTGAAACGGAAATGAGGACAACCACTCCATTCACAATATACTAAAAAAAAAAAAAATTGGGAATCAACCTAACAAAAGAGGTGCAAGTTTTATACAAGGAAAACTACAGAAACCTAAAGAGAAAAATAGAGGAAGATATTAGAAGATGTAAAAATGTACCCTGTTCATAGATAGACAGAACTAACATCATCAAAATGGCGATATTACTAAAAGTTCTCTATAGGTTTAGTGCAATGCCAATCAAAACCCAACGGCATTTCTTGTAGAAATAGAGAAAGCAATCATGAAATTCATATGGAAAAATAAAAGACCCAGAATAGCAAAAACAACACTAAGCAGGAAGTGTGAATCAGTCGGTATAGGGATACCAGACTTCAAACTATACTGCAGAACAATAGTAACAAAAATAGCATGGTACTGGTACCAAAACAGGTGGGTGGACCAATGGTACAGAATAAAGGACACAGAAACCAATCCAAAAAATACAACTATCTTACATTTGATAAAGGGGCTAAAAGCATGCAATGGATGAATGATAGCATCTTCAACAAATGGTGCTGGGAAACCTGGAAATCCATATGTAACAAAAAGAAACTGAATCCCTTTCTCTCGCCATGCACAAAAGTTAACTCAAAATGGATCAAGGAGCTTGATATCAAATCAGACATGGTGTCTGATAGAAGACAAAGTTGGCTACGATCTACATACTGTGGGGTCTCCTCCAAATTCCTCAATAGGACACCCATAGCACAAGCGTTAATAACTAGAATCAACACATGGGACTTACTCAAACTAAAAAGGTTTTTTCTCAGCAAAAGAAACAGTAAGAGAGGAAAATAGGGAGCCCACATCCTGGGAACAAATCTTTCCTCCTAACACTTCAGATAGAGCACTAATATCCAGAGTATACAAAGAACTCAAAAAATTAGTCAATAAGATAACAAATAACCCAAACAACAAATGGGCCAAGAACCTGAACAGACACTTCTCAGAGGAGGACATAAAATCAATCAACAAGTACATGAAAAAATGGTCACCATCTCCAGCAGTCAGAGAAATGTGAATCAAAACCACCCTAAGATACCATCTCACTCCAGTAAGATTGGCAGCCATTATGAAGTCAAACAATCACAAGTGCTGGCGAGGATCTGGGGAAACAGGTACACTTGTATATTTCTGGTGGGACTGCAAATTGGTGCAGGCAAATGGGAAAGCAGTATGGAGATTTCTTGGAAAGCTGGGAACGGAACCACCATTTCACCCAGTTATTCCCCTTCTCGGTCTAAAACCTAAAGACCTAAAAAGAGCATGCTACAGGGACACTGCTACATCGATGTTCATAGCAGCACAATTCACAATAGCAAGACTGTGGAACCAACCTAGATGCCCTTCAATAGAAGAATGAATGAAAAAAATGTGGCATTTATACACAATGGAGTATTACTCGGCATTAAAAAATGACAGAATCATAGAATTTTCAGGGAAATGGATGGCATTAGAACAGATTATGCTAAGTGAAGCTAGCCAATCCCTAAAAAACAAATGCCAAATGTCTTCTTTGATATAAGGAGAGTAACTAAGAACAGAGTAGGGACGAGGAGCATGAGAAGAAGATTAACATTAAACAGGGATGAGAGGTGGAAGGGAAAGGGAGAGAGAAGAGAAACTGCATGAAAATGGAAGGAGAACCTCAGGGTTATACAAAATTACATACAAGAGGAAGTGAGGGGAAAGGGAAAAATAATACAAGGGGGAGAAATTTATTACTGTATAGGGGGTAGAGAGAGAAGAGGAGAGGAGACTGGAGGGGAGGGGGGATAGTAGAGGATAGGAAAGGCAGCAGAATACAACAGACACTAGTATGGCAATATATGAATCAATGGATGTGTAACTGATGTGATTCTGCAATCTGTATACGGGGCAAAAATGGGAGTTCATAACCCACATAAATCAAAGTGTGAAATATTATTTATCAAGAACTATGTAATGTTTTGAACAACCATATATAAAAATTTAAAAAAAGAGATAACTAAATTCGGTGAATAATGCACGAGAATCCTAATATTTCTACAGTTTAAAATCAATGCCAGTAGATTCCTATGGGACATGATGTGTATTTTGACGTTCATTTTTATTCAACAATGGTACATTACTATTTCATGAGTTTATGCACATCATAGGATATATATTTCATCCACAAATTAGCAAATTTATAGGCATTTGATTGAATTTCAATCGCTTCCTGCTTTACAATATATGCATTCCTCCAGGTTTCCTGAAAGGTCTTTTCATGAGACTTCTTTCCAAACATATTATTTTCGATTTCCAAAATCACTTTTGAAGCAAAACTCACACACTGTTCATGATAAACCAAAACACTAATATTACCATTAGATGTATAATTGGTGGGAATGAATGATTGTATATCAATATAAGATTTCCTGTAATTTTCCAGATATCAGTTCAATCCATTATTTAATGTTTGAACAAGTTATATTATTTATTCACAGTATTGTCTATTCATGCTTTATCTCTATATTCATAGACACAGGGTGCACCTCTTTGTACCCCCAATACTAATTTTACGTCTTCAATATATTGTTTCCAGAAATGGTGGACGAAATACTCATGTCACCTGATCTACATATACATTTTTTCACAGTAATATTCTGGACAAATAATGTAATGGTCACGGTTATGATTGCACGAAGGACTAAATGAAAAGTGAACATGGATTACTAAAAACATCTATGTCCAGGTTGCCTAATGCTCTTAACTGTCAATCCTATTGGTGACTACATATTTTTTTCTTCAAAAGATTATGTATTCAAACTCAACCCTGTTGAAAATGTCTAATCCTATCACTCACTTTATACTTTGCCTGATTTCATAATGTCTCTATTGATATCTGCATTTCTACATTTTTTCCCAGCTCATCATAGTGACTGACTCTTCATATGTGCTGACATTTACATTCACTCTCTAACTGAAACCCTATTGTTAAAGAACTTTTGTCCAAATCAAATACTCACTCTTCTTCCTAAACCTACCGACTAGCTTCATAATCTTACTGACTATCCCTTTTTGACTGGATGTTCTCTTCTACATTCAATCATCCAAGGTACAAAGTCCTATGCCATTGTGTATTGAATTAACTGAGACATCTTTGCAGAATATAATTCAAAGCTAATTATCCCAATCAAGGGCTCAATGCCCTTCTGGGCTTCAAATCATACCTAGATTTCTGTTCTCATACTTATATTTAACCTCCATATTCTTTTAAATATCGAAGGTCCCCAACACTATTATTCATCACACAGAATGATTCCTAACACAAATCGAACCTGTTATTAACCCGAAACATACACTGTTCCCTCAATCTCATTTTACAGAAGAGCAGGGACAGAGTTGTTCTTACAATACAGGAAAGAAGGGGACAGTCCACCTGCTGAGAACCTCAAAGGTCCATGCAGAAATGATACCTGGACAAGTTGTAGGCAGGTATAAAGGACCTGAGTGAGCAAAACTCATCTTCCATGGCAAAACACCTGGTCAGGATGAAGGGATGTGTCTTAATCAGCCTCTCTCTTCTTATTGTAGAGAAGACTGACAAAACCAGACCTGTGTGTAGAGCTGTTCCTGGGTGCCTATCGTTGATATTTCATTCTAACTTGTGAAAGTGTCACAGGAAGTAGGGACCGGCTCCTTCTCATGGGACCCTTGGAAGCAACTGTTAGGGAAAAGTGGTTGCCAAGGCAGTGACCTCATTCAGTTCCAAAGAAAGTGACATACCTCATTATTTGGTGATGGAACTCTCTGAACTTGGTATCCAAGAAGCCAGGCACCCAGAGGCAGTCCCAGTTCCAGTCCCAGTGGACTCGCTTGTTTGGATTTTCCAAGGACAAAATCAATCTTTCTTGGTACCTACTGATGTGAGGATGGCCAAATGCCAGAAGAGCTCTGAAGAGGGACCTTTCCTGAGAAAGCAGGTAGTGGCTCACCACTTTTTCCTGACAACTTCACAGAGTTGGCCATGGAAACCAGATCTGAAAGAGGACAGGCCATTTTGGGAGAACATAGTATGGCTCACCAGTCATAGGACACTCCTTCTAATCACAGACATACTTGGGGGAAGGAGCTGCCTTTGTGGGAGTGGGTATGGCTTTGTGGTTCTGTCTCATGTTCTGAGAATAGGTAGGAAAGGCGTTTTTTATTTGTTGTTTTTTTTTTGTTTTTGGTTTTCAGTGGACTGTTCTAGTAAGTCGTTTGACAAGGCAAGTATTTCCATGTCTGTGTATTCCACTGTGTCCGTTGTTGTAAACATTAGGAAAGAAAATGCATTAATGAATGTGTCCTTTAAAGTATAAATATTCCCAAAATTCATCCTGCCCAATATATGAATGAACTGCAGCTTGTCTTATCGAAGGGAAACACCTGCTATCTTCCCAAGTTAATGTTTTCTTCCTGTATTCTGGCCAGTCTCCAGAATAGGCTCATGGTTTTGTGTCCACGATATGTACCACCTCCAAGCTCTGTGACATGGTCATGTACTGGATAGCTGAAAAGAATGGCGAGCATCTCAGAAAACTCAGATATCAGTGTGACCAAGAAACTCTCAGTGGAGAGACCCTGCTTTGGACCTTTTGCTTAAGTACTGTTTTGTTACACTGAATATCTGGAAGGTCTTTGCTTCAGGGCACCCCGTTGTGAAGCCTGAAGAATATAGTTTTGAAATGGAAATGAATAGGCATCACCTGTGGCTCTTTGCTTAATTGCTTTGGAAATGGATGTGGCTGAATTAGCCTCTTGGCCTTCTTTGTGGCTGTGATTTAGATTCTCAGCACATGATGGATATAAAGAACGATCCCATGTGTGCGTCCAAAACTATAATGGCAAAAAATCAGTCATTGTGGATGAAGTCTCTCGTCTTCCTCTGTTAGGTTCCTGACCTCCATCAAGTGTGAATAGGGATTCTTTGGGTCAAATGAGTTCTTCAAAGCCCTGATGAGGTGCTTGGGTTTTCGCATGACTCCAAATCACATAGAGAATCTATACCTGAAAGTCACTAGGCCTCAAATTGTAGAAACAGAGCAGTATTAACGGCAGGCTTATTTGATCACTTCTGGTTCACAGGAGGCCTGTCAAGGCCACCCTGACTTTAGCCAAATGAGGGGCAAGCGAGCTTTTTTTGGACACAGTCTTGGGCTGTGCCCCTTATGGAAAACTCCAGCCAGAGGTTACGATGAGTGACTATATGGAAGAAGATGAGGGCCATGTGGGAATGTTTTGGTTTTAATTTTGGCCATTTGTTTGGCGGTTGGAAGAAATGACTGGGTCCACTTGGGCTTGAACTTTGGTGTGATTCCCCTTAGAGACTGAGTTGTGAAACTGAACTCAGAGAAGTATTGCCATGAATTTTGTTTGGATTTTAGGATGCCACGCATGTGAGTCGCCCTTGTAAACTGAGATCTAGGGCCAGGGTGGCTTTCCACAGAGCACTGGGAATCTCTGCCAGGATATCACATGATTTTATTCTCAAAGACATGGCAGCCATATTTGAGAGTCGAAAAATACATAGGACTCACATTGTAGACTTTAATGGGCCTGGCATCATGTGACCATTTTGGCACTCTTTCAGAAGCCTTGCCTGTGAGAGTTCTCCAGAGCTTTTATTGAATTGAGCTTCCTCAACATTTAATGGTTACTGAATGAATTGAAAGCCACAGTGCCTCCAACTTCATCCTTGAAAAATGGCTAGATAAATACCATGAAAATTTTGAAATTCCCATGACCAGGTGGCACTGGAGAACCTTTGGATGTCCTATTGCTGATCAAGAGTATACCAGACAGTGCCTTGATTGACTGGGTTTCATGAAAATGGTGTAGTACAGAGATGCCAGTAAGTTAGAGCCTGCTGAGTAGTGGGCCTAGAGCAGTTTTGGGCAGGTGTGTGATAAATCACCAGTGGTAGGGTCATGAGGATCTACCATTGTATTCCAAATGGCATGTTACTTACATGGTGCAGCCAGCAGACCCTTATATGTAAAGGCATCTTGTTATATGGAGAGGTTTCAGGGCAATGTTCAGAATTAGGTTGATATGGACAAGGGGGCAATGGGGCAAGCTATGAGGGATAGAAGCCGGGTTGGTGCATTCTCCTGCATACCCTGGCACACCACACGTGACAGAACTCCCTCCAGCATTGTGTCCCAGTTTAGCTCCTTGTATGTCATGAAGCAAATACCAAACTCCGAGTGCAGTAGCAAAAACACGACAAAAATTGGACCAGGACCAAATGGCTTCACAGTCCACATGGGGAGAAACTTAGTCCCCAGTGGTCACAGTTTACCTACAAAGAGATAATGCAGCACTGCTGCTCATCTTTATTGGAATATAAGAAGCCATGTCCTCCAGGTCACATAAATGCAGACCCAGCTTTGATGGTCTCACGCAAAGAAGTCAAATCTCCTGACAACAACATATTTTTCAAGTGCCCAACCTCACAGAAAGTTTCTCAAAAAGTTTTTAGGCCAGAAGAGCTCCATGTTTGTGGAGTGTTAACCCAGTCCCTTACTTTTGGAAACTCCTCTACCACCTCCAAGATTGTGAACTCCTGAGCATTTCCATTCCAGATATGTATTCACTGATTTTCTAACTCTTCTCCTCCAATTGTGTCTTAATTGGGGCAAAGGTATTGACAAGGCATTGCTCTGGATGAGAGTGGAAGGATATTTATGCAGCACATATTTGCATACACATTGGATTCATTTTTCAATTTTCCTATTGAAATAGTGAATCCCTGACACTAACCCGAACCTATTAGGCTCAGACTACTCAACCTAATAAAAAGGAGAAAAATAACCCAAACAAATATAAATACAAGCAGTTCAGAGGAGGCATGTTGTATATTTGGACTTGCCTTTTGCATTATATAAGGTAGGAGTTATAAATCTAGTCAATTTTTAATTGAAATAGTTCTCCATGTGTTTTTAAAGTTAACAGATATGTGAATTCTTGTTTCCAATTCTCTGTAGCCATTTCACCCATGTATATTTATATACATATATAGAATCCTACCAGGTATCACATGTACATTTTTGGGAGGTGGCTGACTTGGCAGATACAAATTGTGAGAAGAGTTCACTCCTCTTAAACGCTGTTGGAACTGAAAATTCAACCTACAAGCTTCCTAGTAGAACAACATTATACATAAGCTCATGTTCAGTAAAATAAATATTTTTGCATCTGTGGATGATATATATTTAATGATGAATTTTGTTTGGCATATATATTGCTACTTTTTAATGTCTATTTGTGGTTTTTTTTGTATATATACATACACTCTGTAGATTTTTCAAAATATGAAATATGTGTCTTATATACACTCTCTTAATTCATTCATGTTCATGTACTTGGATTTATAATCAACTTTTTACAAGATTATTCTCAGACATATTCATTTAACTGAAATACATGTTTGTTTCCTAGTACTGAAAACTAACTTCAGTGAATGGTGCATACAAATCCTAATAATTCTACAGTAACTAACCCAGTCTAACATCAATGCAAGTAGATTCCTATGGCACATGATATGTAATTTGACGTTCATTTGTATTCAACACTGGTACATTACTATTTCTTCAGGGTTTGCACATCATAGGATATACATTTCATCCACAAGTTCACAAATTTATAGGCATTTGTTTCAACTTTAATCACTTATTGCTTCAGAACACATGTATTATCAGGGTTTCTTGACTGGTCTTTTCATGAGAATTCTTTCCAAACACATTATTTTCAATTTCCATAATCACTATTGAAGCAAAACTCACACACTCTTCATGATTAACCAAAACACTAATATTACCATTTGATGTATAATTGGTCGGAATGAATGATTGTATATCAATATAAGATTTCCTGTAATTTTTCAGATATCAGTTCAATACATAATTTAAATTTGGAACAACTTATATTATTTATTCACATTATGGTCTATTCATGCTTTATCTCTATATTCATAGACACAGGGTACACCTCTTTGTACCCCCAAAACTAATTTTATGTCTTCAATATATTGCTCTCAGAAAAGGTGGTAGAAATACTCATGTCACCTGATCTACATAAACATTTTATCACAGTAATATTCGGAACTAAAAATGTGAAGGTCACACTTAAGACTGTACCAAAGCCAAAAGGGAAATTGTACATGGATTACTAAAACATCCATGTCCAGGTTGCCTAATGCTCTCAAATGTCAATCCTATTGGTGACGACATATTTGTTTCTTCATAAGATTATATATTGAAACTCAACCTTGTAGAAAATGTCTAATCCTATCACTCATTTTATACTTTGCATGATTTCATAATGTCTCTATTGATATCTGCTTTTCTACATATTTTCCCAAGCTCATCATAGTGACTCACTCTTCATATGTGCTGACATTAACATTCACCCTCTAACCAAAACCCTATTAGGAAAGAACTTTTGATACAAATCCTATACTCACTCTTCTTCCTAAACCTACCGACTATCTTCTTAATCCTACCTACTATCCCTTTTTGACTGGATGTTCTCTTCTACATTCAATCATCCAAGGTACAAGGTCCTATGCCATTTATTATTGAATTATCTGAGACATCTTTGCAGAATATAATTAAAAGCTAAGTATCCCAGTCAAGGGCCGAATGATTTCTGGCCTTCAAATCTTACTTAGATTTCTGTTTTTGTACATTTATTTCAACTCTATATTCTTATAAATATCATAGGTACCCAATACCATTATTCATCTCACAGAATGATTCCTAACTGAAATCGAACCTGTTATTAACCCGAAACATACACTGTTCCCTCAATCTCATTTTACAGAAGAGCAGGGAAAGAGTTGTTCTTACAATACAGGAAATTAGGGTACCTTCCACCTGCGAGAACCTCAAAGGTCCATTCAGAAATGATACCTGGAGAAGATTTAGGCAGGTATAAAGGACCTGAGAGAGCAAAAGTCATCTTCCATGGCAAACAACCTGGTCAGGATGAAGGGATGTGTCTGAATCAGCCTCTCTCTTCTTATTGTAGAGAAGATGGACAATACCAGGCCTGGGTGAAGAGCTGTTCCCAGGTTCCTCTGGTTGATATACCATTCTAACTAGTGAAAGTGTCACAAGAAGTAGAGGCCGGCTCCATCTCATGGGACCCTTGGAAGCAACTCTTAGGACAAAGTGTTTGCCAAGGCAGTGACCTCATTCAGTTCCAAAGAAAGTGACATACCTCATTTCCTTGGTGATGGAACTCTCTGAACTTGGTATCCAAGAAGTCAGGCACCCAGAAGCAGTCCCAGTCCCAGTATCAGTGGGCTCACTTGGTTGGATTTAACAAGGACAGAGTCAGTCTTTTTTGGTACCTACTGATGTGAGGAAGGACAAATGGAGGAGAGCTCTGAAGAGGGACCTTTCCTGAGAAAGCAGGTAGTGGCTCACCACTTTTTCCTGACACCTTAACAGAGTTGGCCAAGGAAACCAGATCTGATAGAGGACAGGCCATTTTGGGAGAAGATAGTATGGCCCACAAGTCAGAGAACACTTTGGATAGTCACAGACCTACTTGAGGGAAGGAGGTGCCTTTGTGGGAGTGCGTGTGTGTTTGTGGTTCTGTCTCATGTTCTGAGAATAGGTAGGAAAGTCGGTTTTTTCGTTTGCAGTGGACTATTTCTAGTAAGTCGTTTGACCAGACTAGTGTTCCTATGTCTGTGTATTTCACTGTGTCCGTTGTTGTAGACATTTGAAAAGATAATGCATTAACATATGTCTAGTCTAGTATAAATCTTCCCATAATTCATCCTGGCCAATTAATGAATGGAATGCAACCTGTCTTATCCATGGGCAACACCTGCTATCTACCTAAGTTCCTGTTTTCTTCCTGAATTCTGGCCATTCTCCAGAATTGGCTCATGGTTTTGTTTCCAAGATATGTACCACCTCCAAGCCCTGTGACATGGCCATGTACTGGATAGCTTAAGAGAATGGCGAGATTCTCAGAAAACTCAGATATCAGTGTGACCAGGAAAGTCTCAGTGGAGAGACCCTACTTTGGATCTTTTGCTTAACTATTGTTCTGTTGCCCTGAATGTCAAATATCAGTGTGACCAGGAAAGTCTCAGAGGAGAGACCCTACTTTGGATCTTTTGCTTAACTATTTTTCTGTTGCCCTGAATGTCTGGAAGGCCTTTGCCTCAGGCCACCCCTCTGTGAAGCCTGAGGAAAACAGTTTTGAAATGGAAATGAATGGGCATCATCTGTGGCTCTTTGCTTAATTGCTTTGGTAAGGGATGTGGCTGAATTAGCCTTTTGGTCTTATGTGTGGCTGTGACTTAGATTCTCAGCTCCTGATGGATCTAAAGAATGATCGCTTGTGTCCATCCAAAACCATAATTGCAAAAAGATCAGTCATTGTGGATGAAGTCACTTGCCTTCCTCTGTTAGGTTCATGACCTCTATCAAGTGAGAATAGGGATTCTTTGGATGAAATGAGTTCTTCCAAGCCCTGCAGTGGTGCTTGGGTTTTCACATGACTCCAAATGAAATAAAGAATCTATATCTGAAAATCAGTAGGGCTCAAATTGGAGAAACAGAGCAGTATTAAAGGCATGCTTATTTTGTCACTCCTGGTTCACAGGAAGGGTGTCCAGGCCACCCTGACTTTAGGCAAATGAGGGGCAAGCGAGCTTATTTTGGAAACTGTCTTTGGCTGCGCCCCTCATAGAAACCTTCGCCAGAGGTGAGGATGAGTCTCTACATGGAAGAGGATTAGTGTCATGTGGAGGTGTTTTGGTTATAATTTTGGTCATTTGTGTGTCGGTTGGAAAAAATGACTGTGTCCACCTGTGCTTGAACTCTGGTGTGATTCCCCTTAGAGACTGAGTTGTGGAACTAAAGTCAGAGAAATATTGCCATGAATTTTGTTGGAATTTTAGTAGGCCATGCATGAGAGTCGCCATTGGAAACTGAGATCTAGGCCCAGGGTGGCTTTCCACAGAGCACTGGGAATCTCCACCAGGATATAACATGATTTTATTATTAAAGACTTGGCAGGCTGAGTTGAGAGTCAAAACACACATGGGCCTCACCTTGTAGACCTCAATGGGCCTGGCTTTATGTGGCCTCTTTGGGCACTCTTTCAGAAGCCTTGCCTGTGAGAGTTCTTTAGAGCTATCATTGAAATGAGCTTCCTCACCATTTAATGATTCCTGAATGAATTGAAACCCACAGTGACTCCAACTTCATCTTTGAAAAATGGTTAGATAAATACCATGAAATTTTTGAAATTCCCATGACCAGGTGGCACTGGAAAACTTTTGGATGTCTTGTTGCTGATCATGAGTATACCAGACAGTACCTTGATTTACTGGGTTGCATGAAAATGGTTTAGAGCAGAGATGCCAGTAAGTTGGATCCTGCTGAGTAGTGGCCCAGAGCAGTGGTGTGCAGGTGTTTGATAAAACATCAGTGGTAGGGCCATGAGGATCTACCATTGGATTCCAAATGGCTTGTGACTGACATGGTGTAGCCAGCAGACCCTTATATGTAAAGGAATCTTGTTATATGGAGAGGTTTCAGGGCAATGTTCTGAATCATGTTGCTATTGTCAAGGGGGCAAGCTACGTGGGATAAAATACTGTTTGGTGCATTCTCCTCCAGACCCTTCCCCCCACACCTGACAGAACTCCTCCAGTACTGTGTCCCATTTGAACTCGTATTTTGTGAAGCAAATACCAACCTCCCAGAGCAGCAGCAAAAACACCACGAAAATTAGAGGATGGCCAAATGGCTTCACAGTCCACACGAAGAGACAATTAGCCCTCAGAGGCCACAGTTTACCTACAAAGAGAGAATTCAGCACTGTTGCCTCATTTCATTGGAAAGTAAGTAACCATGTCATCCAGATCACATAGATGCAGACCCAGCTTTGATGGTCTCACTACAAAGTAAGCTAAAGCTCCTGACAACAGCATATATTTCAAGTGCTCAACCTCAGAGGCAGATCCTCAAAAATATTTAGGCCAGCAGAGCTCGAGGTTTGTGGAGTGTTTACCCTGTCCATTACTTTTAGAAACTCCTCTACCAACTCCAATGATGTGAAATCGGGAGCATTTTCCAATCCAGATAGGTATTCACAAATTTTTTAACTCTTCTACTCTAATTGTGTTTTTCTTGAGGCGAAGGTAATGTCAAGGCATTGTTCTGGATGAGAGTGGAAAGATTTTTCTGTAGCATATGTTTGTATACACATTGGATTCAATTTCCTGTTTTCCATTCAAAATACTGAATCCCTGACACTAACCCATACCCTACCAGACTCTGACTACTAATCCTAATATGATGGAGAAAAATAACCCAAACAGAATAGAAATACAAGTAGTTCAGAGGAGGCACGGTGTATAGTTGGGCTTCCCTTCTGCATGATACAGAGTAGGAGTTATAAATCTAGTCAATTGTTTGTTGAAATAGTTCTCCATGTATTTTTAAAGTTAACAAACATGTGAATTCCTGTCTCCCTTTCTCTGTAGCCTATTCAGCATGTGTATTTTAATATGGACATATACAATCCTACCTGGTACCACACGTTTGTTCTTGTGATTTGGCTTACTTGGCAGATACAAATTGTGAGACGAGATCACTCCTACTAAACCCTGTTGGTACTGAATATTGAAACAATGGGTGAGCTTCCTAGTTGAACAACATTATACATAAATCCATGTTCAGTAAAATGAATATTTTTGGATCTGTGGATGATATATATTTTATGATGAATTTTGATTGACATATATTGCTACTTTTTTTGTCTGTGTGTACTCTCCAGATTTTTCTAAATATGAAATATATGTGTCTTATGTACACTCCCTAAATTCATTCATGTTCATGTATGTGGATTTATAATCAACTATTCACAAGATTATTCTCAGAAATATTCATCCACCTGAAATTTGCCTAATGCTCTCAAATGTCAATCCTATTTGTGACTACATATTTGTTTCTTCCTAAATTATGTATTCAAACTCAACCCTGTTCAAAATGTCTAATCCTATCACTCACTTTATACTTTGCCTTATTTTGTAATGTCTCTATTTATATCTGCTTTACTTCATGTTTTCCCCAGTTCATCATTGTGACTGACTCTTCACCTGTGCTGACTTTAACAATCACTCTGTAACCGAAACCCTGTAGCTAACGAACTTTTGTTCCAAATCCTATACTCACACTTCTTCCTAAACGTACTATCTTCCTATTTCTATCAACAATCCCTTTTTGACTGGATGTTCTCTTCTACTTTCAATCATTATAGTAAATGTCGGGCGAGCTTCGCAGGAGGAAACCACCAACAGACTATCTCATGCAACAGCAAAGGGTTTATTGAGTGTCCAGCATGCTGGTGCTCAGAGCTCACTTGAATAGAGCAGATAGCCCTGAGAATCGCTTAAGTAGAGCTTATATACTTTACCTGGAGAGGGCAGGGAGGGAAGTTTATTGATGGATCAGGGCGAGTGGGCGATTTGCGTGCAACTGGGTGAGGGAGCACATTCTGCAGTTGGGCAGTAGGGGACAGCACATACTGGGAACAAGATTTGCAAGCATTTCTCAAGATTTCAACAGTGTTTTGTTAAGCATACAGAAAAACAGGAAGTGACAAGTACCTATTTTATTAACCTTTTATTCCCCACTTCTTCTTCTGGCTACTTTTAATCATAAAAATGATCATTGGGGGGTGTCACATTCTATGTATACTAGTGGGGTATTACCATAAGTTTAACTCGTCCAATTTGAGCCTGGAGAAAAGAAATTACATGGTTGAGAAAACAGGGTTTAATAGTTAGCAATAATATGAGGATTATTATTGGACCGGCCAGGGTTGATAAAAAAACGTAGTTAACCAGGAAGACTGTGTGAACCAAGACTCAAACTACCTTTTTTGGGCCTCTCTGTCTCTTTGATGCTTTTCAAGGAATCTTTTTAATTTACTCTTAGATTTTATTACAACTCCAGTATGCTCGGCATACAAACAACTTTCTTCTCTCAATGCAGCACAGAGGCCCCTTCTCTCATGACAAGGAGGTCCAACCCTCGAGTGGTCTGAAAAACAACTTCAGAGAGAGAGGTAAAAGACTCATGCAAAGCTCTGATGGAGGTTTCTAATATCTTAGTTTTGGTCTATTGCTGTCATTTGTTGGGTCATTTGTTGAGTCCCATGGACAAAGGCAGTGGTTCCCGTGGCCACCAGTGCAGCAATTTCTATTCCTAATATGATGGCTAAGTTGAGGGATATATATTTTCAGTGGAACCGGGTTGAATGCCCCCCTATTTGATCTTCAAATGAACCTGCATTGTGATAGAGCACTCTGGGAAACATCTGCACGATTACACGATTAATCACATCTGTTGACCATTTCATGAAAACATTAACAATGTTTAAGTATATAGAATCATGCTGTAGTAGGGACGGACAAGGCAACTCACCTAAGATAGCACTGAAGACAGGGAAACAGTCCTATTTGGTGGCAACCAGATTCAGAGGGCATTGATTCTGTTGTAATCAAGTAATCCTCTGAAACCCAAGTTTAGGTAGTTTCAGAATTTTGTACCCAGCATGTAATGGAAGGGGCTCAGAAGTTCACAGTCTGCAGAAGTTGAAAAAAGCAGTTTTGTTTCTGTTTTTTCCTCGGTTCTGGGCAAGTTAACTTTTCAAGGACACCTGGGAGGGAAAGAGCTTTTTCTTCCCTTTCTTATTTTCCCATTTCCAGCTGTTACCACGGAGCCCAGTTGCTAACTTCGTTAACTTAGAAATGTAGCCATCTCTGTGAAGCCCCATGTCAAGGCCAGAGGCCTTGTTCACATATTTTTGTGAAAAACTAGTAAGGGGGTGTCTTGATTAGGAGTGCTAACTTTTTTAGCCAGTGGCCAAGTAGAACAGGGCAACATGAAAATAGGAAGTTTAACTACATTGAACTTTTTTATAGGGACTCTTTTGCTGAAAGTCCTAAAGTCAGCCATGGTGAAGACTTCTGGAGAAGGTCAGTTAAAGACTTTTCTGTGGGCCTGGTACAGAGGGGAAAGACGGAGAAGGTGGGGCTGAGAGCAGCTCAGAGTATCTGAGAATGAGAAAAGAGAGATGTAAAAAAATAATTGGAAAGTGGTTTGGAATTTTCCTAGCAACAAATATTTGAGCAGTAGAACAGGTAGAGCAAAGAAGAAGATGGTTGTGAGTATCCCAAAACACATGTTAGGGACTTTAAATTCTTAGTAAACTGTTTTCAGTGATGACAAAGCAACTTTAAAGGCCATTTTCATTACATCTTGGATATGGGTCTGAGGGCTCTCCTCAGCTGGTTTGAGCTTTGGGTTAGTTGGTAAGAGGACCTGGTGGGACCCGGTGCGGGCACTGACAGGAGAAGAGAGGAGTGAGTGGGTGGAGGGGTACCTCAGTACCTGCTACGTCAGCAAGGGGGCAATGGTCTGAGAACCAGCAGAGATTTGGATTTTTGATCTAATAATTGTAGTGGAGAAATCAGGTTGCTGAGGTGGGAGTGACAGCAGAGACTCTGGAGCAGAAGGCTGAAGGTGAGGATCTATTGGGTAAGCATAGTTCAGGATGTGAGCGAAGAAGGGAAAAGGCCTCTACATAGTGGAATCTCCTTTTACCCTTTTGAGCACCAGCAGATGTTAAAAAGGTCACACAGGATTTGAGGATCTAGAGTCCCCTCTGGTTGCCATCAGTTTTTGTTTTCTAATTCGTAATATGGCCAATGCTGTGTACTGAATTTAATGCGGAGTTTGGGTTCCATCAGGCAGCCCCTGTATGCTCACATCCCCATGACTTACAGAAGAAGTCGGCTTTTCCCCCACATAGCCATGGCTGTTTATGGCTTTGACAGTCGGCCGGGTAAACACAGTAATCTAGGCTAGCCAACCTGCATCTGGCTCGTGTGTCCCTACATCCATAATGTTTGTTTCCATTATCTATGGTAAGGAAGGGATTTAATGGAATTTTAGTGGGATCCTCTTCATCAGGGATATCCCATTAGGAAAGACCTATAGCCAGCTGACAAATGTCTGGGTGGAGAGATGGTCACCAGGTCCCTAAGTGGGCTGTATGCGAGATAGATTATACTTCTTTTCCAGTAGAATTTGTGATCAGCCAACGCTGCTGAACGGGCTGATGAGGGTTAGGACTACTTGTGGCTGAGGGGAGAGTCTATAGGCTTATCCACATGGTGAATATGCAATTTGAAAGTGTTACCAGTCTTTTCCAGTTTCCAGCCAGAGTGTGGACAGGGCGCAGGCTTGAGATGAGAGGCATGGATCCAGGAAGTGATTCCGTCTACCTTTACCACTGTAGATGTTATAAGTACCACCTGGTATGGTCCTTTCCAGTGGGGTTCCAGGGATGACACCTGATATCATCTTATGTAGATGAATCTCTTACTTGATATCGATGTGGAGTCCCCTCGTCCCCAGTTTGGTAGGCAGTGGCCAGCTTTTTCCACAGGTATCACTGAGATCTTTCAAGAGCTTTAAGTCTGTCAAGCAAGGGGGTGTGAAAGGGATCGTTAGGTCTTAGAGTTGGGCTTTGGTCCATTACTGGAGGAGAGGCACCCTAGATATTCACAGGGGGTGTGGTTACTCAAAGAAACAGAGGGCGTATTTCTTGCACGAAACATTGTATAAGGCATGAGCATAGTCCAATCATTTATGCTGGTCTCTAAGCTTAATTTTGTTGAGGTCTCTTTAATGGTTCTATTCATTCTTTCTACCTGTCCTGAACTCTAGGGTCTGTAAGCACAATAAAACTTCCAATGAATCCCCAGGTTCCTGGCTAACCCCTGACTTACTTGGGCCACGAACGCCGGTGCATTATCAGACCGTATTACCTTTGGCAGGCCGTATCTTTGAAAAATGTCTTTCAGGATCTGCTTGACCACCATTTGCACTGTTTCTTTTTTTTTCTTTTAGTGGGGAAGGCTTCAATCCATCCTAAAAATGTATCTACAAAGACTAGAAGATATTTATGTCCATACCTTGCTGGCTTAATTTCAGTAAAGTCAACTGCCCAGAATTGTCCTGGTCTGGTTCCTCGTAGGTGCTTTCCTGCAGGAAGCTTGGAAGGGTAAGCATTTACCAATTGATGGACTCGACAGGCTTTTTTTACCCATTTAGTTATTTCTTTTTGCTGTGAGTCAGTTAGTGGAAAACTCTGTTCTTGATACTTCAGAAATACCTGCAGTTTCTTTGAACCAAGGTGAGTGAGTTGATGTGCATTTTCTACTGACATATTTAGAGCTGTGACTATAGGAGTTTTTAGTGAAGGATTTAGAAATTCCACTTGGGGGCCTTCAGGGTTAAAAGTTATTTTGGCCCGGTACTTGGTGAGCAGATCTCTGCCCATCAATGGGGCCAGGCATTCTGTGATTACTAGGAAGGATTGATGGATTTTCCTTTTCCCAGGTCTATGGTCCTCTTAGTTGTCCAAGCCCGATACTTACTGCCATTTGCCCCTTGAACTAGAGACCTTTTATTTGATAGATGGCCCAATGGGGCCTTGAGGGCTGAGTATATTGCCCCTGTATCCACTTCAAAGTTTACTGGGGTCCCCTACACTTCAAAAGTTACCCTGAGCTCCGGGAGGGGATGTTAGCCCCGACTTTTGGAGTCATCCTCAAGAGTCAGAATGGCTGGCAGGAGTGGCTGTCTCTTTCTAGGGAACTCTTTGGCCCAGTGTCCTTTTTTTTTTACAGTAGGCACAGTGATCTGAGGCAAGGAGTGGCCTCTGGCGTGGGCCCAGGTATCCCTTCCTGTCTCCCTGTTTCTTAATTTCTGGCCCTTTTGTTGTTGTGACCAGGACCTTAGTCAACGCCTTATTCTGTCTTTTGTTTCTTTTATCCTCACTTTGCTTCATTCTCTTCCTCAGTTTCTCTCTTAAGGTATATTTTCTTGGCTTCTCTGACTAAATCTCTCAAAGTCATATCTTGTAATCCATCTAAGCATTGTAACTTTCTTTTAATATCCAGGGCAGCTTGCCCAATAAAGGCCATCATGACAGATGCCTTTTGATCCTCTGCCTGAGGATCGAAAGGAGTATATCTCCTACTTGCCTCCATAATTCTCTCTAGAAACATAGAGGGAGATTCATCAGGCCTTTGAATAATCTCTATTACCTTGGCCAAATTAGTTGGTCGCCTCGTGGCCACTCGGATGCCCACTATTAGAACCTGGCGATAAGTGGACAGATGCTTTCTAACTTCAATGGTGTTGGTGTCCCAGTTGGGTTGTTTCAAAGGAAAACCAGCTTTGATTAAGTTGGGAAGATGTATCACTCTCCAATCTGGTCGGAGGACATTTTTTTATAGCTTCCAGGAAGATTCTCTTTTGTTCCTCTGTCGTGAAGAGAGTCCCTAGGAATTGTTGACAGTCATCCCAAGTAGGCAAATGTGAAAATATCAATGACTCAACCAGACCTGTGAGCCCTGTGGGGTCCTCGGAAAAAGGGGGATTGTTATATTTCCAGTTATATAGGTCGGAAGAGGAGAAAGGCCAATATTTGTAGGCTTGCATTTTCCCCCCATGGCCTTCGTCAATCAATGGTCTGTAGAGACATAGTGGGAGCATCACAGGAGTTCCAGGGTTTTCAATCATTCACCACCATCAAGTTTCCTTAGCTGGGCTAGCTTCCTCCTGCGAAGGAGGGGCTGTGTGTGCTGCGGGGGAGTTATCTGGAGGGCGCTGGGCCAGCTTATATTCCTCCAGTGGTAGAGAGGCTGAGTCAGCTGCAGGGGAATCACTTAGAGGGTGTTGGTGGTTGGGGGACGAAGGCAGGGTATAATAAGGGGGAAGAGAGTCCAGAAGAGTCAAATCTTTTGACTCAGGGATTACAAAGGGTGGAGGAGGAGGAGGAGCAGAGGGTTTGAGAGATCATGGGGGAAGGAGTAGGAGCAGGGGAAGGGACAAAGAAAGGCTTCACCCATTGAGGAGGAGATTTGCAGAGGTCCAGCAAAGTTAAGATATATGGCTGTTGATCCGGATGGCTATGTGTGCCCGGGTGAAAGACAATATCTCTGACTTCTTAAATTAGTGGGAAGTAGAAAGATCCTTCTATGGGCCATCCAAATTCAAAGGTGGGCCATTCTGAGGCACAGAGATTCTGAAAGGTCCAGCGTTTAACTAAAAAAGAAAGATTCTGAGCCCTTAAGCGGACTTTGGTCCAGTGATCAAGGGTCAGGGACAGGGGCATTGAAGTGCTGTGTCCCATAATGAAAGATACACAAAGAGTGAATGCAAGACACACGACACAGACAAGACAAGACAATAAAGACATTCAATGGACATCCAAAACTGAGACCAGGACTGAGTAGCCAGCAAAACCCAATGGGCTGGCAATTCCGAATCAGATACAAAATATTACTGAGTCGAAGAGACTATTGTTCCTCGATTTCCCGAGTCTTTGGGAAGTTCCCCAGGGACGTGGCCTGTGGCTCTGTGACACGTCTGTCAGCCACCATCGGAGAGAACTCACGCTCTTCATCGACAGCCATTTTGCCCAGCACTAACCTTAACACTGAAACAAGAAAGAGGCGCCTTACTTAACCCAAGAGGAACCCGTTAGGGTCTTTTGTCCGCCGCTGCCAAAACTCGGTGGAATCTCCATATGTAAAGGTCGGGTGAGCATGGAAGGAAGAGACCACTAACAGACTGTCTTATCCAACAGCAAAGGGTTTATTCTGGGTCCAGCATGCTGGGGCTCGGAGCTCACTTGAATAGAGCAGAGAGCCCTGAGAACAGTTTAAGCAGAACATATATATTTTCCTTGGAGAGGGCAGGGAGGGAAGTATACTGATGGGTCAGGGCGAGTGGTCGGTTTCATGCAACCGGGTGAGGGAGTACATTCTACACTTTGGCAGTTGGGGACAGCACATTCTGGGAACAAGATTAGCAAACAGTTCTAAAGATTTCAACAGTGTTTTGTTAAGCATACAGAAAAACAGTAAGTGACAAGTACCTATTTTATTAACCTTTCACTACCGACTATCCTTTTTGACTGGATGTTCTCTTCTACATTCTATGATCCAAAGTACAAGCTCCTATGCCATTGTATATCAATTTTTTCAAAGCTAAGTATCCCAATCAAGGGCCCAGTGCCCTTCTGGGCTTCAAATGTTACTTAGATTTCTGTTTTTATACATATATTTCACCTATATATTTTTATACATATTGCAGGTTCCCAATACCATTATTTATTCAGCATAATGATTCCTAACCCAAATCAAACATGTTATTAACCCTAACCATACATGGTTCCCTCAATCTAACGTTACAGAAGAGCAGGGACAGAGTTGGTGTTACAATACAGGAATATAGGGAATCTTCCACCTGCTGATAACCTCAAAGGTCCATGCAGATATAATCTCTGAAGGACCTGAGAGTGCAAAAGTCATCTTCCATGGAAAACAACCTGGTCAGGGTGAAGGGTTCTGTCTGAATCAGCCTCTCCATTCTTAATGTAGAGAAGATGGACCAAATGATACCTGTGTGGAGAGCTGCTCCTGGGTGCCTATGGGTGATATACCATTCTAACTTGTGAAAGGGTCACAGGAAGCAGGGGCAGCCTCCATCTCATGGGAAGCTTGGAAGCAACTCTTAGGACAGATTGGTTGCCAAGGCAGTGAACTCATTCAGTTCCTGACGGAAGTGACCTCACCTCACTTCCTTGGTGATGGAACTCTGTGAACTTGCCATCCAGGAAGCCAGTCAAACATTGACAGCCCCAGTCCCAGTCTCAGTGGTTTTACTTTTTGAATTTCCCAAGGACAGAGTCAGTCTTTCTTGGTACCTATTGATGTTAGGATGGCCAAATGGCAGGAAAACTCTGAAGAGGGGCCTTTCCTGAGAAAAAAGGTAGTGGCTCACTGCTGGCTCCTGACAACTTCAGAGACTTGGCAAAGGACACAAAATCTGAGACAGGACAGGCCATTTTGGGGGAACCTAGAATGGCCCACAGTCAGAGGACACTCCAAATAGTCACAACCTACTTGGAGGAAAGAGGTGCCTTTGTGGGTGTGGGTGTGGGTTTGTGGTTTTGGCTCATGTTCTGAGAAGAGGTAGGAAATGAGGTTTGTTTGGTTTGGGGGGAATTGTTTCTAGTAAGTCATTTGACAATGCGAGTGTTTCTGTGTCGCTGTATCCCACTGTGTCCGTGATTGTAGATATTAGAAAAGAGAAAGCATCAATGGATGTGTCCTGTCTTTTATAAAGCTTACCAGCATTCATGCTGCCCAATTTATAAATAGAATGCGGCTTGCCATAATGATGGGCAACACCTACGATCTTCCTAAGTTCCTGTTTTCTTCCAGAAATCTGGTCACTCTCCATAATAGGCTTATGGTTTTGTATCCAAGATATGTACCACCTCCATGCTCTGTGACATGGCCATGTACTGAATAACTGAAGTGAATGGCGAGCATCTCAGAAAACTCACATACCAGTGTGACCTGTAAAGTCTCATTGGAGAAACCCTGCTTTGGGCCTTTTGCTTACCTATTGTTCTGTTTCCCTGAATGTCAGGAAGGTCTTTGCCTAAGGAAAACGCTTTGTGAAGTCTGAAGAAAACCTTTTTCAAATAAAAAAGAATGGGCATCAGCTGTGGCTCTTTGCTTAATTGCTTTGCAAAGAGATGTGTCTGAATCAGCGTCTTGGCCCTGTGTTAGGCTGTAGCTTAGATTCTCAGCAACTGATGGATCTAAAGAAAGATCCCATGTGTGCATCCAAAACCAAAATAGCAAAAGAGCAGTCATTGTGGATGAAGTCTTTCGCCTTCTTCTGTAAGGTTTCTGACATCAATCAAGTGAGAATAGGGATCCTTTAGGTCAAATGAGTTCTTCAATTCCCTGCAGAGGCTAGCACATAGGTGGTTGGGTTTTCTCATGACTCCAATTCACATAAAGAATCTAAACCCCACAGTCAGTAGGTCTCAAATTTGAGAAGTGGATCAGTATTAACGGCAGGCCTATTTGATCACTCCTGGTTCACAGGAAGGGTGTCCAGGTCACTCAGAATTTAGGTAAATGAGGGGCAAGAAAGCGTATTTTGGACACTGTCTTGGGCTGCATTCCTCATGGAAATCTACAGTCAGAGGTTATGATGAGTGTCTATATGGAAGAAGGTGAGGGCCATGTGGGAGTGTTTTGGTATTAATTGTGGTTATTTTTGTGGCAGTTGAAAGGGATGACTGAGTCCACCTGAGTTTGAACTCTGGTGTGATTCCCTTAGAGACTGAGTACAGGAACTGAACTTAGAGAAGTATTGCCATGAATTGAGTTGGGATTTCAGAAGGCCAAGCATGAGAGTCACCCTTGGAAACTGAGATCTAGGCCCAGGGTGGCCTTCCAGAGACCACTGGGAATCTCAGGCTTGATATCACATGATTTTATTCTTAACGACTTGGCAGTCTTAGTTGAGAGTCAAAACACACATGGACGTTACATTGTAGACCTCAATGGGCCTGGATTTATGTGACCCTTTGGCCAATCTTTGGGAAACCTTGCCTGTGAGAGTTCTCCAGAACTTCATTTGAAATGAACTTCCACAACATTTAATGGTCCCTGAATAAATTGAAACCCACATGCTGCCAACTTCATCCTTGAAAAATTGCTAGATAAATACCATGAAATTTTTGAAATTCCCATGACCAGATGGCACTGGAGAAACTTTGGTTGTCCTGTTGCTGAACATGATTATGCAGGACAGTGACTTGATTGACTGAGTTTCATGAAAATGGTGTATAACAGAGATTCCAGGAAGTTGGACCCTGCTGAGTAGTGGGCCTAGTGCAGTGATGGGCAGGTGTGTGATAAAAAAAACATCTGTGGTGAGGCCATGTGGATCTGCCATTGGCTTCCAATTGGCTTGTGACTGACATGATGCATCCAGCAGACGCTTCTATGTAAAGGTATCTTGTTATATGGAGAGGTTTCAGGCCAATGTTCAGAATCCGGTTGCTATGGTCAAGGAGGCAAGCTATGTGGAATAGAAGCCTGGTTGGTACATTCTTCTGCAGACCCTGACTCACCACAGGTGACAGAACTCCCTCCAGCACTTTGTCCCAGGTGAATTCCTTGTAATTCGTGAATCAAATACGAAATTCCCAGTGCAGCAGCAAGCAACACCAGGAAAACTGGAGGATGACCAAATGGCTTCAGAGTCCACAAGAGTAGACTATTAGCCCCCAGTGGCCACAGTTTACCTACAAACAGAAAATTAAATACAGCTTCCTCATGTTTATTGGAAAATAAGAAATCATGTATTCCAGGTCACATAGAAGCATACCCAGATTTGATGGTCTCACTACAAAGGAAGCTGAATCTCCTGACTACAACATATATTTCAAGTGCCCAACCTCAGAGGCAGTTCCTCAAGAAGTCATTATTCCAGCAGAGCTCCATGTTTGTGGAGTGTTTACCCTGTCCCTTACTTTTGGAATCTCCTCTACCACCTCCAAGTTTGTGAACTCGTGAGCATATTTGATTCCAGATATGTATTCACAGATTTTCTAACTCTTCTCCTCTAATTGTGTCTAACTTGGGGCCAAGGTAATCTCAAGGCATTGTTATGGATGAGAGTGGGAAGATACTTTTGTAGCATATATTTGCATAAACATTGGAATCATTTTCCAAATTTTCATTCAAAATACTGAATCCCTGACACAAACCCATGCCAACTAGACTCTGACTACTAATTCTAATATGATGGAGAAAATTAACCCAAACAGAATAGAAATACAAGCAGTTCAGAGGAGGAATGGTGTATCATTGGAATTGCCTTTTGCATTATATAGGGTAGGAGTTATAAATCTAGTCAGTTTTTTGTTGAAATGGTTCTCCATGTGTTTTTAAAGTTAACAAATATGTGAATTCCTGTCTACCTTTCTCTGTATCCTATTCAGCACATGTATTTTTATATGCACATATAGAATCCTACCTGGTACCACACGTACATTCTTGTGAGGTGGCTGACTTGGCAGACACAAATTGTGAGAAGAGATCACTCCTCCTAAACGCTGTTGAAACTGAAAATTCAAACTATTGATGAGCTTCCTAGTACAATAAAATTATACATGAATCCATGTTCAGTAAAACAAATTTATTTGGATCTGTGGATGACATATATTTCGTGGTGAATTTCAATTGGGATATATTGCTACTTTTTAATGTCTGTTTGTGTGCGTGCGTGTGTGTGTGTGTGTGTGTGTGTGTGTGTGTGTGTATGTTTATATATATATACACACACACTCTACAGATTTTTCAAAATATGAAATATATGTGTCTTATTATACACTCCGTAAATTCATTCATATTCATGTATGTGGATTAATAATCAACTTTTCACAAGATTATTCTGAGAAATATTCATCCACCTGAACTACATATTTGATTCCTATTACTGAAAACTAACAGTAAATGGTGCATACAAATCCTAATATTTCTGCAGTAACTGACACAGTTTTATATCAATGCAAGTAGATTCCTATGGGACGTGATGTGTATTTTGTCATTCATTTTTATTCAATACTGGTACATTTCTTTTTCTTCAGTTGATGCACATGATAGGATATATATTTAATTCACTAGTTCAGAAATTTATAGGCATTTTGTTTTACTTTTCATCACTTCCTAATTCAGAAAACATGTTTTCCACAGGGTTTCATGACTGGTCTTTTCATGAGACTTCTTTCACAAAATGCAAAGGTCACACTTATGTTTGTACCGAAGTCTAAATGGAAAGTGAGTATGGATTACTAAAAACATCTATGTCCAGGTTGCCTAATGCTATCAAATGTCAATTTTATTGGTGACTACATATTTGTTTCTTCCTAAGATTATATATTCAACCTCAACACTGTTGAAAATGCCTGATCCTATCACGTACTTTATACTTTGCCTGATTTCCTAATGTCTCTATTGATATATGGTTTCCTACATACTTTCCAGAGTTCATCAATGTGACTGGCTCTTCACATGTGTTGATATTTACATTCATTCTCTACCCGAAACCCTACTGTTATAGAACGTTTGGTTCAAATCCTATACTCACTCTGCTTTCTAAACCTATGAATATCTTCCTAATCCTACTGACTATCCTTCTGACTGGATGTTCTTTTTGACATTCAATCATCCAAGGTACAAGGTCCTATGCCATTGTATATCAATTTATCTGAGACATCTGTGCAGAATATAATTCAAAGCTGAGTATTTCAATCAAGGGCCCAATGCACTTCTGGGCGTCAAATCTTACCTAGATTTCTGTGTTCATACTTATATTTCACCTATATATTCTTGTAAATATCGCAGGTTCCCAAAACCATTATTCATTGCACAGAATGATTCCTAAGCCAAATCAAACTTGTTATTAACCCTAAGCATACACTGTTCCATCAATCTATCTTTACAGTAGAGCAGGGACAGAGTTGGTCTTACAATACAGGTATGTAGGGGATCTTCCACCTGCTGAAATCCTCAAAGGTCCATGCAGAAATGATCCCTGGAGAAGACTTAGGCAGCTATGAAGGACCTGAGAGCACAAAATCATCTTCCATGGCAAAAAAACTGGTCAGGATGAAGTATTGTGTCTGAATCAGTCGCTCTGTTCTTAATGTAGAGAAGATGGACAAAACCAGGCCTGTGTGGAGAGCTGTTCCATGGTGCCTGTGGTTGATATACCATTCTAACTTATGACTGAGTCAGAGAAAGTAGGGGCAGCCTCCATCTCATGGGACCCTTGTAAACAACTGTTAGGACAAAGTGGTTGCCAAGGTATTGACCTCATTCAGTTCCTGAAGGAAGTGACCTACCTCACTTCCTTGGTGATGGAACTCTCTGAACTTGGGATCCAGGAAGCCAGCCACCCAGAGCCAGTGCCAGTCCCATTCCCAGTGGGCACACTTGTTTGAATTTTCCAAGGACAGAGTCAGTCTTTCTTGGTACCTCCTGATGTGAGGATGACCTAATGCTAGGAGAACTCTGAAGAGGGGCCTTTCCTGAGGAAGCAGGTAGTGGCTCATTGCTGGCTCCTGACAACTTAACAGAGTTGGCAAAAGGGACCTGATCTGATAAAGGACAGGCCATTTTGGGGGAACATAGTATGGTCCACCAGTCAGAGGACACTCCGGATAGTCACAGACCTTGTTGTGGGAATGAGGTGCCTTAGTGGGTGTGGGTGTGAGTTCGTGGTTTTGTCTCATGTTCTGAGAATAGGTAGCAAAGGTTGTTTGTTTGGTTTGGAGTCGACTGTTTCTAGTAAGTCATTTGAGAAGGCGAGTTTTTCTATGTCTGTGTATCCACTGTGTCCGTGGTTGTAGTTATTAGAATAGCGAATACATCAATGGAGGTGTCCTGACTAGTAGGAAGCTTCCAGGCATTTATTCTGCCCTTTTTATGAATGGACTGCGGCTTGCCTTATGGATAGACAACACCTACTATCTTCCTAAGTTCCTGTTCACCTCCTGATTTCTGGCCTCTCTCCAGAATAGGCTCATGGTTTTGTGTCCAAGATATGTACCACCTCCAAACTCTGTGACATAGCCATGTACTGGATAGCTGAAGGGAATGGAAACATCTCAGAAACCTCAGAGATCAGTGTAACCAGAAAAGTCTCAGTGGAGAAACCCTGCTTTGGGCAATTTGCTTACCTATGGTTCCCTTGCCCTGAATGTTAGGAATGTCTTTGCCTCAGGCCACCCCTTTGTGGAGCCTGAAGAAAACAGTTTTCAAATTAAAATGAATGGGCATCACCTGTGGCTCTTTGCTTAATTACTTTGGAAAGGGATGTGTCTGAATCAGCCTCTTGGCCCTGTGTGAGGTTGTGGCTTTGATTCTCAGAACCTGATAGATCTAAAGAAAAATCCCATGTGTGCATCCAAAACCAAAATTGCCAAAAGAGCAGTCATTGCTGATGAAGTCTTTCGCCTCCCTCTGTAAGTTTCCTGACCTTTATCAAGTGAGAATAGGGAAGATACACCAAGTCAATTGATGGCTCCTATTGGTAAAATTCTATCACTGATGACAGCATCAGCATAAGTACCCCAACACTGCCACAATTCGCTGCACCAGCAGATAGTTCACAATGCATACAAGTGAGTTCACAATGCATACAAGTGATACATAATCCAGGCAAGTTCTACAAGCAGTTCAGTGATGGCTATTGCAGAATCTGTAGATTGATTTTATCTTTGTCTTCACCGGCACTGGGATGAAGATAGGAATTCTGGCAATAATGGCTAAAGAAAAAATTCTGTAACATTCCTGAAGGCACTAAAAGAAAACAATTTTCTTAACAATTTACGTTATCTTGAAGAGAATAATTAAATATAATGAAAAGGAAAAGTGAAAGTAAACAAACACGTCTGTTAACCTCCTATTTTTTCACATATTAAAACAATCCTGAACAGTTGTTTACCCAATTTAAATTAAACAATTTAATTCACGTGAATAAAAAAAATGGATATATTATTTCATTAGCACTCATCATATGTGATATATGGACATACGCACATTCAAATATATAACACAAAACACAAGTGTGCACACATAATAAATACATACAACACATAATATAATAGTAAAGGCCTTATAACATTTTACATGTGAAATCATCATTGCAATGTTTAAAAACTCTACAGTCAAAAAATAGAACTGATAAGCAAAACATTAACCTAGGTCTGTATGAGCTCAAAAAAACAAAAGAGAACTTCATGATTTGAGAAAGGGCAATAATAAAATAGATATTGAAAAAAGCATCCCTGTTCTGTCGCAGATGTAAGGATAGCCAAACTGGAGTTTTGGATATCAGCTGTTATGGATTTGAGCCAAATCATCTTATTTTGGTCTATCGAAATCACTTCAGTTAATCTCTCTGGAATCCAAATCGGCTGCTGTTCTCCCTGTGGAAACACATAAACAGACCCCCGACTCCAGGCAATCACTGGGTCGGGATCTTAGTTAATCTCTCTGGAATCCAAATCGGCTGCTGTTCTTCCTGTGGAAACCCACAAACAGACCTCCAACTCCAGAAAATTAATGGGTCAGGACCTTTCCATTGTCCTGTTAGAATATCCTTCCAAAGTACCTCGGGCTTATACACATTTTTTGGACACTTATGCCTTTCTGCAGCACTAAGTCCTGAAAATCCAAATTTAAAAAGTTTAGAGTAAAAAGGGTTATTTTAAGTTTATCTTTGGGGAATTTATATCCCTTCCCATTTCTGTCTTCTTACTTTAATGAGTACATTTTAATAGTGTGATGTGCTCTTTCAACTATGGCTTGTCCCTGTGGATTGTATGGGTTTCCTGATATATGAGTAATGCCAAATGATGAGCAAAATGGTTTAAAAGAGGTAGAAGTATAACCGGGGGCATTATCAGTTTTTAACTGCTTTGGAATGACCACAGTGGCAAAATTTTGTAAGCAATGAGCTATAACATCTTTAGTTTTTTTCCCCCATGAAGGGAGCCCATCAAAAATCCAGAAGAAGTATCAACTGTAACATGCAAATATTTTAATTTTCCAAATTCTGGCAAGTGTGTGACATCCATCTGCCATATATGGTAAGGTATCAATCCTCTACGATTGACTCTAAGATTAAAATGTGGTAAAATGGTCACACAATTTTGACATTGTTTTATTATTTGTCTAGCTTGTTCCTTAGTTATTTTAAAATGCTTTTGTAAAGTATTAGCATTGATAATGAACTTTTTATGAAAATTTATAACTTCTTCTAGTGTACAGAAAATATGTATGTATGTCATGTGTAGTTTTACCTGCTAAATCATTGCCCAAACTAAGGGCTCCAGGCAATCCTGTATGTGCCCAGATATGTCCTATTAAGAATGGATATTTTCTGTCCCAGATTAGACTTTGTATACTGGAAAGGAAAGAGAAAACAGTAGAGGAAGGGGAAATCCTACCAGCATCTTCAAGAGATACTATAGCATTAACTATATACTGACTATTGGAAAATAAATTAAACACAGAATCTTTAAACATCACAAAAGCTTATAATACTGCATTAAGCTCTACCTTTTGAGCTGATTTTTGGGGTGCTAAAAATGTAAAAATTTGATCAGGTGTAACTTTTGCTGCTGTACCATTATTTGACCCATCAGTGAATATATTTGGAGCATTCATGATAGGAGTTTTCTTGTAATTTTTGGAAAAATTACAGGATGCAATGACCCAAAAGACAATAAAAGATTAGATGGTAAGTGGTTATCAAATAAAACATTAGATTTACACATGATTATTGCCCAAGTATTTAACTCATTAGCTAATTCATCAATTTGATTCATAGTGTATGGAGTAATAATTTTATTGGGAGAAATTCCAAACACTCCCTTTGCTGCTTTTATTCCTATGAGTATTAATTGTCCCTCAGCCTCAGGATACCTAGTAATAATAGTGTTAGAAGAATAAGATAAATGTATCCATAATAATGGACCTTCTTGCCAAAATACTCCTGTAGGAATATTTTTTGTTGGTAGTACAATAAATAATAAAGGCATTATTTTATCAAATCTATCCAAATGCATATTTCCCATATATGTTTCAATGATTTTTAATGCCTTTATTGCTTCAGGCGTAAACATTCTGGGTGAATTTGGATCAGATGGACCTTTTAGGATATCAAATATAGGTCCCAACTGTCCTGTTGGTATACCTAGATAAGGCCTTATCCAATTAATGTCTCCTAATAACTTCTGAAAGTCATTAATTGATTTGAGTTGATCTACTCGTATTTGAATTTTTGGTGGACTGACCATGGTTGAGGATAATAGAACTCCTAAATAATTAATTGAAAAATTTAATTGTATTTTATCAATTGATATCCCTAGATTATAATTTTTTAATAAGTTTGTAAGTGTGGCATAACATTCTAGCAATGGGTTTTTAACTTGTGTGCTAATAACACATCATCCATATTGTGAAATATTTGTAGTTCAGGATTTTGATTTCTAAGTGGCTGGATTACTTTGTTAACATAAATATGACAAATAGTTGGGCTGTTAGCCATCCCTTGAGGGAGTACTTTCCACTCATACCTCTGATCAGGACCTTCATGATTCAGTGCAGGGATAGTAAATGCAAAACTTGGACTATCCTCAAGAAGAATTGGAAATGAAAAAAAAAAAACAATCTTTAATATGTATAACTAAAACATACCAAGTTTTTGGCAAAGCAGACAATTGAGGAATCCTTGATTGAGCAGGTCCCAAAATAACCATCTCATTATTAATGGCTCTTAAATCTTGCAATAATCTCCATTTACCAGATTTCTTTTTGATGACAGAAATGAAAGTATAATGGGGAGATACAGAAGGTTGTATATGTTTTTCCGCTAATTGTTGTTTGACCAGGAACTGGGCTGCTTGTATCTTTTCTTTAGTCAGGGTCCACTGAAGAAGCCATACTGGTCTTTCTGATTTCCAAGTAATTTTTATTGTCTCAGTGGCCCTTTCTGAAAATCCAACCCATGTCTGTCTGTTGCTTGGTCTATTTGTATTGGCGCTGCTATACCTTGTTCTTGTTTTTCTAATCTTTTTCCTTTCCTAAAACCTTCTCTAGCCATAATAGTGTGTACATTTTGATTGATGTTATTTGTTAATGTCAAACCTAATTGATCTAGGACATCTCATCCCAATAAATTTACGGGAAGATTATCCAATACATATGGCTGTATAGTTCCTTCACATTCTTCAGGATCCTTCCAATCCAATACCATTGCACTTCTATGGGGATTAGTTGCCACTCCTAGGTCTCAAAATGTTTGAGTGTATTGTTGTAATGGCCAATGTTTTGGCCATTCTTGATGAGAGACAATGCTAACATCTGCACCTGTATCAAGTAGCCCATTGAATTCGTGTCTTTGAATATTTAGTTTTAGCCTGGGGCGAGAATCTAAATTTAAAGAAAGCATAACCAAATCTACACCTGTGGAGCCTAATCCCTTGGAACCTATTTCTACAGCACGACTGGAAAATTTATCATGCAGACTGAGTATTATTAGTAACTGTGCTATTCTATCTCCTGGTGAAATTACTGATATGTCCTTTGGAGAACTGGCTATAAATTTTATTTCACCTTCATAATCGGGATCAATTACCCAAGGACTTATCATAAGTCCTTTTAGATTAGAAGAGCTGCGTCCCAATAATAAGCCTACTGTTCCTTTGAGAAGAGGTCCTTTCATCATGTGTGAATGATTTGAACCCCCATCTCTACAGTTAGTACTGATCTGACGGAGGTGCAGATGTCTAACCCTGCACTCCCTCTGATTTGTCTGATGAGGCGTCTGATGCACAATGTGTCCTGGGCACTACACTGATGGGGTTGCTGGGTTCCTCCAGTGCTCCGTATATTTGTGGTTTTGGGCCCCAGAGCATTGGGCTCCCCTGTCCATTTTTTGGCAATGGAGCCCGGTGCCTTTCTCCATGATATCGTGGATAAACAGCTAGTCCTTGTTCGTTTTTGATAATGAAGTACCCTCTATGGTGGTTTGAGAACCGCATTCATTAGCCCAATGTCTCCCTCTACGGCATCGTGGGCAAATACCCAGTATTCTACTCCTTTGGTACCTATTTTTGTTAAACCCTCTTCCTATGGAGCAATTCCTTTTAAAATGTCCTGTTTGTTCACAATTGTAGCATGTTCCTGGCCTTGCATCTAAAGCCTGTTTAATGCAGCTGCCACAAATTGCCCTTGTTCATTGATGTCTCTGGCATCTAAAGCCTGTTTTACTGCAGCTGCCATGACTTCCTCTTATTCATTAATGTCTTTACATAATTTAATATATGTGTTTAAATCTTCATGTTTCCATGGTCTAGTGATATCTCTGCACCTACGATTCGCTTGGTCATAAGCCAGTTTTTTATTAATGGCATTGCTTGTTCTGTATTCCCCAAAACTCTGGTAGCTGTTTGAATAAGCCTATCTACAAATTCAGTGTAAGATTCATTAGCTCCTTGTATTACCTTAGATAATTGACCTTGTAAACCTCCATGTCCTTGTAAAGTCTTCCATGCCCTAACCGCCTCTGCAGCAATTTGTGCGTATACGCCAGGATCATATGCAATTTGTTGCTGCTGGTCCTCATAAGGTCCCTTTCCTAACAACATATCTAGATTTCTCTGAGGATAACCAGCTTCTGCATTTCACCTAGCCGTCTCCTTGCAAAATTCCTCATTGGCAACCTTCCATAAAAGGTATTGACCTCCATTTAGCACAGCTTTACACATATTAGCCCAATCTACTGGCATCATATTCAAGTTGTTAATGGATTCGACCAAGCTTACAATGAAGGGTACTTGAGGACCATAGGTTGTTACAGCCCCTTTTAGCTGCTTCACTATTTTGAAATTTAAAGCATGGTGAATTCGCTGCCCTCCTACCTCAAATACAGGGCATGTTAATACTTGAGATCCTGTCTCAGGAACCGAACTATCAACTGCGGGGTTTGGAGGCCTCCTAGCATATGGAGGTGGCCTTGTTATTTGGACATTTACATACTCTGGTGATAGAAAGGTGTTAGTAACAGTCTCCTGTAGAGGAGGCGCTGTTGGTTGGACACTTATGCCCTCTAGTTATTGAAAGTTGTTAGTAGCAGTCTCCTTTTGTAACTTTGCCCCTGATGGCTTTTTCTGACCTAAGCTTTGTTCCTCTATCTTTGTCTGATCTGAAGTCTTTGGACTAAGCAAACCAGATATAAACGTCCTCAATGGCAATGTGCCAACTGTCAGAGTCCCTGGGCTGTTCTTTTCCCCCCTTTTAAATCTTCACCATGATGGTTCCATTATGGTATATTTAACAACTCCTTAAAAATCCATGGGCTACATTTTTGTATTGTATCAACGTATGCCCTGACTGTCCTTGACTTTACTGAGGTGCCTCCTTACTCTAACAATTTACTTAACACTCTTTCAGTTTGTTTTTTTACTAATTTCTGATCCTGTATTTCTACTATAATACAACCCAACAAGACGATGCCAAACAAAACCGAGACAGAATAAAATAAAAAGGGAACAACAAAAAGTCATTTTAGCCTTTATATCCTACTGACATGTGCATCCGTCCTTTCTCCCTATCTGTTCCTCAGAAGTAAATAATTTTTTTCTCAGATGTGAGCGGTTTTTCATCCATCTCACTCATCTCCATGGACAGGCAACAAAAGTGAAGCAAAACAAAAGAGGAATCTTAAAATGGCTACCGATCCTCTCGCCCTTCCCTCAGGGGCTAGCAGTTTACCTTATCACTTACCCTCAATGGCTCCCCGTGCGAGCTACCAAATGCTGCAGTCTGGCTGGGCACGATTCAAGAGCGACTTTTCAAAAGAAACAAAGTTTATTTTTAGAACCACACACGCCAAGCAAAACAGCTCCTTAGGAAAAACCCTCAGAGCCCAACTGCCACCACTGGCTTCCTTGCAAAGTTTCTGTCACACCCACAAGCCTCTCCACCTCCCACAATCCTCCTGCTCTTGAGGCCATATGGCTGGGTCAGGTGGGTGGAACCAAAAAAGTCCCACAATGAGCAGCTCTGTGGTCTGAAAGGGCAGGGAAACTGCCCAATGTGCATCATCGCAGAGGAGCCAATCAGCTTGATGTTGCTGGGGCTGCTGTGAGCCAATCATCAGCTGGCAGTCGGAAAGAGCGGGGAAAAAGCTCAATGAGCATCTCCATTGTGCATCACCACAGAGGAGCCAATCAGCTAGATGTTGCTGGGGCCGCTGTGAGCCAATAATCATCTCGCAGGGGAATGTTGCTGGTAACTGGAAGTTTGATGGGGCCCCTTAAGCTGTGGCTCTCAACAAATTGGTGTCTCCTTTCTCTGTAGACTATTCAGCACATGTATTTTTATATGCACATATAGAATCCTACCTGTTATCAAACGTACATTTTTGTGAGGTTGCTGACTAGGCATGTACAAGTTATGAGAAGAGATCACTCCTCTTAAACACTGTTGGAATTGAGAATTCAACCTATGGGTGAGCTTGTTATTAGAACAACATTATATATAGATCCATTTTCAGTGAAATCAATATTTTTGCACCTGTGGATGTTACATATTTCATGATGAATTTCAATTGGCAAATATATTGCTAGTTTAAATGTCTGTCTCTGTGTGTGTGTGTGTGTGTGTGTGTGTATATATTTATTTATATATATATATATATATATATATATATATATATATATATATATACTCTCCAAATTTTTCAAAATATGAAATATATGAATCTTATTATACACTCCTTAAAATCATTCATATTTATGTATGTGGATTTATGATCAACTTTTCACAAGATTATTCTCAGAAATATTCATCCACCTTAAATACAGATTTGTTTCCTAGTACTGAAGACTAACTTCAGTGAATGGTGCACACAAATCCTAATATTTCTACAGTAAAACCAAGTTCAACATCAATGCAAGCATTTTCCTATGGGACATGATGTGTATTTTGCGGTTCATTTTTATTAAACAGTGGTACATTACTATTTCTTCAGTTTATGCACATCATATGATATATCTTTCATCCACAAGTTCACAAATTTATAGGCATTTGTTTCAATTTCAATCACCTCCTGCTTCAGAACACATATATTCCTCCAGTGTTCTTGACTGGTCTTGTCATGAGATTCTTTCCAAACACATTATTTTTGATTTTCATAGTCATATTTGAAGCAAAACTCACACACTCTTCATGATAAACCATAACCCTAATATTACCGTTAGATGTATACCTGGTTGTAGTGAATGTATGAATATCAGTTTAAGATTTCCAGTATATTTTCAGATATCAAATCAATCCACTATTTAAAGTTGGAACCAGTTATATTATTTATTCACAGTATCGTCTATTCATACATTATTTCTATATCCATTGACACAGGGTACTCCACTTTGTTCCCCCAATATTTATACGTCTTCAAAATATTGCTCCCAGTAATGGTGGAAGAAATGCTCATGTCACCTGATCTACATATAAATTTTAACACAGTAATATTCTGGACACAGAAAGCAAAAGTCACTCTTATGATTGTAGCAAAGCCTAAAAGGAAAGTGAGCATGGATTACTAAAAATATCCATGTCCCGGTTGCTTAATGCTCTAAAATGTAAATCCTATTGATAAATCCTATGTATTTGTTTCTTTCTAAGATTATATATTCAAACTCAACCCTGTTGAAAATGTCTAATCCTATCCCTCACTTTATACATTGCCTGATTTGTTAATGTCTCTATTGATATCTGGTTTCCTACATATTTTTCCCATTTCATCATTGTGTCTGACTCTTCACATGTGCTGATATTTACATTCACTCTCTTATTGAAAACCAATTGCTAAAGAACGTTTGGTCCAAATCCTATACTCATTGTTGTTTCTAAACCTAGAGACTATCGTCCTAAACCTACGGACTTTCCCTTTGTGACTGGATGTTCTCTTCAACTTTCAATCATCCAAGGTACAAGGTCCTATGTCATTGTATATCGATTTATCTGAGACATCTGTGCAGAACATAATTCAAAGCTAAGTAACCCACTCAAGGGCCCAATGCCCATCTGAGCTTCAAATCTTGCCTAGATTTCTGTTTTCATACTTTTATTTTACCTATATATTCTTGTAATTATTGCAGATTCCCAGTACGAATATTCATCCTGCAGAATGATTCCTAACCCAAATCGAACGTGTTATTAACCCTAACCATACACTGTTCCCTCAATCTAACTTTACAGAAGAGCAGGGACAGTGTGACCAGGAAAGTCTCAGTGCAGAAACCCTGCTTTGGGCCTTTTGCTTACCTATTTTTCTGTTGCCCTGAATGTCAGGAAGTTCTTTACCTCAGGCTAACCCTTTGTAAAGCCTGAAGAAAACAGTTTTCAAATGGAAATGAATGGGCATCACCTATGGCTCTTTGATAAATTTCTTTGGAAAGGGATGTGTCTGAATCAGCATCTTGGCCCTGTGTGAGGCTGTGACTTAGATTCTCAGCACCTGATGGATCTAAAGAAAGATCCCATGTGTGCATCCAAAACCAAAATGGCAAAAAGTTCAGTCATTTTGGATGAAGTATCTTCCCTTCCTCTGTTAGATTCCTGACCTCCATCAATTGAGAATAGGGATCCTTTGGGTCATATGAGTTCTTCAATCCCTGAAGAGGTGCTTGGGTTTCTCATGATTCCAATTCACATAAAGAATCTGTACCTATCAATCAGAAGTAGTCAGTCAATATTGCTCCCAGAAATGGTGGAAGAAATACTCATGTCACCTGATCTACATATACATTTATTCACAGAAATATTCTGGACACTAAATTCAAAGTTCACATTTATGATTGTACCAAAGCCAAAATGGAAAATTAACATGGATTACTAAAATCATCCATGTCCAAGATTACTTATGCTCTCAAATGTCAATCCTATTGATGACTACATATTTGTTTCTTCCTAAGATTGCATATTCAAACTCAACCCTGATTTCATAATGTCTCTATTGATATCTGCTTACCTACATATTTTTCCCACTTCATCATTGTGACAGACTCTTCACATGTGCTGACATTTAAATTCATTTTCTATCCGAAACCCTGTTGCTAAAGAAATTTTGTTCCAAATCATACACTCACCCTTCTTCCTATACCTACCTACTATCTTCCTATTCCTACTGACTCTCCCTTTTTGACCGGATGTTCGCTTCTACATTCAATCATCCAAGGTATAATGTCCTATGCCATTGTATATCAATTTATCTGAGACATCTGTGCAGAATGTAATTCAATGCTCAGTATCACAATCAAGGGCCCAATGCACTTCTGGGCTTCCAATCTTACTTGGATTTCTATTTTCATACACACAGTTCACCTCTATATTCTTATAAATTTCACAGGTTGCCAATACCATTATTCATCCAGAAAATGATTCCTAATCCAAATTGAACCTGTTATTAACCCTAAACATACAGTGTTCCCTCAATCTTACTTTACAGAAGAGCAGGGACAGAGGTGGTCTTATAATACTGAAATGTAGGGATCCTCTACCTGCTGAGAACTTCAAAGGTCCATGCTGAAAGTATCCCTGGAGAATATGTAGGCAGCTATGAAGGACCTGAGAGACCACAAGTCATCTTCAATGGCAAACAACCTGGTCAGGATGTAGGGTTGTGTCTTAATCAGCTTCTCTCTTCTTAATGTGGAGAAGATGGACCAAATCAGGCCTGTATGGAGAGCTGTTCCCGGGTGCCAATGGTTGATATACCATTTTAACTTGTGAAATTGTCACATTAAGTAGGGGAAGCCTCCATCTCATGGGACCCTTGGAAGCAACTGTTAGGACAAAGTGGTTGCCAAGGCAGTGACCTCATTCAGATCCTGAAGGAAGTGACCTCACATCACTTCCTCGGTGATGGAAATTGGCATCCAGGAAGCCAGGCACACAGAGCCAGTCCCAGTCCCACTCCCAGTGGTGTCACTAGTTTTGAATTACTAAGGACAGAGTCAGCCTATCTTGGTACCTACAGATGTGAGAATGGCCATATGGCAGGAAAGCTCTGAAGAGGGGGCTTGTATGAGAAAACAGATAGTGGCTCACCACTGGCTTCTGACAAGTCTCAGTGAAGAAACCCTGCTTTGGTACTTTTAATTACCTATTGTTCTGTTGCTCTGAATGTCAGGAAGTTTTTTGCCTCAGGCCACCCCTTTGGGAAGCCTGAAGAAAAGAGTTTTCAAATGGAAATGAATGGGCATCATCTGTGGCTCCTTGCTTAATTGCTTTGGAAAGGGATGTGTCTGAATCAGCCTCTTGGCCCTGTGTGAGGCTATGGCTTAGATTCTTAGCACCTGATGGATCTAAAGAAGCATCCCACGTTTGCATCCAAACCCAAAAGAGCCAAAAGAGCAGTCATTGTGGATGAAGTCTCTCACCTTCCTCTGTAAGGTTACTGACATCCATCTATGAGAATAGGGATCCTTTGGGTCAAATGAGTTCTTCAAAGCCCTGCAGAGACTAGATCATACGTTCATAGGTTTCTCATGACTCCAATTAACATAAAGAATCTAAACCCCACATTCATTAGGCCTCAAAATGGAGAATCAGAGCTGTATTAAGGGCAGGCCTCTTTGATCACTCCTGGTTCACTAGAAGGGTTTCCCAGCCACATTGACTTTAGGCAAATGTGGGCAAGGGACCTTATTTTGGATACTGTCCTTGACTGTGCCCCTCATGAAAAACTACAGCCTGAGATTATGATGAGTGTCGATATGAAAGAAGATGAGGGCCATGTGGAAGTGTTTTGGTTTTAATTGTGGTCATTTTTGTGGCTGTTGGAAAAGATGATGGGTCCACCTGGTCTTGAACACTGGTGTGATTCCCCTTAGAGACTGAGTTTTGGAATGGACCTCAAATAAGTATTGCCATGTATTGTGTTGGGATTTTAGGATGCCACACATGAGAGTTGCCCTTGGAAACTGAGATCTAGGCCCAGGGTGGCTTTCCACAGAGCACTGGGAATCTCAGGAAGAATATCACATAATTTTATTCTTAAAGAATTGACAGCCATAGTTGCAAGTCAAAACACACATGGACCACACATTGTAGACCTCAAACGCCTGGCTTTATGTGACCTTTTTGCCTGTCTTTGGGAAGCCTTGCCTGTTAGAATTCTCCAGAATTTTCAATGAAATGAGCTTCCTCTCCATTTAATGGTTCCTGAATGAATTGAAACCCACAGTGCCTCCAACTTCATCCTTGAAAAATGTCTGATAATTACCATGAAATTTTTGAAATTCCCATGACCACTTTGCACTGTAGAATCTTTGGATGTTCTATTGATGATCACGAGTATACCAGACAGTGCCTGTTTGATTGGGTTTCAGGAAAATGGTGTTGAACAGAGATGGCAGTAATTTGGACCCTGCTGAGTAGTCGGCCTAGAGAAGTGGTGTGAAGGTGTGTGTTAAAACATTTGTGGTTGGGTGATGTGGATCTGCCATTGGCTTTCAAATGGTTTGTGACTGACATGGTGCAGCCCCCAGACCCTTGTATGTAAAGGTATGTTGTTATATGGAGAGGTTTCAGTGCAATGTTTAGAATCAGATTGCTATTGTGAAGGGGGCAAGCTATGTGGGATAGAAGCCTGGTTGGTGCATTCTCCCGCAGACCCTTACCCATCACATGTGACAGAACTCCCTCCAGTACTGTGTCCCAGTTGAACTCTTCGTATTTCATGAAGCAAATACCAAACTCCCAGTGCAGCTGCAAGAAACACAACAAAATTGGAGGATGAGCAAATGGCTTCCAAACTGGAAGACACTTAGCACTCAGTGACAACAGTTTACCTACAAAGAGAGAATTCAGCACTGCTGCCTCATGTCCTTTGGAAAATAAGAAACCATGTCCTCCAGGTCACATACATGCAGACCCAGCTTGATGGTCTCACTACAAAGGGAGCTAAAGCTCCTGACGACAACATATATTTCAAGTGCCCAACCTCAGAGGCAGTTTCTCAAAAAGTCTTTAGTCTAGCAGAGCTCCATGTTTGTGGAGTTTTACCCTCTCCCTTACATTTGGAAACTCCTCTACCACCTCCAAGGTTGTGAACTCCTGAGCATTTTCCATTCGTGATGGGTATTCACAGATTTTCTAACTCTTCTCCTCTAATTGTGTCTTACTTGGGGTGAAGGTAATGTCAAGGCATTGTTCTGGATGAGAGTGGGAAGATTTTTGGGTAGCACATATTTGCATACACATTGGATTCTTTCTCCAATTTTCCATTTGAAATACTGAATCCCTGACTGTAAGGGGTAGAAGGAATTCTCCTTCAAAGAATAGTCTGACACTTACAAGAAACAGCCCCCAGGGAGACATCCTGTCTGGGAGACATCCTGTAGTCATCTGTGTTCCTGAGACATCCTGTGGCCATCTGTCTTCCTGAAATATCCTGAGGTTATCTCACCTTGTGAAGACATCCAGGAACTGCTGATAAGAGAGCTTTCAAATCTCCAGCATATAAATTCCTCTGTGTGAACAATAAAAGTTTGCAGCTTGATCAGAACTTTTGTCTTGCTGTCATCTCTCGTGTCTCTTGTCCCTTCATTCCTCCCCACCTAGGTTTGCTACCCACTTTGATGTGTCCTGCAGGCCAGGACAACTGGCGCCCAACGACTGGGGCTCGAGCCTTTGACTGAGGGGGAACCCTGTCCTCCTGGAAGATTTGGACAAGTGGAGCTCGCGATTGCCTCAGCAGACACCACTGAGAGACAGATCCAGGAGGAGAGTGGGGATTACGCACAGTGAGTGACCCACCATGGGACAAGCAGTTTCGTCACATGATTTGTTTTTGTCAGGCCACAAGGAATCCTTAAATACATGGGGGGCACGTGTTAAGAAAAATGACTTAATATTTTTCTTTTCATACATCGAAGAATTTTTTCCATGGTTTCCCCTTGAAGGTACCATTGATGGTAAAAGATGGCTTAGAGTAGGAGACATTTTAAAAGATTATTATGAATCCTTTGGCCCAGAAAAAGTGCCTGTTCCTACCTTTTCTTTCTGGAAATAAATTAGTGAAATTCTTAAAAGTTCACCCTTTGACAATGGTACCTTAATACTTGTCAGGATTGGGGAAGAGACTATGCAAAAGACCTCTCGTCCCTTCTCGGCATGCCCATCAGTTAGTATAGACATAGACCCTTCTTAGTCTCCCCAGGACCCTGGGACCTTCCTGATCTTCCTCAAAATCCCACCCTAATGAATAAGGCTCCAATGGTTTCCAACCGCCTTTATGCAGTTTTAAATCCCGGAGAAACATTGACCCCTGGGGAGGAGGCTACCTTGGAGAAGGAAGCAGCTCGCTACCATTCAGAAGACTCTCCACCTCTCAGGACCCTGCCACAGACTATAGGACTTACACATTCCCCTCCCTCCTATATCCCTCCTGCCTTTTGTGCTCTGGCCCTTCAGGGGCCAAATGTCCCCCCAGATATTTTTTTCCCCACTTCCCTTGCCTAACCTGGCTCCCTTGAGAGAGTCTCTCCAACATGGACAGGAACAGATCCAATTTTTAAAAGAATAAAGATCCCTTGACTCTGAGCTCTCTTCATTAGCCTTAGGAATGGAGTCAACACAAGCTGGCCCACAGTGGTCTAATACAAAGGCGAAGCCGCTCCATCGGCCTGTGCTCGCCTTCCAGTCACCACCAGTCAGATAGATAAGCCTGCCCAGGCTGAGGTCAAAGACTTAGAAGAGGAAAAAGAGGAGGAAGCGGGGGAAATGGATCAAGGAGATCAGGACTTAGAGGATGAGGAGTTCACCCCTAGGCAGGAAGGAACCCAGAGTGTCTACAAAAAATTTAGCCTCCATTTTCTTGAAAAACTTAAAAAGGCTTGTGCTCACTATGGCCCCACTGTGCCCTATACGTTGGCTTTATTAGAAAGCTGCAGCACACAATTTCTTACTCCCAATGATTGGAAATTTTTAGACCTAGCTGCCCTCAGTGCCGGAGACTTCCTGCTATGGAATGCAGATTTCAAAGAGCCCTGTCAGAAACTACTCAAAAAAAATTAACAAAGGCCTCCTCTAAATCCTGGACTTATGTTAAGCTAGTGGGCAATGCAACTTTTGACACTAAAACTAAACGGGCACGTTTCCCAGCTGGACTTTTTGCGCAGATTTAGATGGCTGGCTTAGTTGCTTGGAGACGCCTCCCTGAAAGGGCCTCGGCTATCACTTCCCTGGCAAGAACTCGACAAGGGCCCGATGAGCCTTATAGCGACTTTGTTCCCCGGCTTTACCTAGCTGTGGAATGCTTGCTTGGACCAAGCGAAAGCGAAAGCACCTTTGTAAAACATCTTGCCTTTGAAAATGTCAACCCGGCATGTCAGGATGTTCTTCGACATCATAAGGATAAAGGGAAACTTTCTGACTTTATTAGAATCTGTGCAGGCGTGGGTGCAGCCCATGCGATGGGTCTCAAATTAGTGCCACATTTACCAAGGCCTTTTACAATACTGGCTCAAGTACTTGCTTTACTTGTAAACAACCAGGCCATTTTGCATGCAGGTGTCCGACAGGCAAACAAAGAGTAAGAACAGTGCTTCCTCAAACTGGAGCTAAACCGACCCCAGCTACACTTTGTCCTTGATATGGTAAAGGTCATCACTGGGCCAGTGAGTGTAGATCAATGACAAATGCCCTCAGACAGCCTATTTCTTCCTACTTCTCAGGAAACTCCCTGGGGCAATGAGGTTTGTTCCCTCCCAAACTCCCAACCTACCTCAAAATCCTTCTCCACAATTGGCTCCCTCCAACTACCCACTCCGGGCAGTGCAGGATTGGACCTCTGTGCGACCACTGATACAATATTAGACTCAATGCAAGGGCCCCAGATAATACCAACTGGAATTATGGGTGCCCCTCCATCTCATACGTGTGCCCTTATTCTTGGAAGAGCCTCTACTACCTTACAAGGTGTTCAGGTCTTCCCTGGCATTAATGATAATGATTTCACTGGAGAAATAAAAATAATGGCCACAGTTATTAATAGAGTTGCGGCCATCCCAGGAGGAAAAAGTCTTGCACAATTAATACTTCTTCCCTTAGATTAAGGGGCATTTCCACCTCCCAAACCTACTGTGGGGGACTGCCTCCTTGGGCTCCTCTGAGGTATATTGGGTTCATCCCATTTCTCATATTAGACACACCCTTACCTTACTTATTGAAGGAAAGGAATACCAAGCAATTGTAGTTACTGGAGCTGATGCGACAATTATTTCTCAAAAATACTGGCGATCAGGTTGGCCCCTCACCCCATCCTTGACTGACCTTAAAGGGATAGGAAAGTCAAAAAATCCTCTGGTCAGCTCTACTGCTCTTAGCTGGACTGATAAAGAGGGTAATAAGGGAACTGTCACTTCTTTCGTTGTTCCTGACCTCCCTGTTTACCTATGGGCTGGAGATATTTTGAGTCAAATAGAAGTTATTCTTGCCAGTCCCAATTCCATGGTGACTCATCAAATGCTCCGTATGAATTTTGTCCCTGGTACAGGCCTTGGGAGGCTGAGACAAGGACTGGTGGAGCCTATACAACCAATAAAAAAAAATACATATGGACTTGGATATTTGGATTTTTAGTGTCGGTTCCTGACCCTCCTGTTCCCATGGAGATAAAATTATTTGGGAGACTCAGACTCTTGTGTGGGTGGATCAGTGGCCCCTTACCCAAGAAAATTTGGAGGCTGCCTCCATGTTAGTGAAGGAACAGCTGGCAGCCCGCCATGTAGAGCCCTCAACCTCACCATCGTACACTCCTATTTTTGTTATCAAGAAAAAATCAGGCAAGTGGCGCCTTTTACAAGATTTGTGTGCCATTAATAAAGTTATACTCCCGATGGGAGCACTACAGCCAGACATTCCCACACCAGTGGCTATTTCCAAAAACTATTGTAAAATGATTATGGACTTAAAAGATTGCTTTTTTACCATTCCTTTGTATCCTGTGGATAGACCCTATTTTGGCTTTAGTCTTTCTTGCATTAATATTCAGGGCCCTATGCAGAGACTTCAATGGAAGGTTCTTCCCCAAGGTATGGCCAACAGCCCTACTCTTTGCCAAAAATACGTTGCTCAAGAAGTAGACCCTGTGAGAGAGCGAGGGCCACAAATTTATATTTTACATTATATGGATGATTTGTTAATTGCTGCACCTAATACCCATGATCTTAATAATTGTTACTTGGACTTTTACAAAATCCTCACTACCTTGGGACTACAGATAGCTCCTAATAAGGTTCAAACACAGGACTCTTATAAAAGTTTGGGCCTTAAAATTCTACAGAAATCAGATCCAAATTTCTAAAATACAACTACGTGTGGACCATCTTCACACCCTTAAAGATTTTCAGAAATTACTGAGGCATATTCAATGGCTAATAACATATTTAAAATTATGCACTTGTGTACTTTTGACCCTTAATGATATTTTGAGAGGTAATTCCCACCCCTCCTCCCCTCAAAATCTTACTCCCAAGGCATAACAGGCATTAAACCAAGTCACAGGAGCCATTGCCCAACAATTTGTTACGCAAATTTCTTATAACCTTCCTCTGGTTCTGGTTATTTTACACACTCCTCATACACCCACAGGAATATTTTGGCAGTGAGATCCACATTTTAATAATAAAGACTGCCCCTTGTTTTGGGTCCATTTACCCACCACATCCTCGAAGGTTATTACTGTTTATCTTGCTCAGGTAGCTTCTATTATTTTTAAAGGTCATTTGATTTCTCTACAACATTTTGGCAAAGACCCTGATAATATTTTTATTCCATATACTAAGGACCAAACCCAATTTTTACTAGAGACAAGGGATGAATGAGGTATTTCCCTATCAGGCTTTTGGGAACAATTGATCACCACCTCCCCAATGACCCCCCTTTACATTTTGTCCAGTTACATCCATTTACTTTTCCTGAAATTACTCAAAATGCTCCCATTCCTCAAGCCCTTACTGTCTTTACAGATGGTTCCTGTAATGGCCGAGCGGTCTTTGTTGTCAATAACCAGCCTACCACCTTTGATACTGTCTATCAGTCACCACAGTTTGTGGAATTGTTTGACATAACACAAGTTTTTATAACATTTTTTATAATCCTGTTAATATTTATAAAGACAGTGGCTACATTGCTCATTCTGTGCACCTGCTGGTGATTTCACCCCCCATTAAGGCTTCTAACAATGCGGCCTTTCTGTTTCACCAGCTTCAGCAGCTAATTCAGGTCAGACAACACCCATTTTTCTTAGGACACATAAGGGCACACTCTGATCTTTCCAGCCCTCTAATTCAAGGTAATGCCCAAGCTGATGCAGCAACTCGTTCCATCTTTCCAATTTTTGTTGGCTCCATTCAAAAGGCCACGGAGTTACACAATCTACCCCATTTAAATTTCCAGAGCCTTTGATTACTTTGTAAAATTACCAGGCAACAGGCACGAGAAATAGTAAAAGCATGCCCTAGTTGCGCTGCCTCCCTCCCCATTCAACACTTGGGAGTTAACCCCCGAGGATTACTGCCCGATCAGTTTTGGCAAATGGATGTTACTCATTTTCTTGAATTTGTAATAGCCAAATATATGTACACATTTCTGTAGATACCTTCAGCGGCTTTATTTTTGCATCACCACATTCTGGAGAGGCTACCAAAAATGTCCTTTCTCATCTTGTTTCAGCCTTTTCTGTTATGGGTAAACCAATACATATTAAAACAGATATTTATCCTACATATACCATTGCCAAGTTTAAACAGTTTTGTGCTACCTTGCAAATTTGTCATACTCCTGGAATTCCATACAACCCTCAGGGCCAAGGCATTGTGGAACTTGCCCACCTTACCTTAAAAACTTGGCTAACCCTCCTTAAGGCTTCCTCCCTTGTATTTACCACACCCAGGCATCGCCTTAACAATGCATTATTTGCCCTTATTTTTCTTACCCTAGACAATGAAGGCCATTTGGCAGCAGACAGACACTGCCATCCCTCGTCCAATTCTGTTCGCCCACCTGTTATGTGACACAATCCCCTTACAAATAAATAAAAAGGCCCAGATCCTGTCCTCATCTGGGGAGGAGGCTCAGCTTATGTTTTGGACCAAGATCAAACAGCCCCAAGATGGTTACCAGAACTCCTGGTTAAACAGGTTAATGACTTACCTCAAAACAGGGACAGAGGGACTCCTCATGAGGACAAAATTTCTTCTTTTTCAGATGCAGCCAACAATCTGCCAGCCTTGGAATAACAGTTCCTGTGGGCACAGGTACACTGGCTTAGGCACGTCTATTCACTCTTACCATCGCCTGTCTCAACAAATTATAAACTCTATCAGTAACAACTGATAAAAACTCTATCATGAACCATTAAAGATTTGCAGGACCAAATAGACTCCCTGGCAGAAGTGTTCCTTCAAAAAAGACGAGGCTTAAATTTGCTGACAGCTAACCAGGGAGGTATTTGCTTGGCCTTAGGGGAATGATGCTGCATTTATGCCAATAATTCTGGCATAGTATGCACTAAAATTAAGCAGCTTCAAGAAGATCTAGAAAAGAGACGAAGGGAAATATTTGAAAATCCCTTCTGGACTGGGCTTAATGGATTTCTGCCCTATCTTCTTCCCCTATTAGACCCTTTGTTGGGTTTACTTTTAATGGTGTCCCTAGGACCCTGCATTATAAACAGGCTGTTACAATTTATTAAAGAACAGATTAATATTTTGGCCTCTAAGCCCCTACAGGTCCACTATCATCGCCTGGATATGGAAGACCGTGCTGCCAACATTTAAAAGGATGTTCTACCCTCCTCACAAGCTTATTTCTTAAGGTTACATGCCCACAGATCTCGCTTTCTTATATAAAACTCTAACTAACAGCTCTGACCAACCATCTTCTGCCCTTGCCATAAGGGTTCGTCCTCCATGGGCCCCTCTGTTTGGGGGAGGACACACCCATGGAGTGAGGACGTTAAGCCATAATAACAGAGGGTGCAGGAAGGACTGCAGGAGGATGGATCCATGGTTCCCAAAACCCAAGTCTTCTGAGTGACACGCTCTGGTGCATGGCAGTTGGCATGCTTCCCCCTCAAAGCCGTCTCCTTAAAAAACATGCCTAGGCCACCACGAAATCTCCTAGTAAACATGCTCGATCAGATCAGGAGATATTCTAAGGCCTGTTAGAGAAACAGAGCCTCTATAACCCCCTAAAACATTGGCCTGTAAGGTATGGTCAAATATTTAATATAAGAAAGGGGGAAGATGTCAGGGGCTAGAAGGAAGTTCTCCTTCAAAGAATAGCCTGACACTTACAAGAAATAGACCCCTGCGAGATTTCCTGCCTGGGAGACATCCCGCAGCCATCTATCACCCTGAGACATCCTGCGGCTATCCGTCTTCCTAAAATATCCTGAGGTTATCTCACCCTGTGAAGACATCCAGCAACTGCCGATAAGAGAGCTTTCTCATCCGCAGCATATAAATACACTGTGAGAACTATAAAAGTTTTCAGCATGATCAGAACTGTTGTCTTGCTGTCTTCTCTCATCACTCTTGTCCCTTCATTCCTACCCAACAAGGTTCAACGCCCACGTTGAAGTGTCCAGCCGGCCCGGACACCTGACACTAAACCATAACCTACTAGACTCTGACTACTAATCCTAATATGATGGAGAAAAATAATCCAAACAGAATGGAAATACAAGCAGTACAGAGGAGGCATGGTGTATAGTTGGACTTGCCTTTTGAATGATATAGGGTAGGTGTTATAAATCTAGCTAATTTTTAACTGAAATAGTTCTCCACATGTTTTTAAAGTTAACAAATATGTGAATACCTGTCTCCCTTTCTCTGTAGCCAATTAAGCACATGTATTTTTATATGCACATATAGAATCTTACCTGGTATCACACGTATATTCTTCTGAGGTGTCTGACTTGGCAAATACAAATTGTGAGAAGAAATCACTCCTCCTAAACTCTGTTGGAACTGAAAATTCAACCTATGGGTGAGCCTCCTAGTAGAACAGCATTATACATAAATCGATGTTCGGTAAAATAAATATTTTTGCATCTGTGGCTGATGTACATTTCATGAAGAATTTCGATTAGCATATATATTGCTACATTTTATTGTCTGTGTGTGTTTTTTAATATATATATATATATACTCTCCAAATTTTTCCAAATATAAAATATATGTGTCTTATATACACTACCTAAATTCATTCATGTTCATAAATATATGTGTCTTATATACACTACCTAAATTCATTCATGTTCATGTATGTGGATTTATAATCAACATTTCACAAGATTATTCTCAGAAATATTCATCCACCTGAAATACATATTTGTTTCCTATTACTGAAAACTAACTTCAGTGAATGGTGCATACAATCCTAATATTTCTACATTAACTGACCCTGTTTAACATCAATGCAAGTAGATTCCTATGGGACATGATGTGTATTTTGAAGTTCATTTTATTCAACACTGGTACAATAGAATTTCTATAGTTTACGAACATCATAGGACATATATTTCATCCATAAGTTCACAAATTTATAGGCATTTGATTCACTTTCAGTCATTTACTGATTCAGAACACATGTATTCCTCCAGGTTTCTTGACTGGTCTTTTCATGAGACTTCATTTCAAACACATTATTTTTGATTTCCATAATCATTTTGAAGCAAAACTCACACACTCTTCATGATAAAACATAACCCTAATATTACCATTAGATGTATTACTGGTTGGAATGAATAATTGTATATCAATATAAGATTTTCTGTATATATTCAGATATCAATTCAATCCTTTATTTAAAGTTGGAACCAATTATATTATTTATTCACAGTATGGTCTATTCATGCATTATCTCTACATTCATAGACACAGGGTACATCTATTTGTAACCCCAATACTAATTTATTCGTCTTCAAAATGTTGCTCCCAGAAATGGTGGAAGAAATACTCATGTCACCTGATCTACGTATGCATTTATCACAGTAATATTCTGGACACAAAAAGCAGAGGTCACACTTATGATTGTACCAAAGCCTAAATGGAAAGTGAGCATGGATTACTAAAAACATTCATGTCCAGGTTGCCTAATGCTCTCAAATGTCAATCCTATTTATGACAACATATTTGTTTCTTCCTAAGACTATATATTCAACCTCAGCCCTGTTGCAAATGTCTAATCCTATCACTCACTTTATACTTTCCCTGATTTCCTAATGTCTCTATTGATGTCTGCTTTCCTAAATATTTTCACCAGTTCACAATTTTGACTAACACTTCACATGTGCTGACATTTACATTCACTGTCTATGTGATACCCTATTGCTAAAGAACTTTTGTTACAATTCCTGTACTCACTCTTCTTCTGAAACCTACAGAATATCTTCCTAATCCTACCGACTATCCCAGTTTGAGTGGATACTCACTTCTACATTCAATCATCCAAGGTACAAGGTCCTATGCCATTGATTATTGATTTATCTGAAACATCTATGCAGAACATGTATCAAAGCTAAGTATCCCAATCAAGAGCGCAATGCCCTAGTGGGATTCCAATCTTACCTAGATTTCTGTTTTCATACTTATATTTCACCTATATATTCTTATAAATATCACAGGTTCCCAATACCATTATTCATCAAGCAGAATGATTCCTAACCCAAATCAAACCTGTTATTAAGCGAAACGATACACTGTTCCCTCAATCTAACTTTACAGAAGAGCAGGGACAGTGTTGGTCCTAAAATAGAGGAATGTAGTGAATCTTCCACCTGTTGAAAAACTCAATTTTTCATGCAGAAGTGATCCCTGGAGAAGATATAGGCACCACTGAAGGACCTGAGAGAGCAAAAGTCAACTTCCATGGCAAACAACCTGGTCAGGATGAAAGGTTGTTACTGAATCAGCCTCTCTGTTCTTTTTTTTATTATTGGTTGTTCAAAACCTTACAAATCTTTTGACATAACATATTCATACATTAGCATACATTAGCTTCAAGTGATTTATGAACTCCCATTTTTACCCCAGATACAGATTGAAGAATCACTTCGGTTACACATCCACATTTTTACATAATTTCATACTAGTAATTGTTGTATTCTGCTACCGTTCCTATCCTCTACTATCCCCCCTCCCCTCCCCTCGGATCTTCTCTGTCCACCCCATCTACTGTAATTCATTTCTCACCTTGTTTATTTTCCCATTCCATTCACAACCTCTAATATGTAATTTAGTATAACAATGAGGGTCTCCCTCCATTTCCATGCAATTCCCCTTTTCTCTCTCTTTCCCTCCCACCTCATGTCTCTGTTTAATGTTAATCTTTTCTTCCTGCTCTTCCTCCCTGCTCTATTCTTAGTTGCTCTCATTATATCAAAGAAGACATTTGGTATTTGTTTTTTAGGGATTGGCCAGCTTCACTAAGCATAATCTGCTCTAGTGCCACCCATTAGAGTATGGACTCAAACAGTCCTGTTTGGAGAGCTGGTCCCGGGTGCCTATGGTTGATATACATTCTAACTTGTGAAAGTGTCACAGGACGTAGGGGCAGCCTCCATCTCATGGGACCCTTGGAAGCAACTGTTAGGACAAAGTTGTTGCTAAGGCAGTGACCTCATTCAGTTCCTGAAGGAAGTGACCTCACCTCACTTCCTTGGTGATGGAACTCTAAGAACTTGGGATGCAGGAAGACAGGCACCCAGAGCCTGTCCGAGTCCCAGTCCCAGTGGTCTCACTTGTTTGGATATACCAAGGACAGAGTCAGTCTTTCTTGGTACCTACTGATATGAGAATGGCCAAAAGCCAGAAAAGCTCTAAAGAGGGGCCTTTCCTGAGAAAGCAGATAGTGGTTCACCAGTGGCTCCTGACATCTTCACAGAGTTGGTTAAAGAGACCAGATCTGAGACAGGACAGGCCATTTCGGGGGAACATACTATAACCCACCAGTCAGAGGACACTCTGGATAGTCACAGACCTACTTTGGGGAAGGAGGTGCCTCTGTGGGTGTCGCTGTGTGTTTATGGATTTGCCTCATGTTCTGAGAATAGATAGAAAAGGCGGTTTGTTTGGTTTTGAGTGAACTGTTTCTAGTAAGTCATTTGACAACGCGAGTGTTTCTATGTCTGTGTATCCCACTGTGTCCATGGTTATAGACATTAGAAAAGATAATGCATCAATTGATGTGTCCTGTCTAGTAGAAAGCTTCCCATCATTTATTCTGCCAAATTGATGAATGGATTTTGGCTTGCCTTATCGATGGGCAACACGCGCTATCTTCCAAAGTTCGTGCGTTCTTCCTGAATTCTGGCCACTCTACAGAATAGGCTCATGGTTTTGTGTCCAATATATGTACCATTTCCAAACCCTGTTACATGGCCATGTACTGGATAGCTGAAGGGAATGGCGAGCATCTCAGAAAACTCAGATATCAGTGTGATCAATAAAGTCTCAGTGGAGAAACCCTGCTTTGCTTACCTATTGTTCTGTTGCCCTGAATGTCAGGAAGGTCTTTGTTTCAGGCCACCCCTTTGTGAAGCCTGAAGAAAAACAGGTTTCAAATGGAAATGAATGGGCATCACTTGTGGCTCTTTCTTAGTTGCTTTGGAAAGGGATGTGTCTTAATTAGACTCTTGGCCTTGTATGTGGCTGTGACTTTGATTCTCAGCAGCTGATGGATCTAAAAATGATCCCATGTGTGCATCCAAAACCATAATTGCCAAAAGATCAGTCATTGTGGATGAAGTCTCTCCCCTTCCTCTTTTAGGTTCCTGACCTCCATCAAGTGAGAATAGGGATCCTTTGGGTCAAATGATTTCTTCAAAGCCCTGCAGAAGCTAGCCGATATGTGCTTGGGTTTTATAATGACTCCAATTCACATAAAAAAAATAAACCCCACAGTCAGTAGGCCTCAAATTGGAGAAGCAGAGAAGTAATAACAGCAGGCCTATTTGATCACTCCTAGTTCACAGGAAGTGTGTCCAGGCAACCCTGATTTTAGGCCATTAAGGGGCAAGGGAGATTATTTTGGAGACTGTCTTGTGTTTCGCCCCTCATGGAAACATCCAGCCAGAGGTTATGATGAGTGTCTATATGAAAGATCATGAGGGCCATGTGGGAGTGTTTTGGTTTTAATTGTGGCCATTTGTTTGGTGTTTGGAAGACATGACTGGGTCCACCTTTACATGAACTCTGGTGTGATTCCCCTTAGAGACTGAGTTCTGGAACTGAACTCAGAGAATTATTGCCATGAATTGCGTTGGGATTTTCGGAGGCCATGCATGAGAGTCCCCCTTGAAAACTGAGATCTATGTGCAGGGTGGCTTTCAACAGAGCACTGGGAATCACAGCCAAGATATCACGTGATTTTATTCTGAAAGACTTGTCAGCCATATTTGAGAGTCGAAACACACATGGACCTCATTGTAGACCTCAATGGGACTGGCTTCATGTGACCATTTGGCCACTTTTTGAGAAGCCTTGCCTGTGAGAATTCTCCAAAGCTTTCATTGAAATGTGCTTCCTCTACATTTAATGGTTCTGGAGTGAATTTTAACCCACAGTGCCTCCAACATCATCATTGAAAAATGGCTACAAAAATACCATAAAATTTTTGAATTTCCCATGACCAGGTGGCAATGGAGGACCTTTGGATGTCCTGTTGCTGATCATGAGTATACCAGACAGTGCTTTGATTGACTCGGTTTCATGAAAATCGTGTAGAACAGAGATGCCAATAAGTTGGAGCCTGCTGAGTAGTGGGCCTAGAGCCGTGGTGGTCAGGTGTATGATAAAACATCTGTGGTGGGGCCTGTGGATCTTCCATTGGCTTCCATATGGCTTGTGACTGACATGGTGCAGCAAGCAGTCCCTTCTATATTAAAGGCATCTTGTAATACTGAGAGATTTCAGGGCAATGTTCAGAATCAAGTTGCTATGGTCAATGGGGCAATATATGTGGGCTAGAAGTATGTTTGGTGCATTCTCCTGCAGAAACTGACCCACCACATGTGACAGAACTCCATCCAGCACTGTGACCCACTAGAACTCCTTGTATTTTTGAATCAAATAGCAAACTCCCAGTGTAGCACCAAGAAACACCATGAAATTTGGAGGATGACCAAATGGCTTCACAGTCCACATGGGAGACACTTAGTCCCCAGTGGTCACAGTTTACCTACAAAGAGCAAATTCAGCACTGCTGCCTCATCTTCACTGGAAAATAAGAAACCATGTCCTCCAGGTCACATAGATGTAGACGCAGCTTTGATGGTCTCACTACAAATGAAGCTAAAGCTCCAGAAAACAACATATTTTTTCAGGTGCCCAACCTCAGAGGCAGTTCTTCAAGAAGTCTTTAGGCCAGCAGAGCTCCATGTTTGTGGAGTGTTCACCCTATCCCTTACTTTTGGGAACTCCTCTACCACCTCCAGTGTTGTGAACTACTGAGCATATTCCATTCCAGATATATATTCACAGATTTTCTAACACTTCTCCTCTAATTGTGTCTTACTTGGGGCAAAAGTAATGTCAAGCCATAGTTCTTGATGAGAGTGGGAACATTTTTGTGTAGCACATATTTACATACACATTGGATTCATTTTCCAATTTTCCATTTGAAATACTGAATCCCTGACACTAACCCCCTACCCTACTAGACTCTGACTACTAATCGTAATATCATAGAAAATAATAACCCAATCAGAATAGAAATACAAGCAGTTAAGAGGAGGCATGTTTGGTATTCTTGGACTTGCCTTTTGCATTACATAGGGTAGGAGTTATAAATCTAGTCAATTTTTTTGTTGAAATAGTTCTCCATGTGTTTTTAAAGTTAACAAACATGTGAATTTATGTCTCCCTTTCTCTGTAGCCTAGTCAGCAAATGTATTTTTATATGCATATATAGAATCCTACCTAGTATTACACGTACATTTTTGTGAGGTGGCTGACTTGGCAGATACAAATTGTGAGAAGATATCACTCCTCCTAAATGCTGTTGAAACTGAAAATTCAACCTATGGCTGAGCCTCCTATTTGAACAACATTATACATAAATCCATGTTCAGTAAAATTAATATTTTTGGATCTCTGGATGATATGTATTTCACGATAAATTTCCGTTGGCATACATAATGCTACATTGTAATGTCTCTCTGTGTATATATATATATATATATATATATATATATATATATATATATACTCTCAAGATTTTTCAAAATATGAAATATATGTGCCTTATTGTGCACTCCCCAAATTCATTCATATCATGAATGTGGATTTATAATCAACTTTTCAAAAGATAATTCTCAGAAATATTCATCAACCTGAATTACATATTGGTTGCCTAGTACTGAAATCTATCTTCAGTAAATGGTGCATACAAAACATAATATTTCGACATTGCAAGTTGGCCACGAATAGAGTGCATCACACCCAGTGTACCACGCCACATTGCAGGTGAATAACGAGTTAAAATGACAAAAGACTATCTTGTTAGGATCTTATAGAAAAATGAGTGTGCACCGAAACCTAAAAGAATGATTTCCACCAACGAGGTCCGGTAATTGAGTCTCAAACGTGAGCTGAATATGCAACCGGAGATCCGGGCTTACTGATCCGTGCGGCCCGCCCCGTGGCTACAGACGTCGGGGCACCACCGAGAAGCGACTAGCATCCAGGGAGAAACGTTGCTGGAGATTCTGTGGAATCCTGCCGGCTGACCCCCCACTGAGCCCCAGGCGGAGTTCGGGATCTCAGTCAGGGAAGGAAGCGCTACTGTTCTATCCCCCACAACGGAAACTCCACAAGGAAACCAACGGCAACCATCTTGGAGAGCTGAAGTAACCACCGCCACTCTCCGACAGATTGCAACAATAAAACAGTTGTGTGTTTTCCGCTCATCTCCCATACAGTAGGATATTTGCATAAAATCTTTCCTAAGCTTTCCAGGGGAGGGATTATCAGAGAGAGCCTGAATAAAGATGGGGGGGAAACTAGAGGCACCTGACCTTCTACTCCCCCTCCCATCAGTGGTGAAAACAAAATCTGTCTAGCCAGCGATGGGGAAGGGGCAAACGGAAAAAAAAAAAAAAAAAACAATAGAGTGCTGGGGTTCCCAATAGACACAATCCACACCCAAGAAACGGCAGGCCAGAGTACAGTTTGAGCTGCCGAGGCATTACTCAGGGGAAAACTGGTGTAGCAAGAGAAACCAAGACTAGCAGGAGAAACCAGGGGACTAGAGGCCAGGCCCGCGTGACTGGGCGCCTGGAGAACGCTCGCCCGCCGGCAACAGCCGGCCCGCTGCAGGTGCAACTGGACGGCTGGAGACCGCCTGCCCACCAGCGACCAATCACCTGCCATATGCCTGCCCTAATGGGTGGCTAGAGATCGCACAACCGCCGATGACAGCCCACCCGCTGACTGCATGACTGGACAGCTTGTGACCGCCTGCACACCCGCGACCAGGAGCTGAAAACAAACAGAGACAGTACAGTCCCACACCCCCATGCGAACACCCGGGCAAAGAGCCTGGGGCCCACCATAGCAGAGAGGTGACATCATTGGAGCTCGGCCGTCGGAATTCCTTCCAGTGGAATCCACTTTAGCATGCACAGTCTACCAACACAAAGGAGCTACAATAGAGATATATAAAACCAAAACAAATATATAGAAGAGAGCAGAAACACAGCAATCAAACAGAGCTGGAAAGTAATGTGAACTTCATGAAAAAACAAGGGAAAAAGGTGTACAAATAATGCTGGACAACTTAATTCTACAGGAGGACCTAGAATCATCAGAAACAGGGATAGGGAAAAAACTCAATGCATCCCTAACTCAGATGGAAAGAAATATTAGAGAAGACATGAGGCAGCAAGTCCAAGCAATAAAAGAATATTTTGAAAATGAATTAAACAAACAAATTCAAATGGCAAAGAAGGAGCTTTACCAAAAGACAGAGTTCTTAAAAAAATCAAACAGTAATCCTAGGAATGCAGAAAAATATAAACCACATTAAAAACTCAAACGAGAATATTGTAAATAGACTAGATTATGTAGAAGTCAGAAGATCAGATAATGAAGACAAAGTTTATCAACTTGAAAAGAATATAGTGAACACAGAAAAGATGCTTATATCCCATGAGCAATCTATTTAAGAGATATGGGATGTCATAAAAAAACAAATTTGAGAGTCATCAGGATAGAAGAAGGCATAGAGATTCAAACCAAAGGAATGGACAACATATTAAATGAAATAATTCTAGAAAACTTCCCAGAGATAAAAGATGGAATGGATTGCCAAATCCTTGAAGCCTACATGACCTCAAACATTCAAAACCATAATAGACCAACTCCAAGACATAGAATTATCAAGATAGCTAACATACAGAACAAGGAGAGAATATTAAAAGCTAAAAGAGAAATGAGGCAGATTACATTCTGGGGTAAACCAATTAGGTTAACGACTGAATTTTCATCACAAACTTTGAAAGCGAGTAGATCCTGGAACAATGTATTTCAAACGCTGAAAAATAATGGATTCCAACCAAGAGTACTGTATCCATCAAAATTAAGTTTGGGATTTGACAATGAAATTAGTGTCTTTCACGATAAACAAAAGCTAAAAGAATTTGCAGAAAGAACACCAGCACTGCAAAGCATTTGAGCAAAATACTAGAAGAAGAGGAATTGATAAATAGTGCCCCAAACTAACAGCAGGAGGTATCTCAGTAAAGGGGGAGAAAAATAACCAAAAAGTAAAAACTAGCCAAACTAAAAATAAATAAATAAACAAACATGAATGAAAGTAAAAATCATATTTCAATTGTAACCTTAAATGTTAATGGCATAAACTCACCAATCAAGAGACATAGGTTAGTAACCTGAATCAAAAAAACAAATCCTACAGTCTGCTGCCTTCAGGAGACTCATATGATAGGTAAAGACATACACAGGCTGAAAGTAAAAGGTTGGGATAAATCATACCACTCACATGGCCCTCGGAAGCAAGCAGGAGTAGCCATACTCATATCAAATAAAATCAATTTCAAACCTACGTTAATAAAAAGGGATAACGAAGGACACTATGTACTGTTAAAAGGAACCATCCACCAACAAGACATAACAATTATCAATTTGTATGCACCAAACAATTGAGCTGCAACGCTCATGAAACAAACTCTCCTCAAGTTCAAGAGTCAAATAGACTACAACACAATAACTACGGGTGACTTCAACACACTGATCTCGCCATTAGAAAGATCCTCTAGACAAAAACTGAATAAAGAAACTATGGAATTCAACAGCACAATAAATAACCTAGGCTTAACCAACATATATAGAATATATCAACCATCCTCAAGTGGATACACGTTCTTCTCAGCAACACAAGGATCCTACTCAAAGATAGTTCATATATTATGCCATAGGGCAACCCTTAGTAAATATAAAGGCTTGGAGATAATACCATGCACCATATCTGATCATATTGGAATGAAACTGGAAATAAATGATAAAAGAAGGAAGGAAAAATCCTACATCATATGGAAAAATGAACAATATTCTACTGAATGATCAATGGGTTACAGAAGACATAGAGGAGGATATAAAAAATTCTTATAGACAAATGACAATACAGACACAACATACTGGAATCTATGGGACACAATGAAAGCAGTTTTAAGAGGGAAATTCATTTCTTGGAGTTCTTTCCTCAAAAAAATAAAATAAAATAAAATAAATGAACTCACACTACACTTCAAAAACCTAGAAAAAGAAAAGAAAAACAACAGCAAATGTAGTAGAAGACAAGAAATAATTAAAATTAGAGCAGAAATCAACGAAATTGAAACAAAAAAAAAACATTGAAAAAATTGATAAAACTAAAGGTTGGTTCTTTGAAAACATAAATAAGATCGACAGGCCCTTAGCCATGCTAACAAAGAGAAGAAGAATGAGAACTCAAATTACTAACATACGGCATGAAAAAGGCATTATCATAACAGACACTACAGAAATACAGAAGATAATTAGAAAGTATTTTGAAACCCTATATTCAAATGAAATAGAAGATAGTGAAGATATCAATAAATTTCTTAAGTCATACGATGTGCCAAGATTGAGTCAGGAAGACACACACAATTTAAACAGACCAATAACAAAGGAAGAAATACAAGAAGCCATCAAAAGACTACGAACCAAAAAAAGCCCTGGAGCGGATGGGTATAGAGCGGAGCTCTACAAAACCTTAAAAGAAGAATTAATACCAATACTTTTCAAGCTATTTCAAGAAATAGAAAATGAAGGTGCTCTTTCAAATTCATTCTATGAGGCCAAAATCACCCTGATCCCGAAACCAGACAAAAACACTTCAAAGAAACAAAACTACAGACCAATATCTCTAATAAACTAGGATGCAAAAATTCTCAATAAAATCCTGGTGAATGTAATACAAAAGCATATCAAAAAATTGTGCACCATGATCAAGTAGGATTCATCCCAGGGATGCAAGGCTAGTTCAATATACGGAAATCCATAAATGCTATTCACCACATCAATAGACTTAAAGACAAGAACCATATGATCATCTTGATAGATGCAGAAAAAACATTCGACAAAGTTCAGCCTCCCTTTATGTTCAAAACACTAGAAAAACTAGGGATAACAGGAACTTACCTCAACATTGTAAAAGCTATATATGCTAAACCTCAGGCTAGCATCATCGTAAATGGAGACAAACTGAAGGCATTCCCTCTAAAATCTGGAACAAGACAGGGATGCCCTCTATCACCACTTCTATTCGATTTAGTTCTTGAAATACTAGCCAGAGCAATTAGACAGACAAAAGAAATTAAAGACATGAAAATAGGAAAAGAAGAACTTAAATTATCGCTATTTTCAGATGACATGATAATATATTTAACAGACTCAAAAGGGTCTACAAACAACTGCTAGAGTTAATAAATGAATTCAGCAAAGTGGCAAGATATAAAGTCAACACGCATTAATCAAAGGCATTCCTGTATATCAGCAGAAAAACTTCTGAAATTGAAATGAGGAAAACCACTCCATTCACTATATCCACAAAGAATATAAGATACTTGGGAATCATCCTAACGAAAGAGGTGAAAGATTTATATAATGAAAACTACAGAACCCTAAAGAGAGAGATAGAAAAAGATCTTAGAAGATGGAAAAATGTACTTTGTTCATGGATAGGCAGAATTAACATCATCAAAATGTTGATATTACCCAAAGTTCTCTACAGGTTTAAATCGGTGCCAATAAAAATCCCAACGGCATTTATTGTAGAAATGATAAAGCAATCATGAAATTCATATGGAAAAACAAAAGACCCTGAATACCAAAAGCAATTCTAAGCAGGAAGTGTGAATCTGGAGGTATAGCGATACAAGAGTTCAAACTGTACTACAAAGCAATAGTAATAAAAACATCGTGGTACTGGTACCAAAACAGGCAGCTGGACCAGTGGTATAGAATAGAGGACACAGAAACCAATCCACAAAATTACAACTTTCTTATATTTGATAAAGGGGCTAAAAACATGCAATGGAGGAAAGATAGCATCTTCAACAAATGGTGCTGGGAAAATTGGAAATCCATATGCAACAAAATGAAACTGAATCCCTTTCTCTCACCATGCAAAAAGTTAACTCAAAATGGATCCAGGAGCTAGATATCAAATCAGAGACACTGCGTCTAATAGAAGAAAAAGTTGGCTACGATCTACATACTGTGGGGTCGGGCTCCACATTCTTTAATAGGATGCCCATAGCCAAAGAGTTAATAACAAGAATAAACAAATGGGACTCACTTAAACTAATTTTTTTTTCTCAGCAAGAGAAACAATAAGAGAGGTAAATAGAGAGCCTACATCCTGGGAACAAATTTTTACCCCTCACACTTCAGATAGAGCCCTAATATCCAGAATATACAAAGAACTCAAAAAAATTAAACAATAAGATAACAAATAACCCAATCAACAAATGGGCCAAGGACCTGAACAGACACTTCACAGAGGAGGACATTCAATCAATGAACAAGTACATGAAAAAATGCTCACTATCTCTAGCAGTCAGAGAAATGCAAATCAAAACCACCCTATGATACCATCTCACTCCAGTAAGATCGGCAGCCATTATGAAGTCAAACAAAATAAGTGTTGGTGAGAATGTGGGGAAAAGGGTACACTTGTACACTGCTGGTGGGACTGCAAATTGGTGAGGCCAATTTGGAAAGTACTATGGTGATACCTGGGAAAGCTGGGAATGGATCCACCATTTGACCCAGCTATCACCCTTCTCGAACTATTTCCTGAGGATCTTAAAAGAGCGTACTGTAGAGATACTGCCACATCAATGATCATAGCTGCACAATTCACAATAGCTAGACTGTGGAACCAACCTAGATGCCCTTCAATAAATGAATGGATAAAAAAATGTGGCTTTTATACAAAATGGAGTATTACTCTTCATTAAAAAATGACAAAATCATTGAATTTGCATGGAAATGGATGGCATTAGAGCAGATTATGCTAGGCGAAGCTAGCCAATCCTTAAAAAAACAAATGCCAAATGTCTTCTTTGATATTAAAAGATCAACTAAGAACAGAACATCGAGGAAGAGCATGAGGAAAAGTTTATCATTAAACAAAGACGAGTTGGGGGAGAGAAAGGGAGAGAGAAGGGAAAGCATATGGAAATAGTAGGAGACCCTCAATGTTACACAAAATTACATATAAGAGGATTTGAGGGGAAATGGGGGGGAAACAATGGAGAGAATTGAACAACAGCAGATGAGGTAGAGAGGGAAGATGGGAGGCGAGGGGAGGGGGGATAGTGGGGGATAGGAAAGGTCGCAGAATACAACAGTCACTAATATGCTATTGTTCAAAAATGTGAATGTGTAACCAATGTGATTCTGAAATTCATATTTGTGGAAAAAATGGGAGTTCATAACCCATTTGAGTCAAATGTATCAAAGATGATATATCATGAGCTTTGTAATGTTTGGAACAACCAATAGAAATAAATAAATAAATAACGGTTTAAAATTGAGAGGGAAGAAATCAGCTAAAAATGGGTTGAGATGCATTCATTTTGCTAAGCAGAAACTTTGTTTCGTTTAGTTGTAACTATCACAAATTTATTTTACCAGGAAATTGGCTTTTGAAAATGCACATAAATTGAGATTAAAGGATAATTCACCTACCTTCATGAAAAATTCATAGCATTTTCTATATTTTTCATATTTCATTTTTTTTCGTGAATATTTTGTCATGGACCAGGTCTAGTCTTAGGCTATTCTTCCAGAATACTACCTCATCTGACAAATTCGTACAATGTGTTGGATTGTTGTTTTCACCTTTTATTTAATAGTTTCTAGTTGATAATGTGTATTTTCTTTATCTTTATTTGCACATATATACCCAACAATATCTTTGCATTTTATGTTTTACTGGGGAAGAGACTCATCAAAAGCTCTTTGTTATATGTATCAACAATCAGACATTTAGAGCACACAATTATTCTTAATTTTGCATGAAAATATCTTTGTACTATTTTCTTATACAGATTTAGAATTATTAATAATGTCCCTACTGTAATAAGTAATTATTTACAAGAAGAATTAAACAATTGACTTTATATCAATTATGAATATGAAAAGTACTAAAATAAGCATTTGGCAATTAATACACAATTGATAGAAATTGAAATCACAAGAAAGCCTTTAAAATGTCAGTGCATATGGTCCTTAAATAATAGGTTATTCAAAAAACTTTTTCTAATTCATAAGATTTAATATGCCGTATTATAGCTTAATGTGATATAAAACCTTAAATTATCAGTATTGATAAAAAGAATGATACCTGTTTATTTAAATATGTTTATTTGATTTTCACTGTAAGATGTTAATTCTGGAAGGCTTGAGAATTAAGAAAGTTTTGGTCTATATTATTTTTAACAGGCTAATCAAAGTACTTTTAAATGTATATGTATGTATATATATATAATATGTAATGCATATGCATGAATATAGATACATATGTATAAAAATTTATTTTAATATATCTATCAGGTGATTATAATTATTAAATTTTCTCAAGAAAAGAACAATGACTATAAAAAACAGTCTTAAATTTAAATTTTATAGCATACTACTGTTTGTAATGACATGAGAGAAAAACAGATATGAAAGGAAAACGAAAAAGCAAGAGAGAGAAGGGGGAAAATGAGGAAGAAAGTGAGTAAAGATGAGGGAGAGGCATGTTCGATGTAAAGATAAAAGTGGAGGGGCTGGGTTTGTGGTTCAGTGGTAACATGCTTTTCTAGCATGTGTGGGACACTGGGTTCTATTGTAAGCACCACATACAAATAAACAAAATGAAGGTCAATCACAACTGAAAAAATTAAAAATAAAAAAGTAGAAATATTACCAAAACTCCAAGCTTTTATGGATGTTAAATTAAAAAAATTATGTTACATAGCCTTATGTAATTTCTAGACTATCCAAAAGAGTCATTAAATGTTAGATTATTAGTGCGATAACTAAAAATCCATTGCTCTTTCCTCAACATTCTGTGGCATGCTAGTGGTAAAATAAATTCTATTATAACACCAAAAAAAAAATCTAATATTTCTATAGTAACTGACCCAGTTTAATATCAAGGCTAGTAGATTCCTATGGGACATGATGTGTATTTTGACATTCATTTTTATTCAACACTGGAACATTACTATTTCTTCAGTTTATGCACTTCATAGGATATATATTTCATCCACAAGTTCGCTAATTTATACGCATTTGTTTCACTTTCAGTCACTTCCTGCTTCAGAACACATGTATTTCTCTATGTTTCTTGACTGCTCTTTTCATGAGACTTCTTTCCAAACTCATTATTTTCGATTTCCATTATCACATTTGAAGCAAAACTCATACACCCGTCATGATAAACCAAACCCTAGTATTACCATTAGATGTACAACTAGCTGGAATGAATGATTGTATATCAATATAAGATTTCTTACTTAGTTTCAGATATCAATTAAATCCATTATTTAAAGTGGAACCAGTTATATTATTTATTCACAGTATGGTCTTTTCATGCATTATCTCTATATTCATAGACACAGGATACACCTCTTTGTACCCCCAATACTAATTTATACGTCTTCAAAATATTGCTCCCAGAAATGGTGGAAGAAATGCACATGTCACCTGATTTACATATACATTTTATCACAGTAATATTCTGGACACAAAACGCAAAGGTGACACTTATGATTTTACCAAACCTAAATGGAAAGTGAACATGGATTACTAAAAACTTCCATGTCCAGTTTGCCTAATGCTCTCAAATGTGAATCCTATTCTTGACTACATATTTGTTTCTTCCTAAGATTATATATTCAACCTCAAGCCCGTTGAAAATGTCTAATCTTATCACTCACTTTTTCATTTGCCTGATTTCCTAATGTCTCTATTGATATCTGCTTTCCTACATATTTTCCCCAGATTATCATTGTGACTGACTCTTCACATGTGCTCACATTTACATTCAATCTCTACCAGAAACCCTATTGCAAAAGAACTTTTGGTCCAAATCCTATACTCACTCTTAGTTCTAAACCTACAGACTATCTTTCTAATAATACCGACTATCCCTTCTTGACTAGAAGTTCTCTTTGACATTCCATCATTCAAGGTACAAAGTCCTATGCCATTGAACATTGATTTATCTGAGACATTTCTGCAGAACATAATTCAAAGCTAAGTATCCCAATCAAGGGCCCAATGCCCTTCTGGGCTTCAAATCTTACCTAGATTTCTGCTTTCATTCTTATATTTCACTTTTACATTCTTGTAAATATTACAGGTTCCCAATACCATTATTCATGCCGTGGAATGTTTCTTAACCCAAATTGAACTTTTATTAACCGTAACCATACACGCTTCCCTGAATCAAACTTTACAGAAGAGCAGGGACAGAGTTGCTTTTACAATACAGGAATGTAGGGGTTCTTAAACCTGCTGAGATCCTCAAAGGTCCATGCAGAAATGATCCCTGGAGAAGACGTAGGCAGCTATGAAGGAGTTGAGAGAGCAAAAGTCATCTTGCATGGCAAACCCCCTTGTCAGGATGAAGGGATGTGTCTGAATCAGTCTCTCTATCTAAATGTAGAGAAGATGGACTAAACCAGTCCTGTGTGGGGAGATGTTCCCAGGCGCCTATGTTTGTTATACCATTCTATCTTGTGAACTTGTCACCGAAAGTAGGGGCAGCCTCTATCTCATGGGACCCTTGGAAGCAAATGTTAAAACAAAGTGATTGCCAAGGTAGTGACCTCATACATTTCCTGAAGAAAGTGACCTACCTCACTTCCTTGGTGATGTAACTCTCTGAACTTGGGATCCAAGATGCCAGGCTGCCAGAGCCAGTCCCAGTCCCAATCCCAGTGGGCTCACTTGTTTGGATGTACCAAGGACAGAGTCAGTATTTCTTGGTATCTACTAATGTGAGGATTGCCAAATGCCAGGACAGATCTGAAGAGGGGCCTTTCCTGAGAAAGCAGGTAGTGGCTCACCGCTGGCTCCTGAGAACTTCACAGAGTTTGCAAAGGAGACAGATCTGAGACAGGACAGGACATTTCATTGGAACATTATACGGCCCAACAGACAGAGGACACTCCAGATAGTCAGAGACCTACTTGCAGGAAGGAGATGCCTTTGTGAGTGTGAGTGTCAGTTTGTGGTTTTGTCTCATGTTCTGAGAATAGGTAGGAAAGACAGTTTGTTTGGTTTGGAATGGACTGTTTCTAGTAAGTCTTTTGACAAGGTGAGTGATTCTATGCCTGTGTATCCCACTGTGTCCGTGGTTGTAGACATTAGAAAAGAGAATGCATCAATGGATATGTCTTGTCTTGTAGAAAGCTTCCCAGCATTCATCCTGCCCAATTTATGAATGAACTGCAGCTTGCCTTATGGAGGGACAACACCTACTATCTTCCTAAGTTCCTGTTTTCTTCCTGAATTCTGGCAACTCTGCAGAATAGGCTCATGGTTTTGTGTCCAAGATATGTACCACCTCCAAGCTCTGTTACATGGCCATGTACTGGATAGCGGTAAGGAATGGCGAGCATCTCAGAAAACTCAGATATCAGTGTGACCAGGAAATTCTCAGTGGAGAAACCCTGCTTTGGGCCATTCTCTTACCTATGTTTCTGTTGCCCTGAATGTCAGGAAGGTCTTTGCCTCAGGCCACCCCTTTGTGAAGCCTGAAGAAAACAGTTTTCAAATGAAAATGAATGGTCATCACCTGTGGCTCTTTGCTTAGTTTCTTTGGAAATGGATGTGTCTTAATCAGCCTCTTGGACCTGTGTGAGGTTGTGGCTTAGATTCTCAGCACCTGATGGATCTAAAGAAAGATCCCATGTGTGCATCCAAACCAAAATGGCAAAAAGATCAGTTATGGTGGATGAAGTGTCTTGCCTTCCTTTGTTATGTTCCTGACCTACATCAAGTGAGAATAGGGATCATTTGGTTCAAATGAAATCTTCAAAGCCCTAAAGAAGTGCTTGGGTTTTCTCATTATTCCAAATCACATAAAGAATCTATACCTGACAGTCAGTAGGCTTCAAAATGGAGAAGCAGAGCAGTATTAACTGCAGTCCTATTTTATCACTCCTGGTTCAAATGCAGGGTGTCCAGGCCCCCATGACTTTAGGCAAATGAGGGGTAAGAGAGCTTATTTTGGACACTAACACATACCCCACTAGACTCTGACTACTAATCCTAACATGATGGAGAATAATAACCAAAACAGAATAGAAATACAAGCAGTTCAGAGGAGTCATGTTGTATTATTGGACTTGCCTTTTGCATTATATAGGCTAGGAATTATAAATCTACTCAATTTTTAATTAAAACAGTTCTCCATGTGTTTTTAAAGTTAACAAATATGTGAATTCCTCTCTCCCTTTCTCTGTGGCCTATTCAGCACATGTGTTTTTATATGCACATATAGAATCCTACCTGGTATCACATGTATATACTTGAGAGGTTGCTGACTTGGCAGATGCAAATTGTGAGAAGAGATCACTCCTCTTAATGCTGTTGGAACTGAAAATTCAAACTATTGGTGACCTTTCTAGCTGAACAAAATTATATATAAATCCATGTTCAGTAAAAAGTATATTTTGGGATGTGTGGATTATATATATTTCGTAATAAATTTCGATTGGCATATATATTGCTACTTTTTAATGTCTGTGTGAGTGTGTGTGTGTGTATATATATATAGGCATATGTATATATATGTATCTATATATATCTATATATCTATATATCTATATATATCTATATCTATATCTATATCTATATCTATCTATCTATCTATCTATCTATCTATATATATATATATATATATATATATATATATATATACACACTCTCCAGATTTTTGAAAATATGAAATATATGTGTCTTATTATACACTCCCAAAATTTATTCATGTTCATGTATGTGGATTTATTATCAACTTTTCACAAGATTATTCTCAGAAATATTCATCCACCTGAAATACATATTTGTTTCCTAGTACTGAAAACTAACTTCAGTGAATGATGCATACAAATCCTAATATTTCTACAGTTACTCACCAAGTTTAACATCAATGCAAGTAGATTCCTATGGGACATGATATGTATTTTGACGTTCATTTGTATTCAACACTGGTACATTACTATTTCTTCAGTTTATGCACATCATGGGATATATATTTCATCCACAAGTTCGCTAATTTATATCAATTTGTTTCACTTTCAATTACTTCCTGCTTCAGAACACACGTATTCCTCCATGTTTCTTGACTAGTCTCTTCATGAGACTTCTTTACAAACACATTATTTTCGATTTCCATAATTACTTTTGAAGCAAAACTCACACACCCTTAATGACAAACCATAACCCTCATATTACCATTAGATGTATAACTGATAGGAATGAATGACTGTGTATCAATATAAGAGTTCTTGTAAATTTTAAGATATCAATTTAATCCATTATTTAAAGTGGAATCAGTTATATTATTTATTCACAGTATCATCAATTCATGCATTATCTCTATATTCATACACACAGGGTACACCTCTTTGTACCCGCAATACTAATTTATACATCTTCAAAATATTGCTCCCTGAAATGGTGGAAAAAATACTTATGTCACCTGATCTACCTATACATTTTATCACAGTACTATTTTGGATACAAAATGCAAAGATCACACATATGTTTGTACAAAAGCCTAAATTGAATGGGAGCATGGATTACTAAAAACATTGATGTCTAGGTTGCCTAATTCTCTCAAATGTCCATCCTATTGGTGACTACATATTTGTTTCTTCGAAGATTATATAGTCAACATCAACCCTGTTAAAATGTCTAATCCTATCACTCACTTTATACTTTGCCTGATTTCCTACTGTCTCTATTGATGTTTCCTTTCCTACATATTTTCCCCAGTTTACCTATGTGACTGACTCTTCACATGTGCTGACATTGACCTTCATTCTATTACCGAAACCCTATTGATAAAGAACTTTTGGTCCATATCCTGTACTCACACTTCTTGCAAAACCTACCGACTATCTTCCTAATCCTATGGACTATCCCTGTTTGAGTGGATGTTCTTTTCTACAATCTATCATCCAAGGTACAAGGTCCTATGTCATTGATAATCAATTTATCTGAGACATCACTGCAGAACGTAATTCAAAGCTAAGTATCCAAATCAAAGGCCCAATGCCAATATGGACTTTAAATCTTACTACATTTCTGTTTTCATACATATTTTTCAACTCTATGTTCTTATATATATCACAGATTCCCAATACCATTATTCATCCAGCAAAATGATTCCTAACCCAAAACAAACATGTAATTAACCCTAACCATAAACTGTTCCCTCAATCTACATTTACAAAAGAGCAGGGACAGAGTTGGTCTTACAATACAGGAAAGTAGGGGATTGTCCACCTGCTGAGAACCTCAAAGGTCCATGCAGAATTGATCCCTGGAGAAGATGTAGGCAGGTATGAAGGTCCTGAGAGATCAAAAGTCATCTTCCATGCCAAACAACCTGGTCAGGATGAAGGCTTTTGTCTGAATCAGCCTCTCTCTTCTTAATCTAGAGAAGATGGACCAAATGAGGCCTGTGTGGAGAGCTGTTCCCAGGTGCCTATGGTTGATATACCATTCTAACTTGTGAAAGTGTCACAGAAATACGGTCAGCCTACATGTCATGGGACACTTGGATGCATGTGTTAGGACAAACTGGTTGCCAAGGCAGTAACCTCATTCAGTTCCTGAAAGAAGTTACCTCACCTCACTTTTTTGTTCATGGCACTTTCTGAACTTGGGATCCAGGAAGCCAGGCACCTAGAGCCTGTCTCAGTCCCAGACCCAGTGGTCTCACTTGTTTGATATAACAAGGACAGAGTCAGTCTTTCTTGGTATCTACTGATGTGAGAATGGACAAATGACAGGAAAGCTCTTAAGAGGGGCCTTTCCTGAGAAAGAAGGCAGTGGCTAACTGCTGGCTCCTGACAACTTCACAGAATTGGCCATGGACACCAGATGTGAGATAGGTGAGGCCATTTCAGGGGAACATAGTATGGCCTATCAGTCAGAGGACACTCCGGATAGTTACAAACCTACTTGGAGGAAGGAGGTGCTTATCTGGCTGGGGGTGTGGGTTTGTGGTTTTTTTCTCATGCTCTGAGAATATGTCTGAAAGGCGGTTTGTTTGGTTTGGAGTAAAGTGTTTCCAGAAAGTCGTATGAAAAGGCGAGTGTTTCTATGTCTGTGTATCTCACTGTGTCAGTGGTTGTAGACATTAGCAAAGAGAATGCATCAATGGATGAGTCTTGTCTAGTAGAAAGCTTCCCAGCATTCATCCTTCCCAATTTATGAATGGACTGCGGCTTGCCTTATGGACCGGCAACACCTGCTATCTTCCTAAGTTACTGTTTGCTTCCTGAATTCTGGCCACTCTCCAGAATAGGCTCATGGTTTTGTGTCCAAGATATGTACCACCTCCAAGCTCTGTGACACGGCCATGTGTTGGTTAAATGAAGGGCATGGCGAGCATCTCAGAAAACTCAGATATCAGTGTGACCAGTAAAGACTCAGTGGAGAAACCATGCTTTGGGCCTTTTCCTTACCTAATGTTCTGTTGCCCTGAATGTCAGGAAAGTCTTTGCCTCAGGCCACCCTTTTTGAAGCCTGAAGAAAAGTTTTCAACTGCAAATGAAGGGGCATCAACTGTGGCTCTTTGCTTAATTGCTTTGGAAAGGGATATGTCTTAATCAGCCTCTTGGCCTTGTGTAATTCTGTGGCTTAGATTCTCTGCACCTGATGGATCTAAAGAGAGATCCCATGTATGCATCCAAAAGCAAAATGTCCAAAAGAGCAATCATTGTGGATGAAGTCTCTCTCCTTCCGTGGTAAGGTTCCTGACCTCCATTAAGTGAGAATAGGCCTCCTTTGGGTCAAATAAGTTCTTCAAAGCCCTGCAGATTCTAGCCCATAGGTGATTGGGTTTTCTCATGACTCCAATTCACATGAGGAATCTAAATCCCACCATCAGTAGGCCTCAAATTTAAGAAGCAGAGCAAAATAAACGGCAGGCCTATTTGATGACTCTTAGTTCACAGGAAGGGTGTCCAGGCCACCCTGACTTTAGGCAAATGAGGGGCAAGGAAGCTTATTTTGGACACTGTCTTGGGCTGCACCCCTCACGGAAACCTCCAGCCAGAGGTTTTGATGAGTGTCTGTATGGAAGAAAATGAGGGCCATGTGGGAGTGTTTTGGTTTTAATTGTAGTCATTTTTGTGGCGGTTAGTAGAGATTACATGGTCCACCTTGGCTTGAACTTTGGTGGGATTCTGCATAAAGACTGAGTTCTCGTACTGAACTCAGAGAAGTATTGCCATGAATAGTGTTGGAATTTTAGGAGGCCACGCATGAGAGTCGCCCTTGGAAACTGAGATCTAGGCCCAGGGTAATTATTCACAGAACACTGGAAATCTCAGCCAGGATATCACATGATTTTGTTTGAAAAACTTGGCAACCATTGTTGAGAGTCAAAACACACATGGACCTCACATTGTAGACCTCAATGTTCCTGGATTCATGTGACCTTTTGGCCACTCTTTGGGAAGTCTTTCCTGTGAGAGATCTCCAGATATTTCATTGAAATGAGCTTCCTCACCATTTAATAGTTCCAGAATGCCTCCAACTTCATCCTTGAAAAATGGCTAGGTCAATATATCATGAAATTTTTAAAATTCCCATGACAAGTTGGCACTGGAGATTCTTTGGATATCCTGTGGCAGATCATAAGAATAACAGTCAGTGCCTTGATTGACTGGTTTTCATAAAAATTGTGCAGAACAGTGATGCCAGGAAGCTGGAGCCTGCTGAGGAGTGGGCCTAGAGCATTGGTGGGCAGGTGTGTGATAAAACATCTGCGGTGTGTTCATGTGGATCTGCCTTTGGCTTCCAAATGGCTTGTGACTGATGTGGTGCAGCCAGCAGTCCCTTCAATGTAAAGGCATCTTGTTATATGCAGAGGTTTTAGGGAAATATTTAGAATCAGGTTGCTATGGTCAAGGGGGCAACTATGTGGGATATAAGCCTGTTAGGTGCATTCTCCTGCAGACCCTGACCCACCACACGTGGTAGAACCCCCTCACGCACAGAGTAACAGTTGAATTCTTTGTATTTCTTGAAGCAAATACCAAAATCCCAGTGAAGCAGCAAGAAACACCACGAAAAGTGGAGAATGACCAAATAGCTTCACAGGCCCATGTGGATACACTTAGCCCCTCGTGTCCACAGTTTACCTACAAAGAGAGTATTCAGCACTGCTGACTCATGTTCAGGGAAAATAAGAAACCATGTCCTCCAGGTCACATAGATGAAGACGCTGATTTGATGGTCTCACTACAAACGAAGCTGAAGCTCCCGACAACAACATATATTTCAAGTGCCCACCCTCAGAGGCAGTTTCTCAAGAAGTCTTTACGCCAGCAGAGCTCCATGTTTTTGGAATGATTACACTGTCCCTTACTTTTGGAATCTCCTCTACCTCCTCCAAGGTTGTGAACTCCTGAGAATATTCCATTCCAGATATTTATTCACAGATTTTCTAACTCTTCTCTTCTAATTGTGTCTTACTCTGCGCGATTGTAATGTCAAGGCATTGTTCTGGATGAGAGTGGGAAGATTTTTGTGTACCACATATTTACATACACTTTGGATTCATTTTCCAATTTTCCTTTCAAAATACTGAATACCTCACACTAACACTTACCCTACTAGACTCTGACAACTAATCCTAATAAGATGGAGAAAAATAAACCAAAAAAAATAGAAATACAAGCAGTTCAGAGAAGGCATGGTGTATAGTGGAATTGCCTTTTGCATTATTTAGGGTAGGAGTTATAAATCTAGTCAATTATTTGTTAAAATATTTCTCCATGTGTTTTAAAGTTAACAAATATGTGAATTCCTGTTTCCCTGTCTCTGTAGTCTATTCAGCACATGTATTTTTACATGCAATTATAGAATCTTACCTGATACCACACGTACATTTTTGTGAAGTGGCTGACTTGGCAGATACAAATTTTAAGAGATCACTCCTCCTAAACGCTTTAGAACTGAAAATTCAACCTATGCGTGAGCTTCCTAGTTGAACAACATTATACATAAATCCATGTTAAATAAAATAAATATTTTTGGATCTCTGGATGATATAAATTTCATGGTGAATTTCATATAGCATATATTATGCTATTTTTAATGTCTGTGTGTGTTTGTGTGTGTGTATATATATATATATATATATATATATATATATATATATATATATTCTCCAGATTTTTCAAAATATGAAATATGTGTCTTATTATACACTCCCTTAACTCATTTATATTCAAGTATGTGGATTTATAATCAAATTTTCTCAAGAGTTTTCTCAAAATATTCATTCTCCTGATATACATATTTGTTTCTTAGTACTGAAAACTAACTTTAGTGAATGGTGCATACAAATCCTAATATTTCTACAGTAACTGACCTAGTTTAACATCAACGCAAGTAGATTCCTATGGGACATGATGTGTATTTGGATGTTCATTTTATTCAACACTGGTACATTACTATTTCTTCAATTTATTCACATCATGGGATATATATTTCATCCACAAGTTCGCAAGTTTATAGGCATTTGTTTCACTTTCAATCATTTTCTTCTTCACATCACATGTATTCCTCCATGTTTCTTGACTGGTCTTTTTATGAGACTTCTTTCCAAACACATTAATTTAGATTTCTATGATCACTTTTGAAGCAATACTCACACACCTTTCATGATAATCATAACCCTAATATTACATATAGATGTATTACTGGTTGGAATGAATGATATTATATCAATACAAGATTTCTTATAATATTTCATATATTAATTCAATCCATTATTTAAAGTGGGAACAGTTAAATTATTTATTCAAAATGTGGTCTATTCATGCATTATGTCTATATTCATGGACACAGGGTACACCTCTTTTACCCCCAATAGTAATTTATAGGTCTTGAAAACATTACTTCCAGAAATGCTTGAAGAAATGCTCATGTCATATGATCCACATATACATTCTATGACAGTAATATTCTGGACAAAAAATGCAAAGGTCACACTTATAATTGTACCAAAGCCTAAAATGAAAGTGAACATGGATTACTAAAAGCATCCATGTCCAGGTTTCCTAATGCTCTCAAATGTCAATCCTAATGGTCACTGCATATTTGTTTCTTCTTAAGATTATATATTCAAACTCAACAGTGTACAAAATGTCTAATCCTATCACTCACTTTATACTTTGCCTGATTTTGTAAAGTCTCTATTATTATCTGCTTTTCTACATATTTTTCAAAGTTCATCATTGTGACTGAATTTTCATATGTGCTGACATTTACATTCACTCTCTAACTGAAAGCCTATTGCTAAAGAAATTCCCGTCCAAATCCTGTACTCACTCTTCTTCCTAAACCTACCGACTATCTACCTAATCGTACCGACTATCCCTTTTTGACTGAATGTTCTCTTCCTCATTCAATCATCCAATGTACAAGGTCGTATGCCATTGTAAATGGATTTATCTGAGACATCTGTGCAGAACCTAATTCAACACTACGTATCCCAATCAAGGGCCTAATGCCCTTCTGGGCTTCAAATCCTAGATTTCTGTTTTCATACATATATTTTACCAATATAATTTAATAAATATCGCATGTTCCCAATACCATTATTCATCGCGCAGAATGATTCCTAACCGAAATCGAACCTGTTATTACCCTAACCATCATCGCCTGGAGGTCATTCCTCAAAAAAAGGAAAAACCAACAAATAAATGAGCTCACACTTCATCTCAAAGCCCTAGAAAAGGATGAACAAAACAACAGCAAATGCAGCAGAAGGCAAGAAATAATTAAAATCAGAGTGGAAATCAACAAAATTGAAACAAAAGAAACTATTGAAAAAATCAACAAAACTAAAAGTTGGTTCTTTGAAAAAATAAACAAGATTGACAGACCCTTAGCCATGCTAACGAAGAGGAGAGAGAACTCAAATTACTAACATACAGGATGAAAAAGGCAATATCACAACAGATGCTACAGAAATTCAGAAGACAATTAGAAATTATTTTGAAAACCTATATTCCAATAAAATAGAAGATAGTGAAGACATCGATAAATTTCTTAAGACATATGATTTGCCCAGACTGATTCAGGAGGATACACACAATTTGAACAGACCAATACCAATGGATGAAATTGAAGAAGCAATCAAGAGACTACCCACCAAGAAAAGCCCGGGACCGGATGGGTATACAGCGGAGTTTTACAAAACTTTTAAAGAAGAATTAATACCAATACTTTTCAAGTTATTTCAGAAAATAGAAAAAGAGGGAGCTCTTCCAAATTCATTCTATGAGGCCAACATCACGTTGATTCAGAAACCAGACAAAGACACATCAAAGAAAGAAACCTTCAGAACAATGACCCTGATGAACCTAGATGCAAAAATCCTCAATAAAATTCTGGCAAATCGGATACAAAGGCACATCAAAAAAATTGTGCTCCATGATCAAGTAGGATTCATCCCTGGGATGCAAGGATGGTTCAATATACGGAAATCAATAAATGTTATTCACCACATCAATAGACTTAAAGATAAGAACCATATGATCATCTCGATGGATGCAGAAAAAGCATTTGACAAGTACAGCATCCCTTGATGTTCGAAACATTAGAAAAACTAGGGATAACAGGAAATTACCTTGACATTGTAAAAGCTATCTATGCTAAGTCTCAGGCTAGCATCATTCTGAATGGTGAAAAATTGAAGGCATTCCCTCTAAAATCTGGAACAAGACAGGGATGCCCTCTATCACCACCTCTATTCAATATAGTTCTCGAAACACTGGCCAGAGCAATTAGACAGACGAAAGAAATTAAAGGCATAAAAATTGGAAAAGAAGAACTTAAATTATCATTATTTGCGGATGACATGATTTTATACATAGAAGACCTAAAAGGGTCTACAAAAAACCTACTAGAACTAATAAATGAATTCAGCAAAGTAGCAGGATATAAAATCAACACGCATAAATCAAAGGCATTCTTGTATATCAGCAACAAAACTTCTGAAATGGAAATGAGGAAAACCACTCCATTCACAATATCCTCAAAAAAAAATAAAATACTTGGGAATCAACCTAACAAAAGAAGTGAAAGATTTATACAATGAAAACTACAGAACCCTAAAGAGAGAAGTAGAAGAAGATCTTAGAAGATGGAAAAATATACCCTGTTCATGGATAGGCAGAACTAACATCATCAAAATGGCGATATTACCAAAAGTTCTATATAGGTTTAATGCAATGCCAATCAAAATCCCAAAGGCATTGCTTGTAGAAATAGATAAAGCAATCATGGAATTCATATGGAAAAATAAAAGACCCAGAATAGCAAAAGCAATTCTAAGCAGAAAGTGCGAATCAGGCGGTATAGCGATACCGGATTTCAAACTATATTACAGAGCAATAGTAACAAAGACAGCATGGTACTGGTACCAAAACAGTCGGGTGGACCAATGGTACAGAATAGAGGACACAGAGAACAATCCACAAAGTTACAACTATCTTATATTTGATAAAGGGGCTAAAAGCATGCAATGGAGGAAGGATAGAATCTTCAACAAATGGTGTTGGGAAAACTGGAAATCCATATGCAACAAAATGAAACTGAACCCCCTCCTCTCACCATGCACAAAAGTTAACTCAAAATAGATCAAAGACCTTGATATCAAATCAGAGACTCTGCGTCTGATAGAAGAAAAAGTTGGCTACGATCTACATATAGTGGGGTCGGGCTCCAAATTCCTTAATAGGACACCCATAGCACAGGAGTTGATAGCAAGAATCAACAAATGGGACTTACTTAAACTAAAAAGTTTTTTCACAGCAAAAGAAACAATAAGAGAAGTAAATAGGGAGCCTACATCATGGGAACAAATATTTACTCCTCACACGTCAGATAGAGCCCTAATATCCAGAATATACAAAGAACTTAAAAAATTAGACAATAAGATAACAAATAACCCAATCAACAAATGGGACAAGGACCTGAACAGAAACTTCTCCGAGGAGGACATACAATCAATCAACAAGTACATGAAAAAATGCTCATCATCTCTAGCAGTCAGAGAAATGCAAATCAAAACCACCCTAAGATACCATCTCACTCCAGTAAGATTGGCAGCCATTATGAAGTCAAACAACAACAAGTGCTGGCGAGGATGTGGGGAAAAGGGTTCTCTTGTACATTGCTGGTGGGGCTGCAAATTGGTGCGGCCAATTTGGAAAGCAGTATGGAGATTCCTGGGAAAGCTGGGAATGGAACCACCATTTGACCCAGCTATTGCCCTTCTCGGACTATTCCCTGAAGACCTTAAAAGAGCGTATTACAGGGATACTGCCACATCGATGTTCATAGCAGCACAATTGACAATAGCTAGATTGTGGAACCAACCCAGATGCCCTTCAATGGATGAATGGATTAAAAAATGTGGCATCTATACACCATGGAGTATTACGCAGCACTAAAAAATGACAAAATCTTGGAATTTGCAGGGAAATGGATGGCACTAGAGCAGATTATGCTTAGTGAAGGTAGCCAATCCCTAAAAATCAAATACCAAATGTCTTCTTTGATATAATGAGAGCAACTAAGAATAAAGCAGGGAGGAAGAGCAGGAAGAAATGATTAACATTAAACAGAGACATGAGGTGGGAGGGAAAGGGAGAGAAAAGGGGAATTCCATGGAAACGGAGGGAGATCCTCATTGTTATACTAAATTACATATAAGAGGTTGTAAGTGGAATGGGAAAACAAACAAGGTGAGAAATGAATTACAGTAGAAGGGGTAGAGAGAGAAGATGGGAGGGGAGGGGAGGGGGGATAGTAGAGGATAGAAAAGGTAGCAGAATACAACAGTTACTAGTATGGTATGATGTAAAAATTTGGATGTGTAACCCATGTGATTCTGCAATCTGTACTTGGATAAAAAAGGGAGTTCAAAACTCACTTGAAGCTAATGTATGCTAATGTATGAAATATGATATGTCAAGAGCTTTGTAGGGTTTTGAACAACCAATAAATAAAAAAGAAATTTCCGTCCAAATCCTGTACTCACTCTTCTTCCTAATCCTACCGACTATCTACCTAATCGTACCGACTATCCCTTTTTGACTGGATGTTCTCTTCCTCATTCAATCATCCAATGTACAAGGTCCTATGCCATTGTAAATGGATTTATCTGAGACAACTGTGCAGAACCTAATTCAACACTACGTATCCCAATCAAGGGCCCAATGCCCTTCTGGGCTTCAAATCCTAGATTTCTGTTTTCATACATATATTTTACCAATATAATTTAATAAATATCGCAGGTTCCCAATACCATTATTCATTGCGCAGAATGATTCCTAACCCAAATCGAACCTGTTATTACACTAACCATACACTGTTCCCTCAATCTAACTTTACAGAAGAGCAGGGACAGAGTTGGTCTTACAATACAGGAGTGTAGGGAACCTTCCACCTGCTGAGAACCTCGAAGGTCCATGCAGAAATGATCCATGGAGAAGATGTAGGCAGCTATGAAGGACCTGAGGGAGGAAAAGTCAACTTCCATGGTAAACAACCTGGTCAGGATGAAGGGATGTCTCTGAATCAGCCTCTTTCATCTTAATGTAGAGAAGATGGACCAAACCAGGCCTGTGTGGAGAGCTGTTCCCGGTTGCCTATGGTTGATATACCATTCTAACTTGTGAAAATGTCAGAGCGAGTAGGTGCATCCTGCATATCATGGGACCCTTAGAAGCAACTTTTAGGAAAAAGTTGTTGCCAAGGCAGTGACCTCATTTAGTTCCTGAAGGAAGTGACCTCACCTCACTTCCTTGGTGATGGAACTCTCTGAACTTGGGATACAGGAAGTCAGGCACCCAGAGCCAGTCCCAGTTCATGTGCCAGTGGTCAAACTTGTTTGGATTTTCCAAGGACAGAGACAGTCTTTCTTGGTACCTACTGATGTGAGGATGGCCTAATGCCAGGAAGGTCTGAGGAGGGGCCTTTCCTGAGAAAGAAGGTAGTGGCTCACCGCTGGCTCCTAACAGCTTCACAGAGTTGGACACGGAGACCAGATCTGAGAGAGAACAGCCCATTATCGGGGAATATATTATGGCCCACCAGTCAAAGGACACTCCATATTTTCACAGACCTACATGGGGGTCTGTGTGGGTGTGGGTGTGGGTGTGGGTTTGTGGTTTTGTCTCATGTTCTGAGAATAGGTAGGAAAGTCGTTTTGTTTGGTTTGGTGTGAATTGTTTCTAGTAAGTCTTTTGACAAGGCGAGTGTTTCTATGTCTGTGTATCCCACTGTGTCCGTGGTTGTAGACATTAGAAAAGAGAGCGCATCAATACATATGTCCTATCTAGTAGAAATCTTACCAGCGTTCATCCTGTCCTATTTATGAATGGTCTACGGCTTGCCATATGGATCGGCCACTCCTAATATCTTCCTAAGATCCTATTTTCTTTCTGAATTTTGGCCAAACTCCAGAATAGGCTCATGGTTTTGTGTCCAAGATATGTACCACCTTTAAGCTCTGTGACATGGCCATGTACTGGATAGCTGAAGGCAATGGTGAGCATCTCAGAAAACTCAGATATCAGTGTGATCAGGAAAGTCTCAGTGGAGAAACCCTGCTTTGGGCCTTTTGCTTACCTATTGTACTATTGCCCTTAATGTCAGGAAAGTCTTTGCCTCAGGCCACCCCTTTGTGAAGACTGAAGAGTTTTCAAATGGAAATGAATGGGCATCACCTTTGGCTCTTTGCTTAATTGCTTTGGAAAGGGATGTGTCTGAATCAGCTTCTTGGCCCTGTGTGAGGTTGTGGCTTAGATTCTCAGCACCTAATGGATCTAAAAAAATCCCATGTGTGCATCCAAAACCAAAATACCCATAAGAGCAGTCATTGTGGATGAAGTCTCTTACCTTCCTCTGTAAAGTTCCTGACCTCCATCTTTGAGAATAGGGATCCTTTGGGTCAAATGAGTTCTTCAAATCACTACAGAGGCTAGGCCATAGGTGCTTGGGTTTTCTCATGACCCCAATTAACATAAGGAATCTAAACCCCACAGTAATTAGGCCACAAAATGGAGAATCAGAGCAGTATTAAGGGCAGGCCTCTTTCATCACTTCTGGTTCACATGAAGGGTCTCCCTGCCACACTGACTTTAAGCAAATGGGGGAAAGGGACCTTATTTTGGATACTGTCTTTGGCTTTGGCCCTCATGGAAACCTACAGCCTGAGGTTATGATTAGTGTCTATATGGAAGAAGATGAGGGCCATGTGGGAGTGTTTTGGTTTTAATTGTGGTCATTTTTGTGGCCGTTGGAAGAGATGACTGGGTCCACCTGGGCTTGAACACTGGTGTGATTCCCCTTAGAAACTGAGTTATGGAACTGACCTCAAAGAAGTATTGCCATGTATTGTGTTGGGATTTTAGGAGGCCACGCATGAGAGTCGCCCTTGGAAACTGAGATCAAGGCCCAGGGTGGCTTTCCACAGAGCACTGGGAATCTCAGGAAAGATATCACATGATTTTATTTTTAAAGAATTGGCAGCCATAGTTGCAAGTCAAAGCACAAAAGGATCACACATTGTAGACCTCAAATGCCTGGCTTAATGTGACCTTTTAGCCTGTCGTTGGGAATCATTGCCTGTTAGAATTCTCCAGAGATTTCATTGAAATAAGCTTCCTCTCCATTTCATGGTTCCTGAATGAATTAAACACCACAGTGCCTCAAACTTCATCCTTGAAAAAAGGCTAGATAAATACCATTAAATTTTTGAAATTCCCATGAACAGGTGTCAGTGGAGAACCTTTGGATGTCTTATAGATGATCATGAGTGTACCAGACAATGCCTTGATTGACTGGGTTTCATGAAAATCATGTAGAACAGAGATGCCAGTAATTTGGAGCCCGATGAGTAGTCGGCCTAGAGCAGTGGAGTGTAGGTGTTTGTTAAAACATCTGTGATGGGGTCATGTGGATCTGCCATTGGCTTCCAAATGGTTTGTGACTGACATGGTGCAGCCCCCATACCCTTGTATGTAAAGGCATCTTGTTATACGGAGAGGTTTCAGGGCAATGTTTAGAATCAGATTGCTATTGTCAAGGGGGCAAGCTATGTGGGATAGAAGCCTGGTTGGTGCACTCTCCTGCAGACCCTTAACCAACACACATAACAGAACTCCCTCCAGCACTCTGTCCTAGTTGACCTCTTCGTATTTCGTGAAGCAAATACTAAACTCCCAATGCAGCTGCAAGAAACACCATGAAAAGTAGAGAAAGACCAAATGGCTTCAAAGTCCACACTGGGAGACACTTTGCCCCCAAATGGCAACAAATTACCTACAAAGAGAGAATTCAGCCCTGCTGCCTCATGTTTATTGGAAAATAAGAAACCATGTGCTCCAGGTCACACAGATGCAGACCCAGATTTGATGGTCTCACTACAAAGGAAGTTAAAACTCCTGACAACAACATATATTTCAAGTGCCCAACCTCAGAGGCAGTTTCTCAAGAAGTCTTTAGGCCAACAGAGCTCCATATTTGTGGAGTTTTTACCATGTACCTTACTTTTCGAAACACCTCTACCACCTCCAAGGTTGTTAACTACTGAGAATTTTCCATTCCAGATGTGTATTCACAGATTTTCTAACTCTTCTTCTCTTATTGTGTCTTACTTGGGGTGAAGGTAATGTCAAGGCATTGTTCTGAATGAGAGTGGGAAGACTTTTGGGTAGCACATATTTGCATAAACATTGGATTCATTTTCCAATTTTCTATTCGAAATACTGAATCCCTGACTGTCAGAGGTAGAAGGAATTCTATTCTACTTCAAAGAATAGCCTGACACTTACAAGAAACAGCCACCAGGAGACATCCTGTCTGAGAGACATCCTGTAGCCATCTGTCTCCCTGAGACATCCTGCGGCCATTTGTCTTTCTGAAACTTCCTGAGGTTATCTCACCTTGTGAAGACATCTAGGAACTGCCGATAAGAGAGATTTCCCACATCCAGCATACAAATACCCCTGTGTGAACAATAAAAGTTTGCAGCTTGATCAGAACTCCTGTCTTGCTGTCATCTCTCGTGTCTCTTGTCCCTTCATTCCTCCCTATCTAGGTTCGCTGCCCACGTTGATGTGTCCTGCCGGCTGGGACATCTGGCGCCCACCGACTGGGGCTTGAGCTTTTGATTGAGGGGGACCCCGTCCTCCTGGAAGATTTGGTCAAGCGGAGCTTCCAATAACTGCAGAAGACACCACCGAGAGACAGATCCAGGAGGAGCGTGGGGATGACGCACGGTGATTGACCCACTATGGGACAAGCAGTTTCGTCATATGATTTGTTTTTGTCAGGCTACAAGGAGTCCTTGCAGACATGGGGGCGCGTGTTTAGAAAAAAGACTTAATTTTTTTTTTCATACATAAGAGAGCAGTGTCCATGGTTTCCTCTTGAAAGGACCATTGATGGTAAAAGATGGCTTGGAGTAGGAGACTGTTTAAAAGATTATTATGAATCCTTTGGCCCAGAAAAAGTGCCTGTTCCCACCTTTTCTTACTGGAACTTAATTAATGAAATTCTTAAAAGTTCACCCTTTGACAATGGTACCTTAAAACTTGTCGAGGTTGGGGAAGAGGCTATGCAAATACTTCTCGTATCCCCTCGGCATGCCCATCAGTTAGTATAGACATAGACCCTTCTCAGGCTCCCCAGGACCATGGGAACCTTCCTGGTCCCCCTCAAAATACCACCATAAGGATTAAGGCTCCAATGGTTACCAACTGCCTTTATCCAGTTTTAAATTCCGGAGACTCATTGACCCCTGTAGAGGAGGCTACCTTGGAGAAGGAAGCAGCTCGCTACCATTCAGAAGACCCTGCACCTCTCAAGACCCTGCCACAGCCTATAGGACTTACACATCCAACCCCTCCTATATCCCTCCTGCCTTTTGTGCTCTGGCCCTTCAGGGTACAAATGCCCCCCCCCCAGATATTTTTTCCCCACTTCCCTTGCCTAAACTGGCTCCTTTGTGAGCATCCTTCCAACATAGACAGGAACAGATCCAACCTTTAAAAGAATTAAGATCCCTTCACTCTGAGCTCTGTTCATTAGCCTTAGGTATGGAGTCAAAGTAACTGGCCTATAGTGGTCTAATACAAAGGCGAAGCCACTCCATCAACCTGTGCTCGCCTTCCCAGTCACCACCAGTCAGATAGATAAGCCTGCCCAGGCTGAGGTCAAAGACTTAGACGAGGATCAAGAGGAGGAAGCGGAGAAATGGAATAAGGAGATCAGGACTCAGAGGATGAGGAGTTCAGCCCTAGGCAGGCAGGAACCCAGAGTCTACAAAAAATTAAGCCTGCATTTTCCTGAAAAACTTAAAAAGGCTTGTGCTCACTATGGCCCCTTTGCACCCTACATGTTGGCTTTATTAGAAAGCCACAGCACACAATGACTTACTCCCAATGATTGGAAATTTTTAGACCAAGCTACCCTCAGTGCCAGAGACTTCCTGTTATGGAATGCAGATTTCAAAGAGCACTGTCGGGAAACTGCTCAAAAAATTTTAACTAAGGCCTCCTCTAAGTCCGGGACTTATGTTAAGCTAGTGGGCAATGAGCCTTTTGACACTAAAACTAAACAGGCACATTTCCCTGCTGGACTTTTGATGCAGATTCAGATGGCTGGCTTACATGCTTGGAGACACCTCCCTCAAAAGCCTCGGCTACCACTTCCCTGGCAAAAATTCGACAAGGGCCCGACGAGCCTTATAGCGACTTTGTTCCCAGGCTTAACCTAGCTGTGGAATGCTTGCTTGGACCAAGTGAAAACAAAAGCTCTTTTGTAAAACATCTTGCCTTTGAAAACGCCAACCCGGCATGTCAGGATGTTCTTCAACCACATAAGGATAAAGGGAAACTTTCTGACTTTATTAGACTCTATGCAGGGGTAGGTGCAGCTCATGCCATGGGTCTTGCCCTAGGTGTCACCTTTACCAAGACCTTTCACAATCCTGGCTCAAGTACTTGCTTTACTTGTAAACAACCTGGCCATTTTGCACGCAAGTGTCCGACAGGCAGAGAAAGCCTAGGAATAGCATCTCCTTCAACTGGGGCTATACCGCCCCAAGCTACCCTTTGCCCTAGATGTGGTAAAGGTCATCACTGGGCCAGTGAGTGTAGATCTAAGACAAATGCCCTCAGACAGCCTATTTTTTCCTGCTTCTTGGGAAACTCCCTGCGGGGCCAGCCCCGGGCCATGACATCCCCCAGGACAAAACCAGGGGCAATAAGATTTTTTCCCTTCCAAACTCCCAACCTACCTCAAAATTCTTCTCCACAATTGCTTCCCTCCAACTAGCCACTCCAGGCAGCGCAGGATTGGACATCTGTGCCACCACTGAAACTATATTAGACTCAATGCAAGGGCCCCAGATAATACCCACTGGAATTATGGGTCCCCCTCCATCTCATATCTGTGCCCTTATTTTTGGAAGAGCCTCTACTAACTTACATGGTGTTCAGGTCTTCCATGGCATTAATTATAATGACTTCACTGGAGAAAAAAAATACTGGCCACAGCTATTAATGGAGTTTTGGCCATCCCAGCAGGAACAAGTCTTGCACAATTAATACTCCTTCCCTTGAATCCAGGAGGCACTTAACCACCCAAACCTACCGCGGGGGACTGCCTCCTTGGGCTGCTCTGATGTAAATTGGGTTCAACCCGTTTCTCAAAATAGACCCACCATTTCCTTACTTATTGAAGGAAAGGAATTCCAAGGAATTCTAGATACTGGAGCTGATGCCACAATTATTTCTCAAAAATATTGGTCATCAGCTTGGATCCTCACCCCATCCTTGACTGACCTTAAAGGGATAGGACAGTCAAAAAATCCTCTGGTCAGCTCTACGGCTCTTATCTGGACTGATAAAGAGGGTAATAAGGGAATTGTCACTCCTTTCATTGTTCCTGACCTCCCTGTTAACCTATGGGCCCGAGATATTTTGAGTCAAATGGAAGTCATTCATGCCAGTCCCAATTCCATGGTGACTCATCAAATGCTTCGTATTTATTTTGTCCCTGGTATAGGCCTTGGGAGACTGAGACAAGGACTGGTTGAGCCAATAAAACCCATACAAAAAAGAAATACATATGGACTTGGGTATTCGGATTTTTAGTGTCAGTCTCTGACTCTCCTGTACCCCATGGAGATAAAATTATTTGGGAGACTCAGACTCTTGTGTGGTTGGATCAATGGTCCCTTACCCAAGAAAATTTGGAGGCTGCCTCCATGTTAGTGCAGGAACAGCTGGCAGCCGGCCATGTAGAGCCCTCAACCTCACCATCGAATACTCCAATTTTTGTTATCAAGTAAAAATCAGGCAAGTGGTGCCTTTTACAATATTTGTGTGCCATTAATAAACCTATGTGCCGAATAAGAGCACTACAGCCAGGCATTCCCACACCAGTGGCTATTCCCAAAAACTATTGTAAAATGATTATTGACTTAAAAGATTGTTTTTTTTTTTTTTACCATTCCTTTACATCCTGAGGATAGACACTATTTTGCCTTTAGTCTCCCTCACCTTAATTTTCAGGGCTCTATGCAGAGATTTCAATGGAAGGTTCTTCCCCAAGGTATGGCCAACAGCCCTAGTCTTTGCCAAAAATATGTTGCTCAAGCAGTAGACCCTGTGAGAGAGCTATGGCCACAAATTTATATTTTACATTATATGGATGATTTGTAATTGCTGCACCTAATAACCATGACCTTAATAATTGTTACTTGGACCTTTACAAAATCCTCACAACCTTGGGACTACAGATAGCTCCTAATAAGGTTAAAACACAGGACTGTTATACCTATTTGGTCCTTAAACTTCAAGATAATCAGATCCAAATTCCTAAGATACAACTATGGGTGGACCATCTTCACACCCTTAATGATTTTCAAAAATTACTGGGGAATATTCAATGGCTAAAAACATATTTAAAATTACCCACTTGTATACTTTTGTCCCTTAATGATATTTTGAGAGGTGATTCCCACCCCTCCTCCCCTCAAAAGCTTACTCCCGAGGCATGACAGGCATTAAACCAAGTCACAGAAGCCATTGCAAACAGTTTTTTACAGAACATTCTTATAACCATCCTCTGGTTCTGGTTATTTTACACACTCCTTATACACCCACAGGAATATTTCGGCAGCGAAATACACATTTTAGAAATAAAGGCTGCCTTTGCTTTGGGTCCATTTACCCACCACATTCTCCAAGGTTATTACTGTTTTTCTTGCTCAGGTAGCTTCTATTATTTTTAAATGTCGTTTGCTATCTCGACAACATTTTGGCAAAGACCATGATAATATTTTAATTTCATATACTAAAGACCAAACCCAATTTTTACTACAGACAGAGAATGAATGGCTTTTTGAGAACAATTGATAACCACCTCCCCAATGACCCCCTTTTATATTTTGTCCAGTTACATCCATTTATTTTTGCCAAAATTACTCAAAAGGCTCCCATTCCTCAAGTCCTTACTGTCTTTACAGACGGTTCCAGTAATGGCCTAGCAGTCTTTGTTGTCAATAACCAACCTAACACCTTTGATACTGTCTATCATTCAGCACAGTTTGTGGAATTGTTTGCCATAACACAAGTTTTTAAAACATTTCTTGATAATCCTGTTAATATTTATACATACAGTGCCTACATTGCTCATTCTGTGCCCCTGCTTCAGATTTCACCCACCATTAAGGCTTCTTCCAATGTGGCCCATCGGTTTCACCAGCTTCAGAAGCTAATTCAGGCCAGACAACACCCATTTTTCTTAGGACACATCAGGGCACACTCTGATCTTCCCAGCCCTCTAACACAAGGTAATGCCAAAGCTGATGCAGCAACTCGTTTCATCTTTTCAATTTTTGTTGGCTCCATTCAAAAGGCCATGGATTTACACAATCTTCACCATCTAAATTTCCAGAACCTTCGATAACTATGTAAAATTACCAGGCAACAGGCACGAGAAATAGTAAAAGCATGCCCTGGTTGCCCTGTCTCCCTCCCCATTCAACACTTGGGAGTTAACCCCCGAAGATTACTGTCCAATCAGTTTTGGCAAATGGATGTTACTCATTTTTCTGAATTTGGAAAAACCAAATATATACACGTTTCTGTAGATACCTTCAGCGGCCTTATTTTTGCATCACCACATTCTGGAGAGGCTATCAAAGATGTCCTTTCTCATCTTGTTTCAGTGTTTTCCATAATGGGTAAACCAATACATATTAAAAAAAAAGATAATTGTCCTGCATATACCAGTGCCAAGTTTAAACAGTTTTGTGCTTCCTCGCAAATTTGTCATACTACTGGAATTCCATACAAGCCTCAGGCATTGTGGAACGTGCCCACCTTACCTAAAGACTTGGCTAACCCGCTTTAATGCTTCTGCACTTGTATTTACCACTCACAGGCATTGCCTTAATCATGCATTATTTGCCCTTATTTTTCTTTCCCTAGACAATGAAGGCCATTCGGCTGCAGACTGACACTGGCAATCCTCGTCCAATTCTGTTCGCCCACCTGTTATGTGGCACAATCCCCTTACAAATAAATGGAAAGGCCCAGGTCCTGTCCTCATCTGTGGACGAGGCTCAGCTTGTGTTTTGGACCAAGAGCAAGCAGCCCCAAGATGGTTACCAGAACGCCTGGTTAAACAGGTTAATGGCTTACCTCAACACAGGGATGGAGGCCCTCACCCTGAGGACAAATTTTCCTCTTTTTCAGATGCAGCCAACAATCTGTGTGAGGATCCTACTTAAGGCACTTCTGCTGAACAGGATTGTACACGGAGGCTTTGGCCCTCCACCTTCCAACATCATGGAGTACCTTTTTGGCCCTCCCTGTGAACGCAAGGGAGGATCTTGGACTCAGGCTCCCACTAGTTTGACCCAGACTGCTGACTGCGTGACTAAGGTGGCTTACCTCCGGGCCGAGGTTGACCATAAACTCAGAGGAGTTCATCAGCCTAAATTGGTATGTGTTAACAAGCCAAAGATTATTCCCCCTAGTACAAGTAATGCTCTCTAAAATTGTTCTGCAACTTGAACGCATACCCAAGAGATGCATGCCACTTGTTATGCGTCGGCCTCAATTTGTGTCAACAAGAAGGGAGAACAATTTTTTGAAGCCTCCCTAACTAAAACTCATGCAGCAGGAGGGACCACTATTCATTATACCCCCGTTCTTTTTGACCGGGGAGGAGAAGGCAAATACACCAAGCTACAGTCAGCTGGGTGCCAAGGCCCTGTTGGTAAACCCCCCTTCTGCCCCATTAAGGCACCTACAGGGGTCGCTGATGGTGGAGGATTCCCTTATGCTGTCAAGCATCCTCAGATAATCAAACTTTTGAAACCCCAAATCCCTGAGCTCACATATCATCTCTTAATATAGAGAAAATGCCAGCTCCCCGGTTTAGATAACAATATATTAGATATTTTGGAAACTACCTTCTCCTTGCTTAATAATTCCAACCCCACCTTTGCTGGTAATTGCTGGCTCTCCATGAAAACAGGGGCAATCATGCCTATTGCAGTTCCTATTAATTCTATCATAGACTATGATAATACATGCCAACCCAGATTTCCTTTTAAAGTACAGTCTATAGGCACTTTTACAATATGTCTTTTAGGCGCGATGCAAAATAATACCTATGATATTGATGTTGGAGTTCCTTCCTTTGGAAATTGCTCAACAGTACAAAACTATTCCTCACCCACCCCATCTCTTTGTCCCTCCAATGGCACAGTTTTTATGTGTGGAGGAACCTCGGCCTTCCTGAGGCTTCCATCGAATTGGACCGTTGGCTGTGTTCTTGCCTTATTACTCCCTGATATAACTATTGTCCCAGGAGACAAAACTCTATGCATTCCTAGTCTAGACACCTTAGTCAAAAGACACAGGCGGGCAATACAGGCCTTTCCACTCTTTGCCAGCCTTGGAATAACAGCTGCTGTGAACACAGGTACAGCTGGCTTAGGCATGGCTATACACTCTTAGCGTCGCCTGTCTCAACAACTTATAAATGATGTAAAAACTCTATCAGGAACCATTAAAGATTTGCAGGACCTAGTAGACTCCCTGGCAGAAGTGTTCCTTCAAAACAGAGAAGGCTTAGATTTACTGACAGCTAACCAGGGAGGTATTTGCTTGGCCTTAGGGGCACGATGCTGCTTTAATGCCAATAAATCAGTCATAGTACGCACTAAAATTAAGCAGCTTCAAGAAGATCTAGAAAAGAGATGAAGGGAACTTTTTGAAAATCCCCTCTGGACTGGGTTTAATGGATTTCTACCCTACCTTCTTCCCCTATTAGGCCCTTTGTTGGGTTTACTTTTAATGGTGTCCATAGGACCCTGCATTATAAACAGGCTTGTACAATTTATTATAGAACAGATTAATATTTTGGCCTCTAAGCCCATACAGGTCCACTATCATCACCTGGAGATGGAAGACCATGCTGCCAACATTTAAAAGGATGTTCTACCCTTCTCACAGGCTTATTTCTTAAGTTTACATCCCCACAGATCTCTCTTTCTTACATTAAACTATAAGTAACAGCTCTGACCAACCATCTTCTGCCATTGCCATAAGGGTTCGTCCTCCATGGGCCCCTTCACTTGGGGGGGGGGATGCACCCATGGAGTGAGGACGTTAGGCCATAATAACGGAGGATGCAGGATGGACTGCAGGAGGATGGATCCACGGATACCAAAACAGAAGACCTCTTAGTGACACGCTCTGGTGCATGGCGGTCGGCATGCTTCCCTTTTAAAGCCGCCTCCTCCAAAAATATGCCAAGGCCACCACGAAATCTTGTAAACATGCTCTCTCGAATCAGGAGATATTCAAAGGCCTGCTAGAGAAACAGAGCCTCTATCACCCCCTAAAACATTGGCCGGTAAGGTATGGTCAAATATTTTATATAAGAAAGTGGGAGAGGTCAGGGGCTAGAAGGAAGTTCTCCTTCAAAGTATAGCCTGACACTGAAAAGAAACAGCCCCCTGGGAGATATCCTGCCTGGGAGACATCCCGCAGCCATCTATCTCCCTGAGACATCCTGCAGCCATCTGTCTTCCGGCAACATCCTGAGGTTATCTCACTTTCTGAAGACATCCAGCAACTGCCGATAAGAGAGCTTTCCCATCCACAGCATATAAATTTCCATGTGAGAACAATAAAAGTTTGCAGCATGATCAGAACTCCAGTCTTGCTGTAATCTCTCGTGTCTCTTGTCCCTTCATTCCTCCCCAACTAAGTTTCTTGCCCACATTGATGTGTCCCGCCGGCCGGGACAACTGACACTAACCCATACCCTACTACACTCTGACAACTAATCCTAATATGATGGAGAAAAATAACCCAAACAGAATAGAAATACAAGCAGTTCAGAGGAGGCATGGTGTATATTTGGACTTGCCTTTTGCATGATATAGGGTAAGTGTTATAAATCTAGTTAACAACACCTACTATCTTCCTAAGCTCCTGTTTTCTTCCTGAATTCTGGCCACTCTCCAGAATAGGCTCATGGTTTTGTGTCCACGATATGTACGACCTCCAAGCTCTGTGACATGGCCATGTACTGGATGCTGAAGGGAATGCGAGCATCTCAGAAAACTCAGATATCAGTGTGACCAGGAAAGTCTCAGTGGAGAAACCCTGCTTTGGGCCTTTTGCTAACCTATTTGCCTGTTGCCATGAATGTCAGGAAGGTCTTTGCCTCAGGCCAGCCCTTTGTGAATCCTGAAGAAAACTGTTTTCAAATGGTAATAAATGGGCATCACCTGTGGCTCTTTGCTTAAATGCTTTGGAAAGGGATGTGTCTGAATCTGCCTCTTTGCCCTGTGTGAGGTAGTGGCTTAGATTCTCAGCACCAGTTGGATCTAAAGAAAAATCCAATGTGTGCATCCAAAACCAAAATGCAAAAAAAGATCAGTCATGGTGTATGAAGTTTCTCACCTTCCTCTTTTAGGTTCCTGACCTCCATCAAGTGAGAATAGGGATCCTTTGGGACAAATGAGTTCTTTCATGCCCTGTAGAGATGATTGGGTTTTCTCATGACTCCAAATCACATGAAGAAACTATACCTGACAGTCAGTAGGCCTCAAATTGGAGAAGCAGAGCAGTATTAATGACAGACCTATGTGATCAATCCTGGTTCACAGAAATGGTGTCCAGGCTACCCTGAGGTTAGGCAAATGAAGGGAAAGAGACCTTATTTTGGAAACTCTCTTTGGCTGTGCCATTCATGGAAACATCCAGCCAGAGGTTATGATGAATGTATATATGGAAGAAGATGAGGGCCTTGGTGGAGTGTTTTGGTTTTAATTGTGGTCATTTGTGTGGAGTTTGGAAGAGATGACTGGGTCCACCTGGGCTTGAACTCTTTTGTGATTCCCCTCAGAGACTGAGTTCAGTGACTGACCTCAGAGAAGTAATTGCTTTGGAAAGGGATGTGTCTTAATCAGCCTCTTGGCCCTGTGTGAGGCTGTGGCTTTGATTACCAGCACCGTATGGATCTAAAAATGATCCCATGTCTGCTTCCAAAACCAAAATGGCCAAAATTGCAGTCATTGGTGATGAAGTCTCTCGCCTTCCTTTGTAAGGTTCTGAAAGAATAAAAGAAATTGAAATTGAAACGTAAAGAAACAGGTTCTGTAAAGTGTCCAGGCTGCACGCAGAACCTGAAATTCCTGTGGCAGTTAAGACAATTCCCGGAACTACCCATTAGATGTGTGTTGAAATCTTCCCTGACCACCTAGTTACTTAACAACCTCTTCCCCAAAACCGTGCAGCTAAGCACATATACATCTCAGGGCTTCAACCAATCAGTTTAAATGTATACCCCTTCTCAGGGCTGACCAATCACCCCCTGCCTGAACTGTTCCCACCAATGAATGTGCAAATCATGTTTTAGAGTTGTTATTTGATTTTCCCACAGTATACGGTGATTTGCTAAAGGAAGCTAGGATGTATGTTAAGTCCCTGCCCTCTCTAAAGAATGTATATAAAATCTGCTCATGTTGTTCTTGGGGCTCTTTGTTTTTTGCTCCTCTGAAGTGAGCTCTGAGCCCCAGCATGCTGGACCCCCAATAAACCCTTTGCTGTTTCATGAGAAATTCTCTTGGTGGTCTTTTCCTCCGACGTTCGGCCCACCTTTTCATCTGGAGGCCCTAGCTGAGAAATCCAGCAGTGACGAACAAAAGACCCCAATGGACTCCTTTCAGAGTAATTAAGGTGCCTCTTTCTGGTTTCAGGTTTCAGGTTAGGGTTTGGCAAAATGGCTGTCGGTGAAGAACATTAGCTCTCTGCGATGGTGGCTGACAGATGTGTCACAGAGTCACAGGCCACATCCCTGGGGGAAACTCCAGAGGACTCGGGAAATTGAGGATTAGTAGATTCCTCAACTCGGTTATTTTTTGCTTCAGGATTCGGTTTTCCAGCCCATCAGGTTTTGCTGGCTACTCAGTTTTGTTCATTGTCAGGAACTCATGTTGAGTTTACTGTCTGTCTTTATTGTCTAACCCATCAGGTTTGGCCAGTTACTCAGTTCTAATCTTTTTCTTGGACTCATGTTAAACGTTTACTGTTTGTCTTTGTCTGTGTCACGTTTGTGTATTCACTGTCCCTGTTTGAGTAACTCCCATTATGGGACATTATGGGACAAAGCACTTCCATGCCTCTGTCTCTTAACCTTGATCATTGGACTGATGTTCGCTCAAGTACCAAGAATCTTTTTCAGTAAAATGCCGGATCTGGCAGACTCTCTGTGCTTCAGAATGGCCCATCCTAGGAGTCGGATGGCCCCGAGAAGAATCCTTCCACTTCCCTCTAATCCGAAAAGTCAGAGATATTGTCTTTCACCGGGGCCACTTGGCCACCTAGATTAACAGCCATATACCCCTTCCCCCACGATCTTATCATTCCAACATTCTGCTCCTCCCCCTCTTCCCTCCATTCTGAGTCAGAAGACTGGACACTCCTCTCTCTCCTTATCCTCTACCCTCGCTCCCCAACCCACAACATGTTCCAGATGATCCTCCCGCCGCTGACTCAGCCTCTCCGCCGCTAGAGGCAATTGGGCCAGACCCAAGCCCTCCAGGGGACTTCCCCGCAGCAGCAGCAGACCCTGCTCCCCTGAAGGAAGCTGGGCCACCTAAAGGAACCCGCAGGAGATAAATAATATAAAACTCGGAAGCCCCAGTGATGCTCCCTCTCTGTCCCTACGGGCCCATGAACCGACCCAACTGGGACCCCAACACCTTTGAATGTAGGTAGCATCTGTCCACTTATCGCCGTTCTCTAATAGTGGGTCTCTGAGCGGCCGTCAGAGGGCCGACTAATTTGGCCAAGGTAAGAGAGATTATCCAAGGGCCTAATGAGTCTCCTTCTATGTTTCTGGATAGAATTATGGAAGCGTATAGGAAATATATTCCTTTTGATCCTCAGGCAGAAGACCAAAAGCCATCTGTTGCAATGGCCTTTATCGAGCAGACTGCCCTAGATATTAAGAGAAAGTTACAACGTCTAGATGGATTATAAGATATGACCTTAAGAGATTTAGTCAGAGAAGCTGAGAAAGTATATTATAAGAGAGAAACTGAGGAGGAAAGGGAATAGAGGAGAGAGAAGGAAAGGGAACAAAAGAAGGAGGAAAGAAGCAAATGGCAGAGTAAAGCATTGCCTAAGGTTCTGGTCACAGCAGCAAATAGGCCAGAAGTTAAAAAGCAGGGATACATAAAGGCATACCTGGGCCCACGCCAAAGGCTGCCGTTGGCCTCAAATCAATGTGCCCACTGTAATAAAAAAGAACACTGGGCCAAAGAGTGCCCCCAAAAGAAGCAGCCACGCCAGACCACCGTGCTGACTCTAGAAGAGGACTAGGAAATTCGGGGCTCAGATCCCCTCCCCCAGCTCAGAGTAAAATTTGAAGTTGAGGGGAACACAGTGAACTTTGAAGTGATTACAGGAGCAGTATACTCAGCCCTTAAGACTTCACTGGCCCCCCTATCAATTAAATCATCCCTAGTTCAAGGGGCTAATGGCAGTAGATATCAGGCTTGGACAACTAAGATGAATATGGACCTCGGAAAGGAAAAAGTCCACCACTCTTTCCTAGTAATCCCAGAATGCCCGGCCCCATTGATGGGCAGGAATATGCTTACCAAACTCTGGACTAGAATAACCTTTAACCCTAATGGTCCCCAAGTGGGGGTTCTAAAGCCTGCAGTATTAACTCCCATAGTAACATCTTTGACTATGTCTGTAGAAGATGAACATCAACTCTTCGCGCCCCCTAGGACTGATCAAACAGGCAAACTACCCCAGAAATGGATAAAAGATTATCCTAATGCCTGGGCAGAAACTGCTGGGTTAGGTCTAGCCATCAACAACCTCCAATAGTAGTAGAATTAAAAGCCTCTGCGTCTCCAATTAGTGTTAAACAATATCCTCTAAGCAAAGAAGCTAAGGATGGGATAAGGCCCCATATTCATAAATACCTGGGTCTTGGGGTCCTAAGGCCCTGTCAATCAGCCTGGAACACCCCCCGGTACCAGTAAGAAAGCCAGGAACTGGGGACTACCGTCCTGTTCAAGACCTAAGAGAGATAAACAACAGAGTGCAGGACATTCACCCCACAGTACCCAATCCATATAATTTGCTTAGCACTCTGAATCCGGAGCAGAAATGGTACACTGTGCTGGACTTAAAAGATGCTTACTTCTGCTCGCCTCTACATAAGGACTGTCAGTTGCTGTTAGCTTTAGAGTGGATAGACCCAGAACCTGGAACATCTGGCCAACTAACCTAGACTAGACTCCCACAGGGGTTCAAAAAATCCCCCATTCTCTTTGATGAAGCCCTCCACAGAGACATCAATGACTTCAAAACTGCACACCCCGAAGTCACCCTACTCCAATAGTGGATGATCTTCTACTGGCAGCCAACACCAAGGAGACCTATGAGTCTGGGACCCAAGCACTATTATTCGAGCTTGCTCGGCTTGGATATATGGCTTCTGCCAAAAGGCCCAAACTTGTCAGCAAGAAGTAATCTTCCTGGGTTATTCTCTTAGGGGTTGCAAACGATGGCTCCCTGAGCCCAGAAAAAAAACCGTTTTGCAGATACTGCCCCCATCTAATTAGAGAAAACTCAGAGAGTTTCTTGGGACTGCCAGCTTTTGCAGGTTATGGATTCCTGGGTTCGCATCTCTGGCTGCCCCTTTATACCCGCTGATAAAGGGGGATGCCCACTTCCAATGGACCCCTGAGCACCAACAAGCTTTTGATAATGTCAAAAAAAGGTGCTGCTATCTGCTCCGGCCTTAGCACTCCCAGATGTAGAAAACCCTTCACTCTCTATATCGAGGAAAAGAAAGGAATAGCACGGGGAGTGCTCACTCAGTCTTTGGGACCTTGGAAAAAGCCAGTAGCGTATTTATCCAAAAAACTGGACCCATTGGCTAGCGGGTGGCCCCATTGCTTAAGTGCTATAGCAGCGGCAGCCCTTCTAATAAAAGATGCTCAATAATTAACGTTGGGACAGAAGCTAAGCATTATAGCCCCCCATGCCCTGGAGAGCATCATCTGTTAGCCTCCAGAGAGGTGGCAATCAAACTCCAGAATAAACCACTACAAGAGCCTCTTGCTTGACAAAGACAGAATAACGCTGGGACCCCCTGCTCCACTCAACCCACCTACACTGCTGCCAGAAGAATCATCAGGACCCGTCACTGATGAGTGTCAACACATACTGGCAAGGAAACCAGTATACAACAAGACTTGAAGGATCAGCCACTGCCTCGCCCTGAAGTCGTATGGTTTACGGATGGCAGCAGCTTCCTCCAAGATGGTAAGCGGCGGGCTGGAGCAGCAGCAGTTAGCAAAACTGATTTCATCTGATACTCTGGTCTCCCAGAAGGGACATCAGTCCAAAAAGCAGAACTGATTGCCCTTATGAAAGCATTGGAACTAGCAACAGGGAAAAGGGCCACCATATAAACTGATAGCCACTATGCATTTGCCACTGTTCATATGCTCGGGACTATTTACCAACAATGCGGGCTATTAACCTCTGCCGGGAAAAAAATAAAAAATAAAGATTAGATCCTCCACCTTGGCTCAGCAGTGCAGGGCCATAAGGAACTAGCTATAGTGGACTGTCCCGGGAACCAGAAGAGAAACAACCCTGTGGCAGTTGGAAACAGAAGGGCAGATGAGGAAGCTTAATTGGCAGCCTTAAACAGAGTGACTCTGTTAACTTTTTCCACACCGGGGGGAACAAAAATCAGGAGACTTGGCTGCCCCGGAACATTCAGGCAACTTATCATCTGAGGAGACAGATACAGAAATCTGGGACCCTACAGAGCCAAGTTTACAATTTCAAAAAGCCCACCTTTATGTCAAAGACGTACACCAGCTAAACCACTTAGGCTCAAAGAAGTTATAGGCACTCTTAAAGGACCGAAGAAAGGACTTATTATTGACTGACTCAAAGAGGAAAAAAATAGCTGAGCAGGTGACTAGAGCTTTTCAATTCTTCCAATTAGTTAATACTTTCCCATCCAAGATTCCTGCAGGGAAGCGCATACGAGGAACCAGACCAGGACAATTCTGGGAAGTGGACTTTTCTGAAATTAAGCCAGAAAGGTATGGACTTAAATATCTCCTAGTCTTTGTAGATACTTTTTCAGGATGGGTCGAAGCCTTCCCCATGAAGAAAGAAACAGCTCAGATGGTGGTCAAAAAGATCCTAGAAGACAGTTTTCCAAGGTTCGGCCTGCCTAAGGTAATAGGGTCTGATAACGGACCAGCATCCGTGGCCCAGGTAAGTCAGGGATTTTCCAGGACCCTGGGGATTACTTGGAAGTTATATTGTGCTTATAGACCCCAGAGCTCAGGACAGGTAGAAACGATGAATAGAACCATCAAAGAGACTTAACGAAATTAATCTTGGAGACCGGCATAAAAAATTGGACTATGCTCCTACCTCATGTACTTTTTCATGCAAGAAATACCCCTCCGCCCCTTTGTGTAACCTCACCCCTTATGAAATTCTCTACGGTGCCCCTCCTCCATTAAGGGACCTAACCCCAACTCTGAGATTAATGATTCCTTTCACACACCCTTGCTAGACAGACTTAAAGCCCTTGAACAAACCCAGCACCCAGCGATACCTGTGGAAACAGTTGGCCACTGCTTATCATCCTGGAGACGAGGGAACTCCACATCGATATCAAGTGGGAGACTTCGTCTACATGAGACAGTATCGGGTGTCATCCCTGGAACCCTGCTGGAAAGGACCATACCAGGTGCTGCTTATAACACCTACAGTGGTGAAAGTGGATGGGATCACTTCCTGGATCCATGCCTCCCATCTCAATCCTGTGCCCTGTCCATACTCTGGCTGGAAACTGGAACAGACTGGTAACCCTCTCAAGTTGCATGTCTGTGGTGTGGGTAGGGCTATGGATTCTTCCCCTGACCACCAGCAGTCCTAATCCCCATCAGCCTGTTCAGCAACAATGGCAAGTTATAAATCATACTGGGCAAGTAGTGTGGTCTATTTCACATACAGCCCCCTTATGGACTTGGTGGCCATCTCTCCACCCGGACATTTGTCAGCTTGCCATAGGCCTCTCTGACTGGGATCTCCCTGACATAGTGGACCCCACACAGATCCCACTAAAGCCCAAACCAACTTACCCCATGAATTATTGATGTCATCTCCCCAGCTCAGGTGTAAACTAGCCAGTCTTGTTTATTAAGTGTGCCCAGCTGATTTCTGAAATCGCAAACAGGCCCAAACCTGTGGAGGACCCAGTGACTTTTATTGTAGATCTTGGGGTTGTGAACACACGGGAGCTACATTGTGAAACCCAAACTCCCCAGACAGTATGATTCCGTAGGATGAAATGACATCTGGATTGATCCCAATAAATGTGCCGCTATCCAAGTGGTGTCAAAAACTTGCTGTGGAAAAAATAGTCTATGTTACCCCCTCAATATAACTTTCACTTCCAAAGGAAGGGGCTACCTCAGAACAACATGGCCTATGGGAAATACTTGGGGAATGCGATTCTATATTAATGGCCCTGGCTATGACTTTGGTCTCTGGTTCACCATTCGGCTTAAAAAGGAAGAAAATCCCACAGCAATAGGGCCCAATCCATTCAAGTCTGGAATTAAGCCTCCTAAACCTCCCATGCCTAGATCTACCAAAACCCCTCTACCATCTCATACTTCGCAGTTTCCGTCTTTGCCTACTTCCCCAGTCCAGAGTACAGCTGACTCCTCCCCCTGGGAACTAATTAAAGGAACCTTTATGGTACTGAACTCCACACAGTCAGAACTCCTTGCATTTCAGCCCAGGTATTTGACAGCTCTGTACATTATGGTGTAATGGTGCAGATACCCCCCAGGGTGCTCTATCATGATCCAGAATCCTTTGAAGGTCTACTAGGTGGACAAACAGCCCGATTTTGCCGGGAGCCAGTGTCCCTTACTCTAGCCATCCTATTGGGGCTAGGAGCTGCTGCAGGAGTGGGTACAGGAACAGCTGATATGATCCATGGGTCACAACAAATGGACTGATTAGAAACAGCAATAAATCAAGACTTGAAGACGTTAGAGACCTCCATCACAGTTTTTCAGGAATCCTTAACCTCTCTCTCTAAAGTTGTTTTACAGAACAGGTGAGGATTAGACCTCCATTTAATAAGGGAGGGGGGCCTCTGTGCTGTACTGAGAGAAAAATGCTGTTTTTATGCTGACCATACTGGAGTTGTAAAATAATCCATGAGTAAATTGAGAAAATGCCTTGAAGAGCACCAGAGAGAAAGGGAGATTCAACAAGTGTGGTTTGAGTCATGGTTTACCTTGTCCCCCTGGTTAACTACACTCCTATCAGCCTTAGCTGGACCCCTGATCATGCTTATGGTGTTGATAACTGTGGGACCTTGTTTGCTTAACCTCATAGTTTCCTTTCTCCAGGCTCAGATTGGGCAGGTAAAACTCATGGTAATCAGACAGAAATACACTTCACTGGCAGAAATAGAATGTGAGACCCCACAAAAATTATGATTCATTACTTTTAAAATTAAAAGTAGGCAGAAAAAGGAGAAATGAAAGAATTAAAGAAATTAAAATTGAAACGTAAAGAACCAGGTTTTGTAAAGTTTACAAGCTGTGCTCAGAACCTGAAATTCCTGTGTCAGTGAAGACAATTCCCGGAACTGCCCATTAGATGTGTTGAAATCTTTCCTGACCACCTAGTTACTTAACAACCCCTTCCCAGAAACCGTGCATCTCAGCACGTATACATCTCAGGGCTTCAACCAATCAGTTTAAATGTATACCCCTTCTCAGGGCTGACCAATCACCCCCTGCCCGAACTGTTCCCGCCAATGAATGTGCTAATCATGTTTTAGAGTTGATATTTGATTTTCCCACAGTATATGATATTTGCTAAAGGAGGCTATGATGTATATAAAGTCCCTGCACTCTCTAAAGATTGTATATAATCTCTTCTCAAGTTGTTCTCGGGGCTCTTTGTTCTTTCCTCCTCTGAAGTGAGCTTTCAGACCCAGCATGCTGGACCCCCAATAAACCATTTGCTGTGGCATGAGACAATAGGTGCTTGGGTTTTCTCATGTCTCCAAATCACATAAAGAATCTATACCTGACAGTCAGTAAGCCTCAAATTGGAGAAGCAGTGCAGTATTAGCGGCAGGGCTATTTGATCACTCCTGATTCAAAGGAAGGGTGTTCAGGCCACCCAATGCCCTTCTGGACTTCAAATATTACCTAGATTTCTGTTTTCATACTTATATTTCACCAGTATATTCTTGTAAATATCGCAGGTTCCCAATACCATAATTCATCCTGCAGAATGATTCCTAAACCAAATCGAACCTGTTATTACCCTTAACCATGCAATATTTCCTCAATATAACTTAACAGAAGAACAAGGATATTGTTGGTCTTACAATACAGGAATGTAGGGGATCTTCCTCCTGCTGAGAACCTCAAAGTTCCGTGCAGAAATGATCCCTGAAGAAGATGTAGACACCTATGAAAGACCTGAGAGAGCAAAAGTCAACTTCCATGTAAAACAACCTGGTCAAAATGAAGGGATGTGTCTGAAAGCCTCTCTCTTCTTAATGTAGATTAAATCGACCAAACCAAGCCTGTGTGGAGAGCTGTTCCCGGGTGCCTATGGTTGATATACCATTCTATCTTGTGAAAGTGTCACAGGAAGTATGGGCAGCCTCCATCTCATGGGACCCTTGGAAGCAACTGTTAGGAAAAAGTGGTTGCCAACCCAGTGACCTCATTCAGTTCGTGAAGGAAGTGACCTATCACACTTCCTTGGTGATGGAACTCTCTGAACTCGGGATCCAGGAAGCCAGGCACCCAGAGCCAGTCCCAGTCCCAGTCCCAGTGGTCTCATTTGTTTGGATTTACCAAGGACAGAGTCAGTCTTTCTTAGTACCTACTGAAGTGAGAATGGCCAAATGCCAGGAGAGCTCTGAAGAGGGGCCTTTTCTGAGAAAGCAGGTAGTGGCTCAACCATGGCTCCTGACAACTTCACAGAGTTGGCAAAGAAGTCCAGGTCTGAGATAGGACAGGCCATTTTGGTGGAACATAGTATGGCCCACCAGTCAGAGGACACTCAGGATACTCACAGACATACTTGGGGGAAGGAGATTCCGTTGTGGGTGTCTGTGTGAGTTTGTGGTTTTGTCTCATGTTCTGAGAATAGGTAGGAAAGGCGGTTTGTTTGTTTAGACTGGAATGTTTCTAGAAAGTCGTTTGACAACGCGAGTGTTTCTATGTCTGTGTATCCCACTGAATCCGTTTTTGTAGACATTTGAAAAGAGAATTCATCAATGGTTGTGTCCTGTCTAGTAGAAAGCTTCCCAGCATTCATCTTGCCAAATTAAAGAATAAAGAGCTGCTTGCCTTATGGATGGGCAACACCTATTATCTTCTTAAGTTCCTCTTTTCTTCCTGAATACTGGCCACTCTCCAGAATAGCCTCATGGTCATTATTTCCAAGATATGTACCACCTCCAAGCTCTGTGACATGATCATGTACTGGATAGCTGAAGGGAATGAGAGCATCTCAGAAAACTCAGATATCAGTGCGACCAGTAAAGTCTCAGTGGAGAAATACTACTTTGGACTTTTGCTTACCTATTGTTCTGTTGTCCTGAATGTCAGGAACATGTTTGCCTCAGGCCACCCCTGTGTGAAACCTGAAGAAATCAGTTTTCAAATGGAAAAGGATGGGCGTCACCTGTGGCTCTTTGCTTAATTGCTTTGGAAATGGATGTGGCTGAATCAGCCTCTTTGCCCTCTGTGAGGCAGTGGCTTAGATTCTCAGCACCTGATGGATCTAAAAAAAGTTTCCAAGTGTGCATCCAAAACCAAAATGGCCAAAAGAGCAGTCATTGTGGATGAAGTCTCTCGCCTTCCTCTGTAAGCTTCCTGACCTCCATCAAGTGAGAATAGGGATCCGTTGGGTCAAACCAGTTCTTCAAAGCTCTGCAGAGGCTAGCCAATAGGTGCTTGGGTTTAGTCAGGACACCAATTCACATAAAGAATCTATACCAGTCAGTTGGCCTCAAACTGGAGAAGCAGAGCAGTATTAAAGAAGGGCTATTTGATCACTCTTGGTTCACAGGAATGGTGTCTAGTCCACTCTGACTTTAGGCAAATGAGGGGCAAGGGAGCTTATTTTGGACACTGTCTTGGGCTGCGCCCGTCATGGAAACCTCTAGCTAGAGGTTATTCAGAGTGTCTATGTTGAAGAAGATGAGGGCCATGTGGGAGTTTTTTGGTTTTAATTGTGGTCAATTGTTGGTGGTTAGAAGAGAATCCTGGGTCCACCTGGGCTGGAATTCTGGTGCGATTCCCCTTAAAGACTGATTTCTGGAACTGACCTCAGAGAAATATTGCCATTAATTGTGTTGGGATTTTAGGAGGCCATGCATGAGAGTCGCCATTGGAAACTGAGATCTAAGCCTGGGGTGGCTATTCACCAAGCACTGTCAATCTCAGCCAGGACATCACATGATTTTATTCTGAAAGACTTGGCAGCCATTGTTGAGAGTCAAAACACACATGGACCTCACATTGTAGACCTCAATGGGCCTGGCTTCATGTGGCCTTTTGGCCACTCTTTGGGAAGACTTGCCTCTGAAAATTCTCCAGAGTTTTCCTTGAAATGTGCTTCCTAAAAATTTAATGGTTCCTGAATGAATTGAAACCCACAGTTTCTCCAACTTCATCCTTGAAAAATGTCTAGATAAATACCATGAAATTTTTGAAATTTCCACGACCAGGTGGCACTGGAGAACCTTTGGATGTCCTGTTGCTGATCAAGAGTGTACCAGACAGTGCCTTCCTTGACTGGGTTTCATGAAAATGGTGTAGAACAGAGCTGCCAGTATGGTGGAGCCTGTTGAGTAGTGGGCCCAGAGCTGTGGTGTGCAGTTGTGTGATAAAATATCTGTGGTGGGGTCATGTGGATCTTACTTTGGCTTCCAAAGGCTTGTGACTGACATGGTGCAGCCAGCATACCTTTGTATATTAAGCCATCTTGTTAGATGGAGAGTTTTCAGGGCAATGTTCAGAATCAAGTTGCTATGGTCAAGGGGGCAAGCAATGTGGCGTAGAAGCCTGGTTGGTGCATTCTCCTGCAGACCCTTACACACCACACGTGACAGAACTCCCTCCAGCACTGTGTCCCAGTGGAACTCCTTGTATTTTGTGAAGCAAATACCAAACTCCCAGTGCAGCAACAAGAAACACAACAAAATTGGAGAATGACCAAATGGCTTCACAGTCTACACGGAAAGATTCTTAGACCCCAGTGGCCACAGTAAACCCACAAAGAGAGAATTCAGCACTGCTACCTCATGTTCATTGGAAAATAAGAAACCATGTCCTCCATGTAACAGATGCATACACAGCTTTGATGGTCTCACTAAAAAGGAAGCTAAAGCTCCTGAAAACAACATATATTTCAAGTGTACAACCTCAAAGACAGTTTCCCAGATGTCTTGAGGCCTGCACACTTCCATGTTTGTGGAGTTTTTACAGTCTCCATTACTTTTGGAAACTCCTCTACCACCTCCAGTGTTGTGAACTCCAGAGCATTTTCCATTCCAGATATGTATTCCTAGATTTTCTAACTCTTCTCCTCTAATTGTATCTTACTTGGGGCTAAGGTAATGTCAAGGCATTGTTCTGGATGAGAGTGGGAAGATTTTTTTGTAGCACATATTTGCATACACATTGGATTCATTTTCCAATTATTCATTCAAAATACTGAATCCCTCATAGTAACCCACTCCCTACTAGACTCTGTCTACAAATCCTATTATGATGGATAAAAATAGACCAAACCAAATTGAAATACAAGTAGTTCAGAGGATGCAAGGTTAACATTTGGACGTTCCTTTTGCATTATATATGGTAGGAGTTTTAAATCTAGTCATTTTTTTGTTGAAACACTTCTCCATGTGTTTTTAAAGTTAACAAATATGTGAATTCGTGTCTCCATTTCTCTGTAGCCTATTCAGCACATATATTTTTATATGCACATATAGAATCCTACCTGGTACCACACGTACATTCTTGTGAGGTGGCTCACTTGGCAGATACAAATTGTGAGAAGAGATCACTCCTGTTAAACACTGTTGAAACGGAAAATTCAACCTATGAGTGAGTATCCTAGCTGAACAACATTATACATAAATTCATGTTCAGTAAAATGAATATTTTTAGATCTGTGGATGATATATATTTCATGGTGAATTTCATTTGGCTTGTATATTAATACTTTTTAATTTCTGTGTGTGTATTTTAATATATATATATATATATATATATATATATATATATATATATATATATATATATATATACACTCTCCAGAGTTTTCAAAATATGAAATAAATGTATCTTATTATGTACTCCCTAAATTCATTAATATTTAAGTACGTATTTATAATCAACTTTTCATAAGATTATTCTAAGACATATTCATCCTCCTGAAATACGTATTTGTTTCCTAGTACTGAAAACTAAGTTAAGTGAATTGTGCATACATATCCTAATATTTTTACACTAATTGACACAGGTTAATATAAATGCAAGTAGATTTCTATAGGACATGATGTGTATTTTGACGTTCATTTTTTTCAACACTTGTACATTACTATTTCCTCAGTTTATGCACATCATAAGATATATATTTCATCCACAAGTTCACAAATTTAAAGGCTTTTGTTTCACTTTCAATCACTTCCTGCTTCAGAACACATGTATTCCTCCAGGTTACATGACTGGTCTTTTCATGAGACTTCTTTCCAAACACATTATTTTCGATTTCCACAATTACTTTTGAAGCAAAACTCACACATTCTTCATGATAAACCATAACCCTAATATTACCATTAGATGTATAACTGGTTTGAATGAATGGATATATATCAATATAAGGTTTCCTGTATATTTTCAGATATCAATTTGAACCATTATTTAAGTTGGAACCAGTTATATTATTTATTCACAGTATGGTCTATTCATGCATTATTTCTATATTCATAGACACAGTGTACACCTATTTGTATTCAAAATACTAATTTACACGTCTTCAAAATACTGTTCCTAGAAATGGTGAAAGAAATACTCATGTCACCTGATCTACATATACATTTTATCACAGTAATATTCTGGAAACAAAAAGCAAATGTCACACTTATGATTGTACTAAAGCCTAAATGGAAATTGAACATGGATTACTAAAATCATCCATGTCCAGTTTGCCTATTGCTCTCAAATGTGGATCCTATTGGTGACTACATATTTGTTTCTTCCTAAGATTATATATTCAACCTCAAACCTGTTGAAAATGTCTAATCCTATTACTCACCTTATACTTTGCCTGATTTCCTAATGTCTCTATTGATATATATTTTCCCCAGTTCATCATTGTGACTGCCTCTTAACATGTGCTGACATTTACATTCACTCTGTACATGAAACCCTATTGCTAAATACCATTTTGTCCAAATCCTATACTCACTCATCTTTCTAAAACTACCGTCTATCTTTCTAATCCTACCGACTATCCCTTTTTGACTGCATGTTCTCTTCGACATTCAATCATCCAAGGTACAATATCCTATACCATTGTATATTGATTTATCTGAGACATCTGTGCAGAAATTAATTCAAAGCTAAGTATCCCAATCAAGGCCCCAATGCCCTTCTGGGCATCAAATCTCACCTAGATTTCTGTTTTCATACCTATATTTCAACTGTATATTTTGTAAATATCACATGTTCCCATAACCATTATTCATCCTGCAGAATTATTCCTAACCCAATTGAACATGTTGTTAACCCTAACCATACACTGTTCCCTCAATCTAACTTTACAGAAGATCAGGGAGAGAGTTGGTCTTCCAATACTGGATTGTAGGGTATCTTCCACCTGATGAGAACCTCAAAGGTCCATGCAGAAATGATACATGGAGAAGAAGGCAGCTATGAAGGACCTGAGAGAGCAAAAGTCATTTTCAATGTTAAACAACCGGGTCAGGATGAAGAGATGTATCTGAATCAGCCTTTCTCTTCTTAATATAGAGAAGATGGACCAAACCAGGCCTGTGAGAAGAGCTGTTCCCGGGTGCCTATTGTTGATATACCATTCTAACTTGTGAAACTGTCACAGAAAGTAGGGGCAGTCTCCATCTCCTGGGACCCTTAGAAGCAAATATCAGTACACACTTCCTTGGTGATGGAACACTCTGAACTTGGGATCCAGGAAGCCAGGCACCCAGAGTAAGTCCCAGTCCCAGTCCCAGTGGTCTCAATTGTTTGGATTTACCAAGGACAGAGTCAGTCTTTGTTGGTACCTACTGAAGTGATAATGGCCAAATGTCAGGAGACCTCTGAAGAGGAGCCTTTTCTGAGAAAGCAGGTAGTGGCTCAACCATGGCTCCTGACAACTTCACAGAGTTGGAGAAGGAGACCAGATCTGAGACAGAACAGGCCATTTTGGGGGAACATAGTATGGACCACCAGTCAGAGGACACTCAATATATTCACCAACATACTTGGGGGAAGGAGGTGCCGTTGTGGGTGTTGGTGTGAGTTTGTGGTTTTGTCTCTTTTCTGAGAATAGGTAGGAAAGACTGTTTGTTTGTTTGGACTGGAATGTTTCTAGAAAGTCGTTTGACAACGCGAGTGTTTCTATGTCTGTGCATTCCACTGTATCTGTGGTTGTAGACATTTGAAAAGCGAATGCATCAATGGTTGTGTCCTGTCTAGTAGAAAGCTTCCCAACATTCATACTGCACAATTTAAGAATGGAGAGAGGCTTGCCTTATGGATGGGCAACACCTACTATCTTCCTAAGTTCTTGTTTTCTTCCTGAATACTGGCCACTTTCCAGAATAGCCTCATGGTTTGGTTTCCAAGATATGTACCACCTCCAAGCTCTGTGACATGGCCATGTACTGGATAGCTGAAGAGAATAGAAGCATCTCAGAAAACTCACATATCAGTGTGACCATTAAAGTCTCAGTGGAAAAACACTGCACTGGGCCTTTTGCTTACCTATTGTTCTGTTTTCCTAAATATCAGGAAGATCTTTGCCTCAGGAAACCCCTTTGTGAAGCCAGAAAAAAAGAGTTTTCAAATGGAAATGAATGGGCATCACCTGTGGCTTTTTGCTTAATTGCTTTGGAAAGAGATGTGGCTGAATCATCCTCTTTGCCCTGTGTGAGGCAGCGGCTTAGATTCTCAGCACCTGATGGATCTAAAGAAAGTTTCCAAGTGTGCATGCAAAACGAAAATGGCCAAAAGAGCAGTCATTGTGGATGAAGTCTCTCGCCTTCCTCTGTAAGCTTCCTGACCTCCATCATGTGAGAATAGGGATCCTTTGTGTCAAATCAGTTCTTCAAAGCCCTACAGAGGCTAGCACATAAGGGCTTGTGTTTTCTCATGACACCAATTCACATAAAGAATATATACCAGACAGTCAGTAGGCCTCAAATTAGAGAAGCAGAGCAGTATTAAGAGCAGGACTATTTGATCACTATTGGTTCACAGGAAGGGAGTCCAGGCCACCCTGACTTTAGGCAAATGAGGGGCAAGGGAGTTCATTTGGAAAACTGTCTTGGGCTGTGCCCCTCATGGAAACCTCCAGCCAGAGGTTATGAAGAGTGTCTATGTGGAAGAAGATGAGGGCCATTTGGGAGTGTTTTGGTTTTAATTGTGGTCATTTGTTTGGTGGTTGGAAGAGATGCCTAGGTCCACCTGGGCTTGAACTCTGGTGTGATTCCCCTTACAGATTGAGTTCAGGAACTGACCTCAGAGAAGTATTGCCATGAATTGTGTTGGGATTTTAGGAGACCACGCATGAGAGTTGCCTTTGGAAACTGAGATCAATGCCCAGGGTGGCTTTCCACAGAGCATTGTCAATCTCTGCCAGGGCATCACATTATTTTATACTGAAAGACTTGGCAGCCATCGTTGACAGTCAAAACACACATGGGCCTCACATTGTAGACCTCAATGGGCCTGGCTTCATGTGTCTTTTTGGCCACTCTTTGGGAAGCCTTGCCTCTGAGAATTCTCCAGAGTTTCCTTGAAATGTGCTTCCTCAAACATTAATGGTTCCTGAATGAATTGAAACCCACAATTTCTCCAACTTCATCCTTGAAAAATGGCTAGATAAATACCATGAAATTTTTGAAATTTTCATGACCAGGTGGCACTGGAGAACCTTTCAATGTCCTCTTGCTGATGAAGTGTGTACCAGACAGTGCCTTGATTGACTAGGTTTCATGAAAATGATGTAGAACAGAGATACCAGTATGTTGGAGCCTGCTGAGTAGTGGGCCCAGAGCTGTGGTGTGCAGGTGTGTGATAAAACATCTGTGGTCGGGCCATGTGTATCTGCCATTGACTTCCAAATGGCTTGTGGCTGACATTGTGCAGCCAGGAATCACTTATACGTCTGATAACTCTCCATATAAGGCATCTTGTTATATGGAGATGTTTCAGGACAATGTTCAGAATCAGGTGCAATGGTCAAGGGGACAAGCTATGTGGGATAGAAGCCTGGTTGATGCATTCTCCTGCAGACCCTGACCCATCTCATGTGAAAGAACTCCCTCCAGCACTGTGTCCCAGCTGAATTCCTTGTATTTTGTGAAGCAAATAACAAATTCCCAGTGCAGCAGCAAGAAACACCACGAAAAGTGGAGGATGACCAAATTGCTTCACAGTCCACACGGGGAGTCACTTAGCCTTCAGTGGCGACAGTTTACCTACAAAGAGTGAATTCAGCACTGCTGCCTCATGTCCTTTGAAAAACAAGAAACCATGCCCTCCAGGTCACATAGATGCAGATCCAGCTTTGATGGTCTCATTAGAAAGAAAGCTAAAGCTCCTGACAACAACATATATGTCAAGTGCCCATCATCAGAGGCAGTTTCTAAGGAAGTCTTCAGGCTGGCAGAGCTCCTTGTTTGATAGCATTTACCTATTAGACCAGTATGCAAGAAAAGACCACTGACTCCAATTAAAATCAAGTTAAAGCAAGCTTATATTTTCCACTGCCCAGGTGGCCTCTCCCTCCCAAAACAGTGGGAACAAGATAGCCACCCAAATTTCCTACAGCCCAGGTTTATAACCCAGAATTTTACACTACAGGGGGGTTAAAATATCAGAACTTTGACAAGCATCAAACTAATCGTAGTTTATATATATATATATATATATATATATATATATATATATATATTTGCTGGCCCCAACATCAGAATTTATGAAGACCATTAGAGCCTCAGAGAGGGTCATTGTCTGGCCAGGGAAGGCCAGTATTTATGAGGTGTCAATAAAGTTTCATAGAGGGCTGTTCCTGGTCAACGAGCCAGGCATGGGTGAGTTCAAGGCCACGGGCAGGCATTGCAAGCAGGTTCAGAATTTGGTGTAATTTATAGTTAAGCCAAAATTTTCTTTTCATGGCTTTGTGGCAAGATGGATCCCAATTTTAATAAAAGATCAGGTTGGGTCTATCATTCCCCCCTTTTCTAATGTGTCCCTTTCAAATCTTTGATAGGGTAGGGGAAGAGCACTGAGGGAATTTTAATACCTCACGTAACAGTCTCCATATTTTTTGAACTCACACAAAACCAGTCTCCCTGATTTTACCTGACTTAATTAATTACTTAAAATGAAAGTCTATTTATTTTTGGCTCCATTGTTGTAAGAAGAGTGGCGTCACTCATTTTGGCTTCTTCTGAGCTGAGAGAGGGTGACATGAGGGGGCACAGCATGAGGGACATGAGTTGCCTTTTAGAAGTCAGTTCGGTTTGAAGTCTGGTTGTGGTAGAACAGTTTGTAAAGTCATCTGGGGATGGGTTCTTCTATGAGAGAAACAAAAACCATGAGTACTGAATAAATGTTGCAGCTGCTGAAACAAGTCACTGTATAGATGTCCCCTCATCTGTCTTCAATATCCCCAGTTATCAGGACTTTCAGCTTAATATTTAACTTTTAGTGTCACAGTTGTCCCACCCCATAAGATACAGTTTAATAATTTAATGTCATCTGATCTTGCAAATTCCTTTTACTAGTATGACCTCTGTGTGTAATAGAGAAACCTTTAATTCTGTTAGTCAGGGCTGGATAATCATACTAGCAAACACCAAGCCTACCTGTGTAGGTTAGGAATATCTGTAGGCCTTAAACAAAAAACTTCTGCCTCTGGTAGCTCCTCTTGATAGTCTCTTTTTATTCTCATCAGGAATTCCTCTCTGAGAATCTTTCTTTGTAGCCTCCAGTCTTACTTATTTTGGGAGGCTACCATAAAGTGTATACGTTAAAATATTATTATAACTATTATTATTTAAAATGCCCAGGAATGGCTGTATTTTGGGTTTATCTGTCTTTGCTAAGAGTTTAAGATGAAGCAGTAAAACTGACATTTGTTTCTATCTATTGTTAACAGTCAGCTGAGATTTTATGGGAGTCATTTCTGGGGAAACTTGAGAGCAGCTTCTCAGTTCTGCTAGTGCCATTTGCGCTAGGTGATTCCAGGTCTTGCTTGACCATGTGGCTTCTCTCAGAAGCATCAGGAATATCTCCCTTCTCTGATGACTCTCTTCTTCGTAGAAAATGCACTGATTGGCTTTCTGTTCTCCAGTGGCCTCATTAATCTTCCTGATCAGGAGTTTATGTGGCTGAGAGTTGCAAAGTTCTTTAGAGAAGTCTCCTGTTCCCTGGATACAAACTGACTCAGAGGTCAAGAGCCAAAATTTGTTTTATTGTCCCTTTTCATTTAAATTAAATTTTAAATCCTAATCTTAAACATCCAACAAATAAATTTTAACAGCCTTATATTAAGAGTACTGTGCTTTAATGTCTATAATTTAAAATTATTTATCTTTTTATTATTTGGGATCTGTATTTTTCTGTCTTGTAGGTGATGCCTTATTATCTTAAATTAACCAATGTTGTGTTCAAAAGCAACTCTTTTGTAAAACACTAACAGGGAATCTTTAGTTAACTTATAAGGAAATTACAAAATAAAATTAACAAGAGTAAAAATACTTAGTTCGTGTAATAGCTACCCTGAATTTTTGGCTGAGTTATAAATTATATCCCCTTTTTGAGATCCTAGTAATCTTGACAGAAAAAAAAAAAAACTTCTGAACGTAACTTTAAATTAAATAACATCTGACCTACTGCTTTCGTAGTTATTCTCACATGTTGTAAGATGAGACACAGAGCCTTATCTCAGGTAAGGCAGGGCTCTATATAAATCTTTAGTCTTTTAGTTCTAAAGCTGATCTTTTTTTTTTTATTGATCATCTTACACAGTTTACACAAATTGCTTGAGGTCACATGAACATTAGCTAACACCATATGATATCACATTTAAAACATGAATTAAAGAAAGGCTGAAAGTTTTTAACCTTTACATAGATTAGGAGCTCATTAACTTAAAAATATATTTAAATTTTTCCCCAATGTAAAAAGTAACTTAAAACTTTACATATCTTATTGATAACAAGTAAATAAATCCCCAATATATATATATATTTTTTTACCATACAACTTCAGAACACCAGCTTGATGTAATGCTCTTTTAAAGTTTCTACCTTACAGACTTGTATACCTGGAAGATATGAGCACATTAATAGCATCACAATGACATTGATGTTTTTACATTAACCAAATTTAGCTTTTAAAGAAATTCCAGTACAGTGCTCTAAAATAACAGTTCTTATTTAATCAGTTGTTTAATTTTTATGGTTGCTTGCTCTAAAAAAATAAAAATAAACACAATGTTATGGGTAAACTTTTGTTTTCAGAAATTTGTGTCGCTTTATCACATGACTGATTTTTACAATCTTATACAGACTTTAGAACAAACTTATACAGACCTTACTAAATCAATCAGATATCTAACAAAAGTACTCATGAATGAGTAATCCCATATCAAATTTACTTCACTTATTTATCAAAATATTAGAGAAATGTATTGAACAGTGTAAACCATTTTTTTGTTAAAGGAAAAGTCCTAGAACCAAGGCATATTAGACATTTTATAGACATTAATATTTTATTAGATTTTTGAGCAGCTAGAAAAACTTGTAAGCTTAAATTTAAAGACATTTATTGTTATTTGTTTATCCAAATTTAAAGTGAACCATTTAACTCACGTGAATTAAAGATCTTCGAATCCACTTTTTAAAATTTGTTTTTATGAGTGCTTTTTTTAATGATCGCTCCTTATATATGTTAATTTGTATATCATATATATGATATACGAACATATGGATATATGGACATACAACACATAAAAAAAGTGTGCACAAATAATAATAGTAAGGCCTTGTAGCTTTTCACAGGTGAAATCTCCATTGTAATGTTTCAGAACTCCACTGTTGGTCAAAGATAGAACTGATGAGAAAAATATTAACCTAGTTCTCTAGGATCAAAATAATGAGCTCAAAAAAAATACAGAATCTAAGGAAAAAAATGAGAGTCCTAGAAAAAATGACTGGGCAGTAATTAGTAAATACCATACGATTTACCTTTTTTTTTCCCACTTAGACATCAGATCAGTCTCCTACTGAGCTTGTAGGCTTCTTTCATTTACATTTCAACATAAGTCCTGGCTGAGTTCTGGAAGGAGCTGGACAAAACTGATATTCTGAGCGGACACCTCAGGCCTAAGGCACTTTAACCATAATTTTCAGGTGAGGATGTTGAAAATTATGATACAATTTTAAGATACAATTCAAAATTTTATACCTTAACATCTTGTTTTGTCAACAGATACCATACTATGATTTACTATCCTTGTCCAAATTAATGCACTGACACACTGTGACATTTACCCAGGCTACCCAATTAAAAATTGGTGGAAAAAAAAGACTAAATGATTGGGAAGTTACTTGCCAACTTGGAAGTAGAATTCTTTAGTTTTCCATTTTAAGTATTTAAGTTCTCTGGCATGAATTATCTGAAATCATAAACTAAAAAATTACCTAAACCCGACTTTTAACTGCAAGATTGAGCAATGCTACAAAAACCCATCCAGATACCATATTGTTACAATAAAACATCATCATTTAGACACACATTCAGCTAAGATCATTCCCAAGAAACAATTTATAATATCAACACATTATTGCACATGTCTTAAATGGCCAGAAACAAAGACAAAAGACAGACAGAAAGGAGCTCCAGACTATGGCTGACAGGACAGAAGCCTTTAAAACAGCAGATAAGAGAAAAATCTCCTACACCAGTGGCATGATAGATGTCCCCACAAGGGCATAAGATGTTTTCACAGAGGGGCAACCTGAAATGTAATATCAAAGGTCTCCATGGTGACTTTACTGCATTTAGTGTCTCCTTTTTCTTTTTCTCTTTTTTAAGAAAACAGAGGTGGCATAATACTTACAGTGCAGGGAAGGAAGGAGGGAATTTACTGAAGCAACAGGACTTCGGCAGCTGCTGGGAGTCCCTCAGTCCCGTCTTTTACTTAAACAGGATTAGCTCCTCTGGTTTGGTTCCACCCCAAGCACGCTGAATCTCCTAACATTTCAGTAGTCAGCTCTCAAAAATTCCGGGGTCGGGGGGGTATCAAAATTTGTAACTTAAATTTCGGTTCTGGACCTTGAAGCCAATTAATACCAATTTAATATAAGGACAGGGTTTGAGAAAAAGTAAAAGGGAGGTTTACTGCTTTGCTAACAAAGGATAAAAACAGGGGACTCTGTCCAAAGTTGTGACTCTCTTGATCTGGAGGGACAAGGGGTTTTAAAGGAGCTTCACTTGTTAACCTGGGAGATACTCAGTTATTAGGTCTCCAGCAGGCATTGCCCTCTGCAGTGGGTGTGCTCCAGACAGCCAGCTAGGGGCTTCTCTCATCCTGCTTAACAAAGGGGGGTATAGTGCATCCCATTTCTTTAAAACACAGTCCAAAGGGGTGACAGGCTTACATGCTTTATTACCCATTTTCACGTCCAATATCCTTAAGTTTTTACCACAGAAATCACACAACAAAACGCACAAAAACAAACAAATAAAAAACATTTAGAACACAGAACAAAACACACACAAAAAAAAAACAGAAACTCGGCGAATAAACAGAAAACCAGAGGAGCAATGCAGCGTCTTGCTAAAGCTCCGGGGTAGGAGCTCCTGCGTGCCAGTCGGCACCTCTCTACACTTTCAGAGGTATTCCCTACAGAAAAGAACAGAGGAAAGAAGGATTCCTATTACTGTCCCGGACAGGAGTATATGTGAGCCTTCCCAGGCCACCTCTCTGTCATCAGAAGAGAACTCCCTTAACCGGATATCAGATGTTATAAAGGCGCCTCTTACCTATGAAGGCCTCCTCCACCAGGTGCTTGATAATAGTTTTAGTGCGATGGTTCACTGCAGTGATCCACGGACTGAAGGCTCATTCCAAGGCCTTGGAACTTGGCTCTCCAGCCTGGAGTCCTGGAGGATAGGCCAGCTTCAGAATTTCCAGCAGTATGGCTTTGTGATCTGGTCGGGTCATGTTGCTGGGGAACTCCAAAATGTTAGTCCAGGACACAAGAAAAGACCACTGACTCCAATTAAAATCAAATTAAGGCAAGCTTAATATTTCAAGCAGCCGGGCTGCCTCTCCCTCTCAAAATGGCGGGAACAAGACAGCAACCCCACCTTTCCTACAGCCCAGCTTTATAGCCCAGAAAGTTACACAAAAGGGGGGTTACAGAAAACAGAACTTTGACAAGCATCACACTAATTGTAGTTTACATTTGTTTTTTCTGGCCCCAGCATCAGAAATTATGAGGACCATTAGAGCCTCAGAGAGGGTCATTGTCTGGCCAGGGAAGGCGAATATTTATGAGGTGTCATTAAAGTTTCAGAGAGGGCCGTTTTCTGGTCAGAGAGCCAGGCATGGGTGAGTTCAAAACATGGTCAGGCATTCTAAGCAGGTTCAGAATTTTCAGTAATTTATAGTAAACCAAAAATTATCTTTTCATGGCTTTGTGGCAAGATAGCTCACAATTTTAATGAAAGATCATGTTGGGTGATCAACCCTGTCCCCTACTTTTGGAAAATCCTCTACCACCTCCAAGGTTGTGAACTCCTGAGCATTTTCCATTCCAGATATGTATTCACAGAATTTCTAACTCTTCTTCTCTAATTGCGTCTTACTTGGGGCGAAGTTAATGTCAAACCATTGTTCTGGATGAGAGTGGGAAGAATATTGTGCAGCACATAATTGCATACACATTGGATTCACTTTCCAATTTTCCAATTGAAATACTGAATTCCTGACAATAACCCATACCCTTCTAGACGCTAACTACAAATACTAATATGATGGAGAAAAATAACCCAAACGGAATTGAAATACAAGCAGTTCAGAGGAGGCATGGTGTATATTGGACTTACCTTTTGCAAGATAAAAGGTAGGTGTTATAAATCTAGTCATTTTTTAATTGAAATAGTTTTATATGTGTATTAAAGTTAACAAATATGTGAATCCCTATCTCCCTTTCGCTGTAACCTATTCAGCACATTAATTTTTATATACACATATAGAATCCTACCTGATATCACACGTACATTTTTGTGAGGTGCCTGACATTGCAGATACAATTTGTGAGAAGAGATTACTCCACCTAAATGCTGTTGGAACTGAAAATTCAAGCTAATGGTGAGCTTCCTAGTTGAATAACATTATACATAAATCCATGTTCAGTAAAATGAATATTTTTGGATCTGTGGATGATATATATTTCATGGTGAAATTCGATTGGCATATATAATTCTACTTTTGAATGTCTTTGTGTGTGTGTTTGTGTGTGTGTGTGTGTGTATGTATATATATATATATATATATATATATATATATATATATATATATATACAAAATAAATCTCCAGATTTTTCAAAATATGAAATATATGTGTCTTATATACACTCCCTAAATTCATTCATGTTCATGTATGTGGATTAATAATCAACTTTTCACAAGATTATTCTCAGAAATATTCATCCACCTGAAATACATATTTGTTTCCTAGTACTGAAAACTAACTTCAGTGAAAGGTGCAAACAAATCCTAGTATTTCTACATTAACTGACCTAGTTTAACATCAATGCTAGTAGATTCCTATGGGACATGATGTGTATTTTGACATTAATTATTATTCAACACTGGTACATTACTATTTCTTCAGTTTATGCACATCATAGGATATATATTTCATCCACTACTTAGCAAATTTATAGGCATTTGTTTCACTTTCAATCACTTCTTGCTCCAGAACACATGTATTTCCCTATGTTTCTTGACTGGTCTTTTCATGAGACTTTTTTCAAATATATTATTTTCAATTTCCATGATCAATTTTTAAGCAAAACTCACACATCCTTCATGATAAAACATAACCCTAAGATGACCATTAGATATATAACTGGTTGGAATGATTGATTGTGCATCTTTATAACATTTCTTATATATTTGCAGATATCCATTCAATCCATTATTTAAAGTGGATCCAGTTATATAATTTATTCCCAGTATGGTCTATTCATGCGTTATTGCTATATTCATAGACAGAGGGTATACCTATTTGTACCCCAATACAAATTTATATGTCTTCAAAATATTGCTCCTGGAAATGGTGGAAGAAATACTCATGTCACGTGATATACATATACATTTTATCACAGAAATATTCTGGACACAAGAAGCAAAGGTCACACTTTCAATTGTACCAAAGCCTAAATGGAAAGTGAGCATGGATTACTAAAAACATCTATATCCAGGTTGCCTAATGCTCTCAAATGTCAATCCTATTGGTGACTACATATTTGATTCTTCCTAAGATTATATATTCAACCTCAAGCCTGTTGAAAATGTCTAATCCTATCACTCACTTTGTACTTTGCTTGATTTCCTAATGTCTTTATTGATATCTGCTTTCCCTCATATTTTCCCCAGTTCATCATTGTGACTGACTCTTCACATGTGCTGACATTAACACTCACTCTCTAACCGAAACCCTATTGCTAAAGAACTTTTTGTTCAAATCCAATACTCACTCTTCATTCTAAACCTAACTACTACCTTCCTCATCGTACTGAATATCGCTTTTTGACTGGATGTTCTCTTCAGCATTCAATCATCCAAGGTACAAGGTCCTATGCCATTGTATATTGATTTATCTGAGACAACTGTGCAGCACATAACTCAAAGCTAAGTATACCACTTAAGGGTCCAATTCCCTTCTGGGCTTCAAATCTTTCCTAATTTTCTGCTTTCATACTTATATTTCACCTATATACTCTTGTAAATATCGAAGGTTGCCAATACCATTATTCATCTCGCAAAATGATTCCTAACCCAAATCAAACATGTTATTAACCCTAAACATACACTGTTCCATCAATATAACTTACAGAAGAGCAGGGACAGAGTTGGTCTTACAATATAGGAATGTAGGTGATCTTCCACCTTCTGAGAACCTCAAAGATCCATGCAGAAATGATCCTTGGAGAAGATTTATGCAGCTATGTTGGACCTGAGAGAGCAATAGAAATCTTCCATGGCAAACAACCTGGTCAGGATGAATTGATGGGTCTAAGTCAGCCTCTCTTTTCTTATTGTAAAGAAGTTGGAAGAAACCAGGCCTGTGTGGAGAGCTGTACCTGGGTGCCTAAGGTTGATATTCCATTCTAACTTCTGAATGTGTCAGAGGATGTTGGGGCAGCCTCCATCTCATGGGACCCTTGGAAGCAACTGTTAGGACAATGAGCAGTGACCTCATTCAGTTCCTGAAGGAAGTGACCTCTCCTCACTTCCTTGGTGATTGAATTCTCTGAACTTGGAATCCAGGAAGACAGGCACCCAGAGCCAGTCCCAGTCCTAGTCCCATTGGGCTAACTTGTTTGCTTTTTCCAAGGACAGAGTCAGTCTTTCTTGGTACCTACTGATGTGAGGATGGCCAATTGCCAGCAGAGCTCTGAAGAGGCACCTTCCCTGAGAAAGCAGGTAGTGGCTCACCGCTGTCTCCTGACAACTTCACATAGTTGGCCAAGGAGACCAGATCTGAGAGAGGACAGGCCATTTCGGGGGAACATAATATGGCCCACCAGTCAGAAGACACTCTGGATAGTCACAGACCTACTTGGGGGAAGGAGGTGGCTTTGCCGTTGTGGGTGTGAGTTTGTGGTTTTTTTCTCATGTTCTGAGAATAGGTAGGAAAGGCGTTTTTTTCTGGTGTGGAGTGAACTGTTTCTAGTAAGTCCTTTGACATTGTGAGGGTTTCTATGTCTGTGTATCCCACTGTATCCGTGGTTGTAGACATTAGAAAAGAGAATGCATCAATGGATTTGTTTTCTCTAGTAGAAAGCTTCCCCACATTAATACTGCCCAATAGATTAATGGACTTCACTTTGCCTTATGGATGGGCAACACCTACTGTCTTCTTAAGTTACTGTTTTCTTCATGAATTCTGGCCACTCTACAGAATACGCTCATGGTTTTGTGTCCCAGATATGTAACACCACAAGGCTCTGTGACATGGCCATGTACTGGATAGCTGAAGAGATTGAGAGCATCTCAGAAAACTCAGATATCAGTGTGACCAGTAAAGTCTCAGTGAAGAAACCCTTCTTGGGCCATTTGCTTACTTGTGTTTCAATTACCCTGAATTTCAGGAAGGTCTTTGCCTCATGCCAACCCTTTGTGAAGCCTGAAGAAAACTGTTTTCATATGGAAATGAATGGGCTTCACCTGTGGCTCTTTGCTTAATTGCTTTGGAATGGGATGTGTCTGAATCAGTCTCTGGTCTTTGTGTGAGGCTGTGACTTAGATTCTCAGCACCCAATGGATCTAAAGAAAAATCCCATGTGCTTCCCAAACCGAAATGGCCAAAAGAGAAGTCATTGTGGATGAATTTTTTTGCCTTCTTGTTTTAGGTTCCTGACCTCCATTAAGTGAGAATAGGGATTCTTTGGATTAAATGAGTTCTTCAAATCCCTGCAGAGGCTTGCCCATATGTGCTTGGGTTTTCTCATGACTCCAAATCACATAAAGAATCTATACCTCACAGCCAGTAGGCCTCAAATTGGAGAAGCGGAACACTTTAACAGCAGGAATATTTGATCACTCCAGGTTCACAGGAGGAGTGTCCAGGCCACCATGATTTTAGGCAAATGAGGGGCAAGTGAGCTTATTTTTTACACTTTCTTAGGCTGTGCCCCTCATAGAAATCTCCAGCCAGAGGTTATGATGAGTGTCTATATGGAAGAAGATGAGGGCCCTGTGGGAGTGTTTTGATTTTAATTGTGGTCATTTTTGTGGTGGTTGGAAGGAATGACTGGTTCCACCTGGGCTTGAACTCTGGCGTGATTCCCCTTAGAGACTGAGTTCTGGAACTGAACTCAGAGAAGTATTGCCATGAATTGTGTTGGGATTTTAGAAGGCCATGCATGAGACTCACCCATGGAAACTGAGATCCAGGCCCAGGGTGTCTTTCCACAAAACAATGGGAACCTCAGCCAGGATATCACATGATTTTATTCTGAAAGATTGGCAGGTATAGTTGAGAGTCAAAACACACATGGACCTCACATTGTAGGCCTCAATTTGCCTGGCTTCATGTGACCTTTTGGCAACTCTTTGAGAAGCCTTGCCTGTGAGTGTTCTCCAGAGCTTTCATTGAAATGAGCTTTCTCAACACTTAATGGTTCCTGAATGATTTGAAACCCACAGTGCCTCCAACTTAATCTTTGAAAAATGGCTGGATAAATACCATGAAATTTTTGAAATTTCCATGACCAGGTGGCACTGGAGAATCTTTGGAAGTCCTGTGGTTGATCATGTGTATACCAGAGAATGCCTTGTTTTACTGGGTTTTATGAAAATGGTGTAGAACAGAGATGCCAGTAATTTGTATCCTGCTGATTAGTGGGCCTAGAGCAGTGGTGGGCAGGTGTGTGATAAAACACCATGGTGGGGCCATGTGGATCGGCCATTGGCTTCCAAATGGATTATGACTGACATAGTGCAGAAATCAGACACTTATATGTAAAGGCATTTTTTATATGGAGAGGTTCAGGGCAATGTTCAGAATCAGTTTACTATGGTTATTGGGGCAAGCTGTGTGGGATAGAAGCCTGGTTGGTGCATTCTCCTGCAGACCCTGACCCACCACACGTGACAGAACTCCCTTCAGCACTGTATCCTAGTAGAACTCCTTGTATTTGGTGAAGCAAATACCAAATTCCCAGTGCAGCAGCAAGAAACACCACGAAAAGTGGAGGATGACCAAATGTCTTCACAGTCCACACGAGGAGACACTTAGCCTCCAGTGGCCACAGTTTACATACAAAGAGAGAATTCAGCACTGCTGCCTCATGGTCATTGGAATATAAGAAACCATGTCTTTCAGGTCACATAGATGCAGACCCATTTTGATGGTCTCACTACAAAGGAAGTTAAAGCTCATGACAACAACATATATTTCAAGTGCCCAACCTCAGAGGCAGTTTTCCAAGAAGTCTTAGGCCAGCAGAGCTCCATGTTTGTGGAGTGTTTACACTGTTCTTTACGTTTGGAAACTCCTCTACCACCACCAAGGTTGTGAACTCCTGAGCATATTCAATTCCAGATATGTATTCACAGATTTTCACACTTTTCTACTCTAATTGTGTCTTACTTGGGCCAAGGTAATATCAAGGCATTGTTCTGAATGTGAGTGGGAAGATTTTTGTGTAGCACATATTTACATACACATTCGATTCATTTTTCAATTTTCTATTTGAAATACTGAAGCCCTGAAACTAACACATACCCTACTATACTCTAATAATTCTAATATGATGGTGAAAAATAACCCAAACAGAATAGAAATACAAGCAGTTCAGAGGAGGCATGGTGTATTGTTACAATTGCCTTTTGCATTATATAGTGTAGGAGTTATAAATCTAGTCATTTTTTTGTTGAAATAGTTCTACATGTGTTTTTAAAATTAACAAATATGTGAATTCCTGTCTCCCTTTCTCTGTAGCCAATTCAGCACATGTATTTTTATATGCACATATAGAATTCTACCTGGTACCACACGTACATACTTGTGAGGTAACTGAATTGGCAGATGCAAATTGTGAGAAAGGATAACTCCTCCTAAATGCTGTTGGAACTGAAAATTCAACCTATGGGTGAGCTTCCTAGTTGAATAACATTATACATTAATCCATGTTCAGTAAAATGAATATTTTTCGATCTGTGGATTATATATATTTCATGATGAATTTCGATTGGCATATATATTGCTACTTTTTTTCTTTTATTGGTTGCTCAAAACATTAAAAATCTCTTGACATATAATATTTCATACATTAGATTCAAGTGGCTTATGAACTCCCATTTTTAGCCCAAATAGAGATTACAGAATTACATCGATTACACATCCACATTTTTACATAATGCCCTATTAGCTACTGTTGTATTCTGCTACCTTTCCTATACTCTACTATCTCCCCTCCCCTTCCTTCCGATCTTCTCTTTTTTCCCCATCTACTGTAATTTATTTCACTCCATGTTTATTTTCCCATTCCACTCACAACAATATGTAATTTTGTGTAACAATGAGGGTCTCCCTCCATTACCATGCAATTTCCCTTTTCTCTCACTTACCCTCCCACCTCATGTCTCTGTTTAAAGTTAATCTTTTCTTCCTGCTATTGCTCCCTGCTCTGTTCTTAGTTGCTCTCATTATATCAAAGAAGACATTTGGTATTTATTTTTTAGAGATTGGCTATCTTCACTAAGCATAATCTGCTCCAGTGCCATCCATTTTTCTGCAAATTTTATGATTTTGTCATTTGTTAGTGCCGCGTAATACTCCATAGTGTATAAATGCCACATTTTTTTATCCATTCATCTATTGAAGGGCATCTGGGTTGGATCCACAGTGTATCAATTGTGAATTGTACTGCTATGAAAATCCATGTGGTAGTATCCCTGTATTACTCTCTTTTAAGGTCTTCAGGGAATAGTCAGAGAAGGGCAATAGCTGAGTCAAATTGTGGTTCCATTCACAGCTTTCCCAGGAATCTCCATACTGCTTTCCAAATTGGCCACACCAGTTTACAGTCCCACCAGCAATGTACAAGAGTATCTTTTACCCCACATCCTTGCCAGCACTTGTTGTTGTTTGACTTCATAATGGCTACCAATTTATTGGAGTGAGATGGTATCTTAGGGTGATTTTGATTTGAATTTCTCTGACTGCTAGAAATGGTGAGCATTTTATTATGTACTTGATGAATGATTGTATGTCCTCCTCTGAGAAGTGTCTGTTCAAGTCCTTGACCCATTTGTTTATTGGGTTATTTGTTATCTTATTGTCTAATTTTTTGAGTTCTTTGTATATTCTGGATATTAGGCCTCTATCTGAAGTGTGAGGAGTAAAAATTTGTTCCCATGATGTATGCTCCTTATTTACCTCTCTTATTCTTTCTCTTGCTGATAAAAAACTTTTCAGTTTAAGTAGTCCCATTTGTTGATTCTTGTTATTAACTCTTGTGCTATGGATGTCATATAAAGGAATTTGGAGCCCGATCCCATAATATGTAGATCAGAGCCAACTTTTTCTTCTATCAGACACAGAGTCTTTGATTTGATATCTAGCACCTTGATCCACTATGAGTTAACTTTTGTGCATGGCGAGAGAAAGGAATTCAGTTTCATTTTGTTGCACATGGATTTCCATTTTTCCCAACACCATTTGTTGAAGATACTATATTTCCTCCATTGCATGCTTTTAGCTCCTTTATCAAATATAAAATAGTTGTAGCTTTTTGGATTAATCTCTGTGTCCTCCATTCTGTACCATTGGTCCACCCGCCTGTTTTGGTACCAGTACCATGCTGGTTTTTTTTAAATTAATTTTATTGTAGGTTGTTCAAAACATTTCATAGTTCTTGATATATCATATTTCACACTTTGATTCAAGTGGGATATGAGCTCCCATTTTTACCCCATATACAGATTGCAGAATCACATCAATTGCACAACCATTGATTTACATATTGCCATTCTGGTGACTGTTGTATTCTGTTGCCTTTCCTATCCTCTACTATCCCCCCTCCCCCACCCCTCCCCTCTTCTCTCTCTACCTCCTCTACTGTAATTCATTTCTCTACCTTATATTTTTCCTCCTTTCCCCTCATTTCCTCTTGTATGTAATTTTGTATACCCCTGAGGGTCTCCTTCCATTTACATGCAATTTTCCTTCTCTCTCCCTTTCCCTCCCACCTCTCATCCCTGTTTAATGTTAATCTTCTTCTCATGCTCTTCATCCCTACTCTGTTCTTAGTTAATCTCCTTATATCAAAGTAGATATTTGGCATTTGTTTTTAAGGGATTGGCTAGCTTCACTTAGCATAACCTGCTCTAATGCCATCCATTTCCCTCCAAATTCTATGATTTTGTCATTTCTTAATGCAGAGTAATATTCCATTGTGTATAAATGCCACATTTTTTTATCCATTCTTTTATTGAAGGACATCTATGTTGGTTCCACAGTCTTGCTATTGTGAAATGTGCTGCTATGAACATGGATGTAGCAGTGGCCCTATAGTGTGCTCTTTTTAGGTCTTTAGGGAATAGACCGAGAAGGGGAATAGCTGGATCAAATGGTGGTTCCATCCCGAGCTTTCCACGAAATCTCCATACTGCTTTCCAAATTGGGTGCACCAATTTGCAGTCCCACCAGTAATGTACAAGAGTACACTTTTCCCGACATCCTCGCCAGCACTTGTTGGTGTTTGACTTCCTAAAGGCTGCCAATCTTACTGGAGTGAGATGGTATCTTAGGGTGGTTTTTATTTGCATTTCTCTGACTGCTAGAGATGGTGAGCATTTTTTCATATACTTCTTGATTGATTGTATGTCCTCCTCTGAGAAATTTCTGTCCAGGTCCTTGGCCCATTTGTTGATTGGGTTATTTGTTATCTCATTGTCTAATTTTTTTAGTTCTTTGTATATTCTGGATATTAGGGCTCTGTCTGAAGTGTGAGGAGTAACGATTTGTTCCCAGGACGTAGGCTACCTATTTACCTCTCTTATTGTTTCTTTTGCTGAGAAAATAACTTTTTAGTTTGAGTAAGTCCCATTTGTTGGTTATAGTTATTAACTGTTGTGCTATGGGTGTCCTATTTAGGAATTTGGATCCCGACACCACAGTATGTAGATCATAGCCAACTTTTTCTTCTATCAGACGCCATGTCTCTGATTTGATATCAAGTTCCTTGATCCACTTTGAGTTAACTTTTGTGCATGGTGAGAGAAAGGGATTCAGTTTCATTTTGTTGCATATGGATTTCCAGTTTTCCCAACACCATTTGTTGAAGATGCTAGCCTTCTTCCATTGCATGCTTTTAGCCCCTTTATCGAATATAAGATAGTTGTAATTTTGTGGATTGGTTTCTGTGTCGTCTATTCTGTACCATTGGTCCACCCGCCTGTTTTGGTACCAGTACCATACTGTTTTTGTTTCTATTGCTCTGTAGTATAGTTTGAAGTCTGGTATAGCTATACCGACTGATTCACACTTCCTGCTTAGCAATGTTTTTGCTATTCTGGGTCTTTTATTTTTCCATATGAATTTCATGATTGCTTTCTCTATTTCTACAAGAAATGCCATTGGGATTTTGATTGGCATTGCATTAAACCTATTGAGAACTTTTGTTAATATCGCCATTTTGATGATGTTAATTCTACCTTTCCATGAACAGGGTATATTTTTCCATCTTTTAAGATCTTCTTCAATTCTCTCTTTAGGGTTCTGTAGTATTCATTGTATAAGTCTTACACCTCTTTTGTTAGGTTGATTCCCAAGTACTTTATTTTTCTGAGGATATTGTGAATGGGGTGGTTGTCCTCATATATATTTTAGAGGATTTGTCGCTGATATACAGGAATGCCTTTGATTTATGCCTGTTGATTTTATATCCTGCCACTTTGCTGAATTCATTTATTAGCTCTAATAGTTTCTTTGTAGACCCTTTTGGGTCTGCTAGGTATAGAATCATGTCATCTGCAAATAGTGATAATTTGAGTTCTTCTTTTCCTATTTTTATGCCTTTAATTTCTTTTGTCTGTCTAATTGCACTGGCCAGTGATTCAAGAACTATGTTGAACAGAAGTGGTAAGAGAGGCCATGCCTGTCTTGTACCAGATTTTAGAGGGAATGCCTTCAGTTTTTCTCCATTCAGAATGATGCTAGGCTGAGGCTTAGCATAGATTTCTTTTACAATATTGAGGTATGTTCCTGTTATCCCTAGTTTTTCTAGAGTTTTGAACATAAAGGGATGCTGTACTTTGTCGAATGCTTTTTCCGCATCTATCGAGATGATCATATGGTTCTTATATTTAAGCCTATTGATGTGGTGAATAACATTTATTGATTTTCGTATATTGAACCAACCTTGCATCCCAGGGATAAATCCTACCTGATCATGGTGCACAATTTTTTTGATATGTTTTTGTATCCGGTTCGCGAGAAGTTTATTGAGCATTTTTGCATCTAGGTTCATTATAGATATTGGTCTGTAGTTTT